>NC_086238.1:5255625-5572500 GCF_036321145.2 Pelmatolapia mariae | reverse complement strand
GTTTCGTAAGAATAATCTAGTAAAGCAACATAAAATGTGCCACAGACTTCCACAATAAAAGCACACAACGGTTAGCCACACACTGGGGCGGACATTTGGTCTGATTGCATTAAATGTGGGCACAAAACAATTTCAGGATCTGTTATGTTGCAGTTAGGTCCAGAATTTGATGGACAAAGAAACTGGTTTTTTTGTACTTTGGTGAACCTCCACTGTGGATTTTAAATTGGCAGACATGCAGCTTTAAAATCAGGGGGGTCGTACCAATAAAATAAAATAAAAATAATAACTGTTTAGTAATTACAGCCATTTTTATGAACCAACCCCCAGAGGCCAAAAATTAATTGCACAATTGACTGACAAGCAGTTTCATGGCCAGGTGAGGTCTGTTCCCTTGTTACCTCATGACAAATGAAGCAGACATAATATCTGAAGTTGATTCAAAGTGTTGAATTTATATATTCTTTTCATTTTAATTTCAAATATGTAGCCCGGGGACATGTCAGTGTATGTGAGGGAGCCCATCATTGGGCTGAAAAAACAAAATAATATTGTTAGAGACAGAGACAAAAATTTTACTTAAATCAACAGCCTAGTCCGCTCTTCAAAATAATTAATATACCTCAGGCCAGCTCTGGCCAGCTGAGCAACACCAAAGGGCCTGAAAAACCACAGAAGAGAATTAAAGTGTATGATAGCAGAAATATTTCCAAAGTTAAGAAGGAACTTTTTTTTTTTTTTTTTTTTTTTTTTTAAACAGCATCTTACAAAGTCTGGAGGAGGGAGGCGTATCATTGTCAAGGTCTACAACCAAGAGATGCCATCATGGAAATGAAAATTCAAAAAGCAAAGAAACATCATGTGAACTACTGAATAAACAAGGCCCGCTTAGATCAGATTGGAAAACATCTACAAGAGTCTGCACGGTTTAATTAAATTAAAAATTTAATAAAAATAATTTTTTCAGTTTTATAAAAAAGAGATATCTCTGAACAGATGAAACTAAGATTAACTTGTACTAGAATGATGGAAAACTACGGACACATAAAAGGAACTGCTTATGATCCAAAGCATGCCGCCATTATCCATTAAACATGGTGAAGGCAGTATTATAAGCATATACAGCTGCTCTCTGCTCTACCTGATGTTCAGACTGAGCCAAATACTCCAAAACTGATAGGACAAAACTTCACCCTGCAAATGAATAAAGATCCAAAGCGTACAGCAAAAGCAACCCAAGAGTTTCTCAAGGCAAAGAAAGCCCAACAGAGAGTGCTTCTCAGTTATTAAATACAAAACTCAATGAAGAAAGAATTTTAAAAAACCAACAGCAACTGAATGTGGCTGTAGTAACGACTTAGCAGAGCACCTCAAGGGAGGGGAGGAAATGCAGAATTTCGTCCATGAGTTTAAATCCCAGCATGATTTTAAAATATTAAAACATTGTTCAGTTTGTTGTCCAATTCGTTTTGAGCCCATGAAAGGGGGGACTGTAACAGTAACAGTTAATGCAAAAATATTTGTAAAACCCTTTAAATTAAAACTCAGTCTGCCCTTTAATCACATCTTGATTGAAGGTGCAAAAATTCAGTTTTTGTCCAAAATATTATGGACCCAGCTGTACCAGAAAACCAGACCTGCAATATACTACCCTAAAAATATTCTGTTTCAGTGCAGTTTAGTTTGCAGACTAATATCTGCTGAAAAAAACTACAGTGCCAGTTAAGTAAATTACTCAAGACTTAAAAAAAGTGAGTCATTTTTAAATATGTAGATCTTCAGTAGGAACCATTTGTCTTGGGGCTTATGCCACATTAATACTATATTGAGTTTCTAAGCTCTAAATAACATTCCCACCAGCTTCCAAGTTGTAATTACAACTGGGAAACTCACAGTTTTTGGAAACTCCAACTTAAAACTGTGGAACTGTCTGAAAGCCTGTCACAGATGCCCCACAAAGTACCCAATTTGGGGTAATTAAACCAAAACTCGCTACATAGTGTTATCTATTAACGTCCTGACTTTTTCTGTGAGGTGAGCACTCAGAAGATGAATCTTTTTTTTCATGAACTCATTAAGAAAAAAAAAAAAAAAAAAAAGGATCTATTGCCAGTCTTATCCTTTAATTACATCTCAATGACACAGTACTCTTGTACTACTTCTTAAGGAAATGTTTGAAGGCAAAACTTTTGTTTTTGGATTAGAATACTTCTTCAAGTATTTCCTCTTTGCCCAAACGCCTCAGTTAATCTTCTGACAAAGGTAGGGTGAGTTAGTTTGTATCCTTGAAGAATTAAAGCTGTGAAAACACGCATTAGAAATGCTGTACCGAAATTAATAAATATATAAAACCTATGAAAGCAGGAGTCTTTCTAAAAACATTTCTTCACCCACATAACTGTCATGAGGAGCACTTGCAGCTGCACAGATTGAGGAGATGAACGAGTCTGCACGTTCCCACTGGAGTTTCACGTGTTGGTGCACAGGTGGTACGACAATTTCTTCATGTGACAGCTTGATTTAAGTGAACTGGGGCGCTAATGGTCAGCAAAGCATCAACAGAGCCTCTTCATAAATGTTTCACCTCTCTCCAGGGCACCCGCAAGTGCACATGCACGTGACTGCATCAGTGAGACCAGCGCGTTTCTCTCTCCAAAGACAGCAGAGTTCTTACAGCTCGAGGGGAAATCATTAGACAACACCACTGATGAGAAGATACTTGTGCGTGTGGGTGTGTGCACTTTACTTCAGCCATTCAGACACTGCGGTCAGAGGCTGAGTACTCACACCACCTAGTGGCATTACGGCCTTGAATCTATTTGATTTTTCTTTTTGTCAAAAAGTTGTAAAAACAAAACAATTCTTGCACCTGCAAGCTAATCACCTATTCAGTTCCTCCACATACAACAAACTGTGAGATAAAGCATCAAATGGAGCCGCAAGGAGTCAAAAAAAGCTGCATTTTGCTGAAGTAATTCCCATAATTAAAACCGCAGAAACCAGAACACAGCGGTTTCTGAAAATCTAAAGCAGCCTGCGCGCAAGGGGAGATGCTGAAAAGACAAATGAGTCAAGCCAGGAGGAAATGTGGCCAGATATGGAGGGAGATGAAAGAATGAACGCTGGGAAGGGGGAAAACAACCAAACAAAAAGCAGTTGTAGTTGCCCGCCGTAGGCTGCGCAGCCTTACTGAGAGGGTTTTGACTGACAGGTTAGAAACGTTAATCTCATGTCCTCTGCATTCTCCTTTTCCCCATTTTTCTCCTCCCTCACATTCACCAACAGCAGAGGACATCCTACCAATCTTGTTAAGCTATTGGAAATGCTGCGTTTTTCCTCTTTGTGTTTACTCATCCACTTCCTTGCCACATCGATCATCACAGAGGGAATGCTCTCTCTGCCTCTGACCTCCCACTACTGAGAAACTGCCATGAAAGCTATAATGTACAGCAGGCGCATGAAAGGCAGAGGTGCCCGTTGTCTGCATTCATGCGTTTTAGAATTTCAATCTGCTCTTCTGCCTGCGTCTAATCATGTATTTGCATGTTGGGCAACAAAACATAAAGACATAATTACATGTTATCTGTGCAATGTTTACTCAACATGTTTCCCTGTCTTGACAATTCCTGACGCTTCACATTTCGAGGCAGCGTTTGTTGAATCGTGGTTGACACAGCTGTCGCCTGTATGAAATCAGTGTTGTCAGATAGTATATCACTACATTCCCCTCTTTCCCCAAGCTATTTGTAAGTTTGACTCTTGGCTAGCAACTGCAACAAGAATCTTTTGTTTCCATTATGCAGCAGTCAGTCAAGCTGAGGGGCCGCGTTCACAGACTGTCACCGCTGAGTGCTGTTAAGTATAGTGACCATGCTTTGGACTCTCACTCTATCCCAGCCAGTTTGTCAGGGATGAGAGAGATCCAGGGGGTTTTGCACATCCACGCGCGCACAGGCACAGGCACAAGCTGGGATACAAAGTTAAGCATTCAGCAGCTGCTACACATACATGAATACAAAAAGGAAGCTAAACACCACTTGTGTTTAGTAAAGTGTTCACCTCCTGTAGCTCTGAATACATAAAATTTTTTAACTTGCTCAGAATGAAAGAAAACAATCGAAGGAAGAAACCACATAGGGAGTGTACTGAAAGTAGCAACTTTTTTTTTCTTTTTTGAGATACAACTATTTACATGTAACCAAAGACAATGTCCTTGAAAGGGGTACAAACATTTTTTTCCTCTTCCTGCAATTTTTGTTTTTAAAACAACTCAGAAATATTGTATAAAATAAAAATATCAGCTTCAGGGGAAAAAAGTAGTCTAAGCATCTGAAATGTCCATTAACTGGTATGTACAGGAGTATTTACATTCAGACCAGAATTTTTTTTTCTTCCAAAGTAATTAACAGTAAAATGCAGTTGCAGTTCTGTTCACTGCAGCCCTACAAACCAGATAAAACTAACGTTTTTACAGGTATGGCTGTCATTCAAATCAGTGATCGTACATGTGAGCAGTACAAGACAGAGGCTTTTCCAAGGATCATGTGCGTCATCAACATCATCATCAAGGGTTAAATGACACCAATATAGAATAAATAAATGGGAGCTTAATGCATGTTATCCAATGCAAACATATCATGAGCAAAAACATGAAGCTGCTTGTGGCTGGACACAGGGAAATATTAGACTCCCCTAACTCCATCCCACTTATGTTGATCAACATGTGCATAATATTTTAGTGATTGATGTTTAAAAACTACAATTTAATCAAAAATTTAGCCACACAAAGATGTGCTGTGTCCAGCCACACAGCTGTGTCACAAGGGGTGGATTATAATGAGCCAATGTTGGACACAACTGGGATCTCACTACGTAGGCTTTGCATTTTACACAAGAGGAGAACGCATTAAATTAAATACATTAAAAATAACTTCATTACAAACATAAAGGAAGCACAACAATCATAATTTTGAGTAATCCATCACGTTATACCAGTGAGTTTAAATGCATACTCTAATTACACACGGCTGAATTAAATGAACTTTAAATAATCTAAACAAACTAAAATGTGAGCAAACAGACAACGGCTGAGAAGAATTTCAGAAAAGCTCATAATTTTCCGCGTGCCGTCACCAGTCAAATAACGGACATCCTATTAAAAGTCAGTATGTCACGCAGTCCTGATTTCTTTAACAGTAACTCATAATTTTGGTAGAGAAATGCCCTCAAGGCAAAAAGAAAAATCTAAAAATATAATGAGCCAAAGCCTACAAAAATCAAGCTCCCAAAAATTACTCGGCACAAAATAAAAAGCTTAGAAAATAAGCTAGAAATTCGATTTCCCTTAAACATTCAAGCCAATTGCAAACGTGTAAGTCAATGGGATTTTGCATTCAAAATCATTCCATACAGGTTTTACGTACAGAGACATCATTCAAACGTCTGTGAAAATGATTTCATGCTAATCTATGATTTCACCCTTGGCTTGGACGTGGACACGCACAGAAGAAAATGTAATGATCCATAAAATTTGATTCAGTGGTTCACACTCCAGCTAAGCAGCCAGAAATCAAGACCCGGCAGCAAACGGGAGACTCCTCCTCAGTGGCCTGCTACCGTCACACATCTCGGGACGATGCGTGAAGACGTCTGCTTCGTTTAACTTTCCACGGATTACGGGGATGTAGCCTCGCGTCTGCAAGATTCTCACCTGAGGATGAATCTGGATCTGACTCTAAATGGGCTGTTAGCCGAGTGGAACTGAAGTTGTCTGCATGTCTGTCAGCTAGCAGGGCTTTGGTTCAGGTTGTGCTCCAGACAGGGAGTGAAACTTGTGTATATCTGTGTGCGTGTGTTTACGCACATGTCAATGTATGCCTTTTTTCCTCAGAGTTTAGAGTGATCGCAACATCTGCTTATCAGGTGAAGTCAAGAGAATGCTGCTAAGACTCCAATGGCCCCTTGTGGCTTCTAATGGGTAGTGGAGAACAAGAGTAACCTGAAAACCGTTTAATGTGCAGTCGGAGTAAGAGCTCAATAGTTTGCTGTCTGTTAACAGTGCTCCAGGTAGTCGATGACCCGTGAGATGGACTTCTGTCCTGTGGTGCCCATTGCACACTGTGTGGAGACAGAACAGGAAAAATAAAAACAAGTGTGTGAGGATGCCAACAACTTTACTTGTGAGGTCTCGATGCAAACACTGATGATAACAGGATGCTTCTGTTCAAAGGGGATGTTTATGAAACAGATGGTTCCAATCTTCAGCTCTGACAGGATGTGTCACAATCAAAGCTGCTGCAAAACACACATCTGTGGTGTGGTGGTGCTAGCATCACAGGAATCCTTGAATTATTTGGAAATTATGTTTTGCAAATTTATATCATTTCAATTATGCCTCTTGGACATAAAAAATATTGAATTGTTAATAATCTGTTGAGTACATTTAGTATTATAAAGAAGTAGTATTTCATAAAAGCCAAGTGCTACTATAAGCTTTTTATTTTTTGGAAGATGAGCAACAATCAGAAAGGCTTTCATTTATTCATCTTTCCAATGTTTTGAATTCCTAAGTCTTTTCATTAATAAACAGAAATAAAGGCTCAGCATTTCACTCACTTTCTATGGGGTTCTGAAAGGAGGTGAACTGAGCTATAGAAAAACTGCAATTATTGGAAACTAAAAGAGAAAATGTGGTATTGTACAGAATTACTGGGCCTCAAGAATGTTTATTTCATCCAAGCCACTTCACTGCACAAAAATGTGCTTTTGCTCAATGGGTCCAATTAAACGGCTTTTTGTATCTTCAGTTTAATTTGCCTGAAGCCAAGGATTGCATCAACACTCAGAGGCGTTAGGAGAGGGGGGGGACGAAAACCTTCAGTGTCAGTATTTTCACTACACTGTCACTAAAATATATTTTTTTGTTTGTTTGTTTGTTTTTTAAGAAAAACACTTTGATTTGTTGAGCCTGTATAATTCTGATATTCATCATGTATTTGCATAACTGTAGATAATTTTAAACATGCATCATCACGTAACACTGATAACAGAGGGCTGATATGGATAGTCACACTCACAGTGAGGTTCATGAAACTCAAGAACTTCTTCAGCATTTCTGTCATGATAGAGAAATCTCCTTTAGGTAGATTTTCTCTCACAGTAGTCACATTAATCTGAGGATGGCAAAAAAAGGAAGTGAGCAACAACACATATTATAGAAAAAAATTTTTTTGTTTTTTTTAAAAAGATCTGACAAAAAAAAAAAAAAAATGTATACATCTGCACCGGTTCTTACCTGGCTGCCCTGACAGAGGCAGCCCAGCAGCAGGGCTGTGTATGAAGCAACAATACTGTCCTCCATATGCTTGCCTGCGTGCTGCAGAGCTGTAGTAAGCACAAAGGAGAAAGACAAGGTTTCCCGATATATATTTAGCTGTAATTCACTGATCAGCTCACCCAACACTTCTACACAGCATTAAAAACAATGAGTCCATGATGTTCACAAGAGTAACATTAATTCCTGTTTTACAGTGCTCATGGAGGTCACATTCAAAGGACTAGCAAATACTAAAGAACAAAGGTTTGTATTTCTCAACCTAAACTTCAATGGAGCTGCAAAAACTAATCAACTGTAACAATAGCTGGACACAGGTTTCATTATTCATTAGCAAAGCCTGTTATGATGCAAAGCATGCGCTGTGGCAGAGACTAACGACACAGCTGAGAAAAGCATCAAGGCTAAAGCTAAACAGATTAAAGTGTAGAAGTCAATTTGCCAAAAATCGTGGCAGCACTCTACATCAAAGCCTGAGAAGAACATTGAAGGCAAAACAACAAGAGCTGTTGATCTTGCATGACAAAGTGGCACAACATCACTCAATGACCAGAGAAAGTATGGTGGAGACTTGTAACAATCCCCCCCAGCTGTACTTACAGGGTTCCCATGTTATTTTCAATAAAAATCATTGTTTTGTTTTTTTAAATGGCATAAATAAATAAAAACTAAGAGCAAGCAATTTGAAAATTATGTGTTATATTCAGGCTTTTATAAACAAGCTTAACTTCTAGTTGACTGCAAGGAAGGTGAAGACAGCACTTTGATCTGTGGTTTTAATGGTCTTGCAGATAAGAAAACAAAAACACCCTCTGTCAATTTTCTTTTCTTTAACAAAATATTGGGAAAAAAAAAAGTGATGCAGTGAGATAAAATTCGACCAAAGATACAGACAGAGAATAATCAGCGACATATTTTTAAAATATTGGGTGGATGTGGGTGTGCCGGGTGGGGAAAACCCCACTCGGCACACCCACACACGTCAATAGGGGTGCGATCTGGCCATTTAGTCAGTGAAACTCCCCGTTCTTACTGCTGTTGGAAATTTAATCATCTTTATCCTCCGGATGAAGATACTTGGAATGCTTTCTTGTAAACATTTTGATTTTTTTGCAGTATTTGCATCATTCCTAACCCACAGTAATTTAAAGATCAGGAATCTACGAGTTAAAGAAAAGAAAAAGTTTTCTGCATGTCGATCTAGAAGTTTTGAAACTTTGGGAAACATTAAAAAGAAAAACTGGAAATACCATCTCAAAGGAAACTCTGCCCTTCCTTTGTCTGCACAATTTCTTACACAGCTCATACACAAAACTCAGAATTTTAAGATGAAATGATAATAAATGAAATTATTCCCGTTATGGATAAATGTTGTGAATCTATCCCCCCCCCCCAATCATTTGGTGTGTAAAATTCAGCAAGAATGTCATTTGAAAAGCCAGAACTAAGCAATGTTGGATAAATTCGTTTTAAAAACTTGTCTTTGTTATTGAAGACAAGTGCGGTCTCCCTTAATATCCTTATTAGAGATTCGGTTACTGAATTCTTAATAGGGATTAGTGCTGGGCGATATGGAAAAAATATTTATCACGATATGAATTATTTTATATCACGATAACGATATATATCACGATATACCACCTGACCTGTGGTCATCTGGAAAGTATGCAGTCTTTAAACAGCGAGTGGAGAGGGTGCAGTCTTTGTTTTGAATTACTGTAAAGCATGTCGCAAATCCGGGTGCACGTAAAGCAGCACCATGTTGCAAAACCACAAGACAGAGTTTCTTTGCGAAAAATATAATTTTTTAATACTTTATTTTCTCTTGTTAAGAGTATGTATAGTGAGAAGACAACACTAATATATTTGCACAGGCTATTTAACCCTTTAAGACCTACCATAGAACCAAGTCCGCCAGAGCTTATCTTTACATTTATTTATTTTGAGTGTCTTCTTAGTTTTATTTTTGAGACACACAATTTTTTATATACTACAGGAAAAATAAAAATAAATAAATGCAAATTTGCAAAAACACAGCATGTGCATCAAAATAAACTATTTACAACAGTGTAATTTGACTTCTAAGCATCCCAGAAACGATACAGAAGAACATAAAGTCAAACATGACTTTTAAAAACACCAACATAGGCTTTGAAGCTTAAAAAACTACATTTTCCGCGAAAATGACGTCACTTCCGGTTTCAGGCAGGTAATGGCGGACATGCGAGAGTTCGCGCTGACTTATATACAAACTAGGAAGTGTTATGAACAGCTGATTGGATCGGCAAAGCCTGTTTCTGGAATATTATGTTTTTGTTGCTGCAAGTCTGGAATATTATGTTTTTGTTGCTGGAAGTGCTTTTTATGCAATTTTTGCAAAGCTATATGTGGAAGAAAACCGTGACCTAGGGCAAGCTAATGGAATAAGATGTAAGTACAACTCTTACGGTTTCATATGCAAAAAAAAAAAAACATTATTGCGCTACCTTACGTGGTTCCAGTTCTACAGGGATTTAAAAATAGTTAGGCAAAACGGAGTGTGCCTGCTCCGACCGGTTGTAAAGGGTTAATGATATATTTTATGTAATAATTTGTAAAATTCGGGCTAGAAACGATAGAAACGATAGAAGACAAATGGCACGATAGACACTTTTCTATCGTCCACACGATATATATCGTCATATCGCCCAGCACTAATAGGGATATTTTTCAAGCTTTACAGTTACTGGTATCTTCATTCTTACTGCAGACATTATTAACTTACGCTTAAATTGAGTCAGCATTTATTTGGATTGTAATTTTACTCAAAGCTACAAACAGCTCCTCTTATATGCACAACCCCCACTTTTAAAACCCCAAAATATCTACCTTTATTCAGGTCCAACTCTTCATCCTCCTCCTCTTTCTTCTCAGGTTGGCTGTCATTTGTTTCGGATGCCACCCACTGGATCTCTCCTGATGTCTCTTGCCACTCTCCGCTTTGGTCTAGTGCCGGTTTGGGGGCCTCACTGATGAGGTCGTCAGTCTTTGCCTCAGCCAGGATGGCAGCACGCTCCCTCTCAAGGAAGAGCTGGGATTCCAGGGGAAATAAACAGATGTGAACTCCAAACACAAGCCAAAAAACAGGAGCCAAGTAACACAGCAAATTTTTCATAATTCAAAGGGAATAAAAGAGTGGCAGTTTAGCTTGACGGCAAAGGTATTTCATCTTGGCGAAGTTAGGAAGCAAATAGGCATGCCAAATACTGTGAAACTAGCCTGTAATACTTGGGCATGAAAAGTAATTTTGAGGTTAATTGCCAATTTTTTCTTTAAAAGTTTCCAGACTTTTTGAAAATCTGCACAAGAACTCTGGCTGAGGTGACATTGATTAAAAAAGAAAAACCTAAATAAAAACCTAATTTCGAAATTTTAATCCACAAACAAGCAAGAATTTACTTACACTTGCTTATTACTTAATACTGTGAGCAAACAGAGGTGTGCATTTAAAGCAGTGAAGAGATGTTTAACACTCCCGACAAAGATGTGTTACCAGATAAATGAGTGGTTCACGTGTTCTATGATACAGACAAAAAAAGATTGCAACACAACACCCAATCACTTTGTTTCTGCTTAAATTAAGAATAGTAAAGATGTATTCAGCTCTTTAAACTGTATTAAACTATTGTTTTGTGGGGGTTTGTTTTGTTTTTTTAAACAAAAAGACAAAAGAGAGCCACATCCAGTGACTGCTAAAATATTGATGTATGAGTTCTGGCACAGTTCCTACCTTCACCAGGGCAGCCAAAGCACCGCAGGACTTGGGCTTGTCAGCCGTATCTGCCTCAGCTGACTCTGCCGATGTGTCAGATTGCGTTGGGTCAGCAGGCTGCATGAGGCTGTCTTCCAGACAGGTGTCGTCGACATTGTACTCCATGTCCACCAGACAGTGGCGGTTTCTGGAGCTGTACTCCACAAGGTTAATTAGTAGACCCAGGCCCTGGTATACACCACAGAATACACAAATGAGACATTCACATACATACATAAACTTACCAAACATCGTGTCAGCAACTGTGCCGTTGTGAAGATGTTTTCTGTTGTTGAAGAAAACCTTACCAGCACACGCACGTCAAAGCGCTGCTCCTGGGGGATGTAGCGTGGGACTTGAAGGACG
This sequence comes from Pelmatolapia mariae, assembly GCF_036321145.2. Classification (NCBI taxonomy): domain Eukaryota; kingdom Metazoa; phylum Chordata; class Actinopteri; order Cichliformes; family Cichlidae; genus Pelmatolapia; species Pelmatolapia mariae. The sequence continues at coordinate 5,561,011 of NC_086238.1, read as the reverse complement.
CAATTTAGAGCAGTCACTATTAGCTGATCCTGTTCACCCGTCTTAGTGCTTCCCCACTCTGTAGACAAAAATAACCTTGTTATTAACCTCTGCTCACACATGTCAACATGATTCCCTGCTAAGCACCCGAATATTATAGCTCACGGTACAGACTATAATCATACAAGATACAACTGAATTCTAGCTGACCACATTAACACAAATATATTCATTTTGTACAGAAGTACACAATGAGCCATTTCATCGTTGTATATTTATAGAACAACAATCCAAACAAAAAAACTACAGTAAATTGAGTTTTTGCAGTTTTCCATAAATAGTATAAGAAAAGAAAAAGGAAATTATAATTAATAATATTTTTCTTTAAGGTTATAAATGAGAATACCATTGTCATGGGTAAGGTTGAGCAGCACTCCAATAACAGCCCTCATACAGTCCTCCACCGCCTTTCCCACATTTGTGAAGCTGCAGTGAGGCAGTGCAGCACCCGATGAAGACAGAGAGGTGTTGTTTAATGCCCTGCTGTACCGTTGGATCATATCCTCACAGTATCGCAAAGCTCTGGTAAAAGTAAGACAACATATTGTTGACAGAAAGTAGAAAGTGACATAACAGAAATAAAGAAATCCAAAAAGTGCAGAGTGGAAAGATAATCCTAAATGCAGAAAGTGCAAGGAGCTTGAGTACAGTTGATCTTCGATATACTGTGTTCATGAATGCAAACTAAGAAGAATCCATGGTTAAAACTAAGATCCAACTTTTGCTATCAATTTTAGAAACCACAGACCTGGTTATCGGTGTAGTTTTCTGTTATCCAAATCTATTACCCTAGGATTATTTTTATTTGCCCTAATGTTGTTTTTGATGGGCATGAGAAGCTTTAGAATTGCCCCGAGGTAAATCTATAATCTGATGAGTACAATGATCTTACAAAAAGTAAAAGAGACAAAGTGAAAAGGACCTGTCGTCATGATAGCCACTGCGTCCCTGTATGTCTGTAGACAGTCAATAATAGCTGTAAGCAGTAACTGGTGCTCACCTGGCAGAGGAGACAATAAGCTGAGACTCTTTGTAGGCAATCAAGTAACTCTGATTTTCAGGGTTCTGCACTGTCACCTGTTGGCAGGAGATGAAAGAGAAATGAAATCAATAGAGGGAAAAAGTACACCAAGAACCTTGAAAACAAGACAAGAAACACAAAATTAAGGGAGAACCTTTATGTTTAGCTCGGAAAGCTGAATGGCATTTTAAGATATAGCTGATAAAGACACATTCAGTGCTTTAAGCAGAGGCATTTAATCGGGTAACAAAAGTCACCAGCCAATTCACAGCTTAGTACTCAATTACTGTTGTCCTTGAGGCTCACTCTAGTGTGACTTTGGTGCAAGAGAGAATCCAACTTGACAGAACTGTACTTACACTTTCAAGCACTCTCAGACACCTCTCAGCCCCCCATAAAGATGCTACAAGGTTCTCCTTGTCATCCTCTTGGCTCAGGTTGTCAACACACTCTTTCACTGTGGCAATGCAACGCACACGACACGTGGCAATTACAAACCGTGACAAACAAAATCTTTGCATAGGTATACACATATGCACTGTACAGCATGGCTTTGAGCACATTAGTATCCAACACCCACCTTTGTCAACAATATGGTCCAGGCCTCCCAGTAGCCGGAGCTCCTCTTTGAACCAATCACCAGCTCTCTTGGAGGTTAATGACAGAAGTGTCTCCATGGCAAGGTGCCCTGTCTGCAGGGATAGAGGACAGAAGCATGTTTTAAAAAAACATCACTGGAATTTTATGTATGCTTGTATTACAAACCCACTATTGTAAAAGTCATCTACACTAAAATACACATTTCCCCCCCTAATTAAGCTTGATAAGATAAGTTCACCAAGAAAAGATTACTAGGTAGTTAAGCATATGTAATATTAATGCTTTCATGTTATCAAATCAGCAAATTTTCTGACTGAAATATTGTCGATCAGTTGTGACAGGTCAAAACTGACAGCTGAGCTGCAGTAAGATTAGTGTATTTGCATGCAGTCATTTTTAAAGTTACGTTTATTTTCATCAACCAGGGCACGAACAAGGGGGTGCATACAAACATCTCAGACTGACATATTATATTTTTATGAAAAACCTTTCCATTAAAGTAGTTTAAAAATGTACGTAGTGTTGCTTATGCAATAAATATATGAACAAGAGACTGTGGTTACTGGTTAAATCCAAGATTCACCAGATTTTTGTTATGATTTCTTTATTGATGGACAACCTACCGTGATGTTTTCTAAGTCAAGGTGCTTGTTGTGCACAGTCTCGCACAGTTTCCTGATCTTCTCTTTGACCTTTGCCACCTCCTTTGCTGTGAGCTGATCCTGGTGACCCGAGTAGTCCTGGTCTAGTTCCAGCAGCTTGATCATTAGCTCCAGACATGCCCTGTCCAGATCCATGTTAAGACGATCCCGGCTCAAAATGTACATCAGTGCAGCCGTGCACAGAGCGAGGTTCTGATAAAATGACAGATCAGGTTTTACAAAGGGGTGCAGGCAGTGTAGATCATATGGAGAAAGCTCTGGATCAGTAAGAAAAATCTTATTGTGTGTCACTTTCACTACATAGTTCCCAAAATTACAAAATCTATATTTAGACATATATAAAAACAACAGGAGTTGATTCACAGTGCCATTCAGTCAAGGATTACAACCAGAACACAAAGAATATGTTAAAAACAGCACCAAGAGAAAAACAGAAAATACACAAAAAAATAAATAAATAAATAAAATAAAGATTAAAACAAACTGACATCAAAAAAGGTCCATCCAGTCAAAAATACTGCCATATCATAAAAACATAATACCCACCACAAGCTCTTTGCTTATAGCAAGACTAATATATTTTAAGACACTACATTAAAAACAGAAAACCCACTTGTTGAGCAAAAAATAAAATCACAAACCTATTTATACGTGTGCATATCTAACCCTGGGATATCATTTGAATAACTACTGAGGTCTCCCTGCACTCTTTTTGCATTTTGATAATTTAATACCGAAGAAACAGGGCTCGTGATTCAACACTTAGATGGAAAAGTAATGGTTCATGTCACAAAATAAATTGTGAAAGCACCAGTTATTCAAAGGTTGTATTACCATCTGTCAAAACTTCAAGGGAGATGATAGAAAGAGATTCTAGCAGGAGGTGACAAAAAAATAATTAATTAAAAACAAAACTTTCACTGACCGGGTGTTGTGGAGCATCGTTGAGCATTTTGAAGACCTGTGCGACTTTTCCTCTTGCCCTCAGGTGCATCCTGAAACTGGGCATGGCACACCGTGTGGCCAGGCTGATTATACTAGAGAAATGAGGGAGGAAAGTGGAGAATAGAGGGAATGTTAAAGATAGATTTATGACAATGAAATCAGCCTACTTTTAAATTAAAATGTCACAAATGGCAAACAAAAGAAATATAGGGAAAGATTTAAAGACTAAGGCCTCAAAGTTGCCCATGCTATGCATCAATCCAACGTTCTAATGGTATAAAACAACAACAGCCTGACTTTGGCTTTCTGCTGATGCACAGTATGGACCCAATGCAAGCATTAAATTATTAAGCTGTTTTTCTCAGTGTGAGAAAGAGACTGGGAATGATTCTTTTATGTGTAAGGAAATGTCAGTGTTGACTTAAACATCACCTTTCTAATTCTGTAAGTTCATATATCACAAATAAAAAACGTCCAATTTATTCAATAGGTAGCAATAAGTAAAAATAAATAAATACAATGTAAAACTAATTTAGTTTATTATTATATTTAATTATAATTGTATTATTATCATCATCATCAATCATCATCATCTCCACTCATTATGACAGTTATTTGAGGCTCTTCAGTCATTACTTGACCAGTTTGAAGTACGACTTTGTAAACATACAGTGAAAACCTGTGTGAGACACCTTCAGAAGAGCTAATGTTTTACATACCGTATTTTTTGGACCATAAGGCGCACCGGATTATAAGACGCACTGTCGACAAACGGGTCTGTTTTCATACATAAGGCGCACCGGATTATAAGGCGCATTAAACGAAACAAAACAGTCAGATAAGTCAAACTTTACTCAACTCATTCCTCTTGCTTCCTCCACTTCCGTACCATTGATTCATTAATGTTGAATTCTCTAGTAGCTGCTCTAGTAGCTGTTTTTCTAATTTTTGCTATGCAATTCTGCACTGTCAACTTTCTGCTGTAACAAAACAAATTTCCCACGTGTGGGACTAATAAAGGTTATCCTATCTTACATTAATGACTAACCTCATATTGTGGCTGGATTATCTCAGTTGTTCTCCCCTACTGAAGTTTGGTCCATTTACAGCAATTTTCCATGTGATTGCATTTGTCAAAAAAAAAAAAAAAAAAAAAAAAAAAAAAAAAAAAAAACATCGGGAACTTTCACTCATTCGTTCATTCTCCAACTGTGTTATGCTTTGTTATGCTAACATAGCTGTGTCGCTAGCGATCACTAGCACAGCATTATATACCAGCTAGTCCAACTTCAGTAACCCTACAAACGTCACTATTGTGTAGTTTCCTGTCTTCATTCATGTTGGAAGTGATAGCAGGGTTGTACGTTTTATTTTTTTCCAGAAATCTCTCAGTCAGAACATGCTATATCATGTTTAGATAACTAGCGAGCTAACTTTCTGCTGACTTCTAACTCCGCTAAATTTAATAAATTCTGTTTTCATGGATGCCTGGATGTTAAACTTAATTGTTACACCTGGTAAAGCAGCAACACTGTTCATTTTATTAAAGATGAAAGAATTTACACAGGTTTTTAACTCTCAGTGTGCCGCAGTGTTCGTTTGACTTTGGGACCTTAAACGGACGGAGTTTTGGACCCAGATTACTATGAGTCGCGAGGCTCCTGACTACGGTAGCCATAACGCTCAGACAATCCATCAAGCGGTGCAGCTTCATAGCTTAGCAAAGTTCTACTAAAACATTTTTTGACCGATTTTTGAGCGCCGTATACCACATAAAATCGGTTCGAGGTCAGTAAACACAGCCAGAATTCATAGATAAGGCGCACAGCCGATTTTTGAGAAAATTAAAGGATTTTAAGTGCGCCTTATAATGCGGAAAATACGGTATATTAGCCCAGACATAATGTAAATATAGGATTGGGTGTGGTGTATGGCCACACATTAACTACCGGTACTGCATTTCTAGTTTGAATTATGAATAAAATCACTTAAATCCTATGAAAACATTGGATAAGAAGTGTGATTTACATCATAGTTTCAATGTTTTAACTAAATGTGATTTTGTTATCACATTTAGTTAATCAGTAACACATGATCAATATTTTTTTTTTCATGGTTTCAATGAGAGAGCAATGCTGTGAAAATGAATGCAGAACAATATTAGTTTAATCTTGGATATTTGGGGAGTGGGGGGGGGTCCCCATTCATAAACGCTGTAAGTGAAAAATCACAATTGGAAGTAAAATGTGATTAACAGGCTGACGCACAACAGTGGAAGGGAGGCGAGCAAATGCAAAGAGAGCAGAAATGATTGAGAACTTTAGCTACACAAAGTCTGTGGGCTGGAGTGCAATTCAATTAAAATTGATCATCTGTGCTTGTTTTCACAGTATTAACTCTGCGTTTTCTACCTCCTACTACTTTGTTGCAAGAATAATAACTTACTTTATGAATTTTGGTTTTAGGTACTTTTATGAAATATTAACTGGCATATGCTTGTACCATTCACTGAACTTTGTAAACTAAGTAACATTTAGCAAGTCACAATAAAGAAATCAAAATCAGACCAAATATATAAATGTTCCTCTACAACACAACAAGGAAAAATTCCCAGCTGGTTATTAAACTTACCTAAGGCATCTTGTGTTGAGCGGCTGACTACTCTTGAGCCCTGTCTCCAGGTACTCAAAGTCATCTGTGAACTCTTGATTCTCTCCAAACTCCACCACATCGTTGAAGTGTTTCACATGCTGCACCACGGTATACAGCTGGTAGAAGGGAAATGGGGTTAATTGTAGCTAATTGAGAAGCACTGCATCTGTCCAGACCCTCAAATTGCTCACACACACAGCAAATTGCTCACATTTCTAAATTCCTCTATTGGTTTCACAGCCAGCAAAAGCTTCGGGTCAGTATGATCAGCAGTTGACACTGTATGTATATCTATATCAGCAGTCACACTGTGAGTGGGCTCAGCACGACACAGGATGGAGGGCCTGGGTTTATAACAGAATCAGTGTGTGGTGACAGCTTAGTGTAGCTGAAGCCATTTAACCTCAGGGGATCTGTGGCTAACAGCCTGATCTGGGGCCAGAAGGCCCATCTGTAAATGACACAAGCTGTATGGGAGTAGCACTGGCACACATCAAATGAATGCCATCCCTTCACTGGCTGAGTGTTTAAAAAGGAAGGGAAAAAGGGGGGGTAGGGGTAATTCATACTGGCAAGCAAACAAAATGTGAAGTAAAAACTGATCAGAATGATTTATCTAACAACTGCTGTTACTCAGCAAATCTGTGTAACCTGGACTCACCTCCTTGTCTTCTTTTCTGCATTTGAGTGCTGTGACAATATCCTGGTTGAGTCGTGTGGGGATGGTCTCTGACTTAATGACTTTGGGTGGCGGTGGAGGAGCTTTGAACAAGCCGTCATCTTTATGGGAGTTGCTGTCCTTGCTGCTGCTCGATAAAATTGCCTAAGGACAAAAAAGAAGCTGAGAAACGGAGCTCATACCAAAGCAACAAAATCTGTTTAATGACATGTCCACAAGATTTACCACAGCTGAACAGTCTGTTAACCACACAAGTCTTTAATAAGTGCTGTTAACAGATGTCAGACGAGGTAGTGCAAAGTTAACAATAACTTTTAAATCCCAGTCGCCAGACTCTGATTAGCTAGTCTCTAAACAAACATTATTTCCATTGGGGTAATTCAATACAAAACATACAAGCAAACTTCACTTGCCTGGAAAAGTAATTTCACTTGAACAGTGTTACGTCCCCCCCCCCCCGAGGGCAGGAGGGAAAAAGACTAATTAGAGCAATTAATACAGAAATTGTTGACTACTAAGAAACCAGTAAGCAGTATCCTAATATGTGGACATTAAGAACACAAACACAAATAAATGGCGCTAGTTAATAGCATTTGCTTTACATAATAACCCAGTAATAGTGTTTACCTTCTCTGTGCAAAATGAATGTATACATTCCTAATGAGAACTTTAAACATACAAATACAGTCTTTACTCACAATGACAGATTTACATTTTTATTCCAGTTCCTGACAAGCAAACCAAGCAGTAACCTTGCTGAAAAATTAAGACAAGGGAGAAAAAAAAACTGTGGCTTCTCTTATAGCAATTTGAGTTCGGCTCCAAAATTAATCAATGTGTGACTGACTTGTGGTATTTTAAAATGCCTAGCTTCAGCCATGAAAAGAACACCTGGCACAAAGAATAGATTTAGTCTACATAGCCAACTTCCTCCCCCATAACATCTGATTTTTTATAGCTCACATTGACATTTTATTATAGCTTAAAACTGAAAGGCGTGCTAACGTTAGCTACAGTGGATTTTGTGCAATACTTTACCTCCAGTACTCAACTGGACTAGATTGAACTTTTGAAGCATTTTTAATGTACTTATCTGATGAGTAATATGGCTTGCCAGGTGGCACAGCCCATCCGAAAAGTTTGATATTCAGTTTCAGTGACTGAAATTCAAGTATTATAATTCTGTTAATAAGCAGATACCTGTGTTTGTGCTTTGCTAGTATCAGCTGATGATTTAGCACCCCACCAACTGGCCTAAATATGGTCTCTACATCAACAAAGTCAACATACCAGCAGCTAAAACACAAATATTATGGCTTCAAAATGCAGGTTTAAGAAGCTAATAGATGATGCCACATTCTGTCCATCTTTTACTAACAGTCTACAGGCAAAATACAGTATCTTACAGGAGCAGTCTGAGATCGAGAGAGTGGAGGCACAGGCATTTCTTCAGGTTCGGGCTGGTTCCAGTGGCGAGCATTGTACACAGCTTTAGCAGGAGACTGAAACACAGCAAGAACTTAGAAATTAGTCAGTTAACTAAACGGATACACATATTTAGTGACCACTAACTGCTAGCATAAGAAAATACTGATGGTGTTTTCAGATTGGTGCATTTCAGTGACGACAGTTTAAAAAAAATAAATTAAAAAAATTACAACAACAACCTATATGCCAATATTTAATTCTCTAAAGAATACCACGTTCCAGTTGTAAATGAGCAGAACTGAACCCATAAACACTGCATGCTGAATTCATGTTGATAGACTAAGACAACAGCAGCCTCAGTGTAGAACACAACAGTCCCCAAGCAGCACAAAACATTTCCTGAAAATGACAGATTGTGAAACTCAATTATATCGTACAAAGACAATGTAGGAAGTTTTGCTGAGGATGTAGAAAGAATAAATACACAGAATTAGTAAGACAGACTACAAATAACCCAAAGCCACTTCAAAACATGATCTAGATAAAGAGAGAAAATGTGGGCATTACACAAAACAGCACAGCATTAGAAATCAAAGCAGAGTTATGAGAAAATATGTGCCTGATGAAGAGGTAATATCCAAATCCCCTTCAAAGTGGAAACCCATGCATGCTACTGAACGCACATTTATGGGATTCGAATGAGACTGCTGTCAAAAGTTATTCCCTGGGCATCACAGTTCAATGCCTTAAATCTCCGACTGTAGTTCTAACCTGCATCACTGCTGAATCACAGAATTGCATTACATAAAATGACAACCATATAAATTTAGTTTTCAGTTGAGCCTCTTACCCGCCCACTTGCTCTATTTTTCTCTGATGCTCTCCTCACTCTCGTTATCTCAGGCTATTTTCAGACAAGATGGGCATTCTGTTATGTAAATGTCATCTAAACATCAATAAGCCAAGATGTGTCAGACCTGCTTTAAACCCTGGTCAGGAGTAAGGTCATCAAAAGGGCTAGATGACTTGTACTGAGACACTTAGATTGATCAGACTGTAGTTAAAAGGTTTGTGCCTATCCATTGTCTATGCAATTTAAAAAAAATAAGTCTCATGGGCAAATATTCAAAGACACTGGATGGCACAGGACAAAGAAAACGTTTGGATGAAAGCGAGCCAAGAAACACACAGCCAATTTTAAAACATGCTCAAATACCTTTTTGGGTCCACTGAAAATCTTTTTCAGTCCACTGCCAACGTCCTTGGATTTGTCACTTGGCTTCCCTGAGCGTGCTTTCTGGCCCTCGGTGCCACCAGGACTTGAGTCATCGGAAAAGTCAAAGGCATCTGCTGGATAAACCAGATTGTTGATGATTAAAGGAAAAAAAAAAAGCATGAGTTTGTAAATGGGTGGAATATTAACCAAAGTGGGTCATCCAAGCACTTCTAAGTTAAAGAGGGGCTTGAAATTTATGTCATTACATTGGATCATGCAATAAAATGCCAATTACACCAACACCAGATCTGTTTTTAAGGACTGCTTTTACCTGTATTACTGCTAGCATGACTGTCTTGAGAGTCACTGGTATGAGGGCTATCCACGCTGGAGCTCAAAGCAGCTAAGGCTGCGGCTGCCTTCTTGGCCTTCTTTTCTTTGGCTTGGGAGCTCTCATCATCACTGTCACTCTCACTCAGGTCATCAAAGCCAAAGTACTTGATCTTGTAGTTACTCTTGCCAGCTTCTGAACCCTCCTCCCCCTCCTGGTCCTCTTTGTCCTCAAAGCCAAAGAACTCTAGCTTGGTCTCGGTCTTGGTCTTCTTGGTCTTTGTCTGTGTGGGTCTGAACCTACAAACAAGAAGAATATTTTTTTTTAGATTATTTTGTTTTGAAGTATTGTGCCTTATGGGATTTTTCAAAGGAGATGGAAACTGAAGCAGGACAAAGAAAAAACTCTTTTGTAGAAACAAAGAAAAGAAAATAGGATTTCAAAGTGGGTGCCTAAAATTACTTAGCTGAGTGAATAGAAAGCTTTTTTGTCAATAAATGTTACTGTTTAGAGATATCTAAAAACAAACAAACTGTAGACTCTACAATATAGAACAAACACTAATGCACGTTTCTCCAAATAGTTGATGTCAATAGTTTAGTTTAAAAATAATTCTTATCAAGTTGATTCCGTATAAATGGCTGACATGTGATGAGATCACACACAATGACACAGACAGAGCACACATTTTTGCCACCATTTGCCATTTTGACTTGTTAGAGGGGGATTTAACATTAATCTAACAAACTAAAGCTTCACTCCCTGCTGCCTCTCTTGCCACTGGTGATTCAATCTGACCTGCCTCTCAAAAGCAATGAAATGAAAGCGCAAGAACATATAAAACTTCAAAGTATGACCCGAAACTTTGAATTTTAAAGCCAGGGACACATCAAGGTAAAGCACATTCTTTCAGAACAAAAGTCTGGCCAATACTGTATAACAATACGATACATGAAAGCATAGTCTAAGTGCCAATGAAATCTTTATTAAACCTGAACTTCAGTAGCGTCTGCACTTTGTTCCTCAGAATATGAATGAATGACATTTTTATAAGATCCAGTACTAGTGAGAGATCAAGCAAAGTGTGTATGACCACGCGATGAAGTAAGATATAAGGTAGTATGTATTATTATATTTAAATTACTAACCTACCACATGATGGCTGCCTTATGGTATTGTGTATACACGGTAATAAATATTTAACCTGAAAATATTTACTACAAAAACAAAATCTTGAATGACACAAGAAAATGTACTCAAGTCACCCATCCATATAATTAGCAATGGTGGATAGGCTACAATTGTTTAAATAAGAATTCAAACGTAGTATTTTGAGAATTCTCTCTGCAATGTGGCCTTTAAGACACAGAACTATCAGCCTTACCTAGTAGGTTTGGGTGGTGGTGCATCTGATTTCTTCTTCATCTGCCCTGCTTCTCCAAGGTCAGCTGGGGGAGCGAGGCTGACCAGTTCGTCAATGCTCCGCTCCATTGAGTCCTGGATGGTGACATTGCACACTGACAGGCAGGAAGGGTGGAGAACCGTGTAGTCCCGTACCCTCCCACCACCCCTTCCCGCAGGCTTGGCTGCTGTTTTAGCACTGGCAGCAGTACTACTTGCACCAGCAGAAAGGGCACTGTTGGGCTTATCTTGGGCACTCGCACCATCAGTGGACTTGTTGCTGTTACTTTCTGCAAGTTCAGATGATGATTTGTTAGGCCGGCCTGGCCGCTGGTATTTTTTGCAATTTGAGGCCCTCAGGGTAAATGGGGAAGGGGGAATGTTGTCCACTGGCTCTGGTGGGGCCTCCGCAGAAGGCTCCACCTCTGCACCTTTCATTTCATCTGACAGCAAGCCATCACAAGAAGATGAGGATTGGAAGTCCCTGCTACCACCTGGCACATCAGTGGACAGTTTAACAGATGTGTCTATATTAGGAGAGGAGGAGGTGGACCTCTGGGAGAGTTTCTGATCATCAGAGAGGACTGTCCTTGACAAAGAGGTCCCCCATGCAGGTTTCTCGCTGCTCTGTGATGCACTTTTGTACCACGGCTGGTTATTTTTACCTACTTTCTCCTCTGTTTTTTGTTTGCCTTTGAACAAAAGAGAAGATAAATGCAGGTTTGTTTAAAAAAAAAAAAGACAGGAACTACTATGCTTCTATAACAGTTAGAAATTACTGTAAAACTTAAATAAGCAGGTTAAAATAAATTTGGATAAGGAGTTAAAAAATACATGGAAAAACTGAAAACTTACTTGTGAATGTGGCTGTTGAACATGCAGAGGACTGTGCATAAGTCACAACAGCGGCTGTCCCAGTGCTTTGCACTGTGGTGGTCTTCGTCACCTCCCCTTCAGCAACTTTTGCCTGCGACACGTTGTGGGAGGTTACAGTCTTGGACTCTTCATCACTGTCAAAGCCAAATGGGTCTTCCTCACTATCACTGTCCTCAAGCCTGGGTCTTTTAGGGACCTCAGAAACGTCAGGTTTTAACAAAGGCCGTTTGGCTCCGAGCTGAGCCTTGTAGGTGGTCTCCCCCCATTTGGTGGTCAGAGTGGGCTTTTTATTGGAAAAGACCTCCTCAAATTTCGAGTTAGCCTCCCCACCTTTGCGGTTGTACGTTTTGCCGAATCTGGATGTCATGTTGGCTTCTCTATGTTACATATTCCCTGTGAACAGCAGCAGAGACAATAAAACATTTACTATACCAATAGAACATCAAGTACATTATAACCTGCGCACCTAAATTAATACGAATGACTTGGCAAAGGAGGAGGTTTTAAAAAAAAACAAAAAACAAAAACAGGCTGTTATCTTCGAGAGTGGTTTGGGGAATGTTATTTATATTAATCCGGCTAAGTTATGTTTCAGCTGTTGGCTGGTAGCGCACAAAGTTAGCATAGCTAGCTCAAGCGGTATAGCTTTCCAAACCATCATCGGTAAATGTGAGCAACACGACAGAAAGCTTGACCGATTTAGAGCAACTTTAATACAATGTGAAACTCTTTACCTATCAGCACATACTGACAGGACAGCTAAGTGCTGTGTTAACTCTAGCTCAGTCAGTCCCTGCTTGTAAAGTTAACTACTATAAAGTTAGCCACTAGCCATTAGCTTAACATGGCTAACTATGCTAACGTAAGTCTGTTTACATTTCTCACCTGGCTGCCTCAAATGTCGGAAACCTTGCGTCTGAAACACGTTTTAGTCTTTTGACGTAATGGTCTGAATGAAAATACTATGGTGCACAAATCGTCCGTAATTACAAATGAGTAACAATGCAGTGTTACCTTTTAACTCCAGCGAAAGGCTAACCGTCCGCTTGTTTTTTAGCCAGCCGGCTAGGCCTGATTTCCCACTCGCACACAAATCAAGCGGGTAAAGTCCGCTCAGCAGAGTACAAACACCATTACAAAGACATCTCTATTCCGAATATGTCCACGCAGCGATGCTTATCAACACAGAAATGCGTACTTAACGCACCGGTGCCTGTAACAGTCTATATATGGTAGATAATCCGGACTTTTTGCATTTTGGAGTGCTACGGACGGCCATTAAAATATCCCCTCCCTCCTCGATGCTTGGCAAGACCCTCATGTAGAGGGCTGGTCGAAGGCAATCGACCAACCAGCAACAGGAAAGGTTTCCTGTGCGTTGAGACTTTGTGAGCAAACGCGACTCTGATTGGTCTAAAAATGAAACCAAAACAAACAATAGGGGGCGCAAGAGGACCACATTAGTTGGGTTGAACTTGAAGACGTGCCAAAGAGAAGCTAAATTAACGGCCGTGATAGGCTTTAAGTCTGTCCATAGACCTTCTATGGGAAAGAACAGATGCACTAATAAAAAAGGTCCGCTCAATTTTTGCATCGGTCCACTCAATTTGTACAACATTTTGTGAACAGCTTAAAGGGGTCTAATTTCCGAATCTAATCTTCTTCGAATGAAACCCTTTACACATGCAATACTGTACAAATGTCGTCAAATTCCACCTCTCAAGATCATCAACACCACCAGCTTGCTGTGTCTGGTCTTTGCATATATATTTTTTCCTATTTCTTAAGGACATGACTTTCAGATACTGTTCATTTAATGTAGGCAGTTTTTTAGGCCAGCCATTTATTTTGTCCTCCACTTGTCCAGCTTTCTCAATTTTCTAGGACACCCTTGACATCATGTTGAGATATGCCAAGTTTTCAGCAAATAACTCTTTGAAAATGAACGTTTTGGTTCAAAAATACTGTTTTATGTCTGTCAAACTGTGTTATCTTTCACATTTTTTAAAGGTTCTATGGGAAAAAAAATTGTGAACAAAAGATGTTTTTGTGACCCGTTGCTCGTAACAAAATGCCTAAAGTTACAGTTTAAAATTATGTCTTGGCAATATTGTCTAATATATGAAGATAAACACTGGCTGTTCCCTGCCCTTTTTATGTTTGAAAGACCTTCAAATAGCCTGAAGAACTCATAAAGAAATGAGTAGTGGCTCAAGACTTTTGCACAGTACTGCTGAGCCTTTTTAATTGTATTTGTTGGACCCAAATGTAGCAGTTAGGTGTGTTGAGGATGTGTTTTAATGGTGCCACTTGCAATTATGTCTCAAACAAAAAGGCACATGATGGCTACACACACTTAGATTTAAGTGAGAAAATTTTTAAAATATATTTGATGAGCCAATGCTTTAATCCAGGAAAAACGATCTTGTGTAATTACTTCAAATTAGGATACTTAAGGTAATACATGCAAACAAGAAGAATTCTGATTTGAACAGTATTTCTATCTTGATTTCCATATCAGACACACGGAAGAGTGTTAAGTTATGTTACTTAAATTCTTCTGGTTGTTTTCTTAGCATAACATAATATCTTACACGATCAATATAAATGTTGTTGTATGCTGCCAAATCTGATTGTTCTATACCCAGTGGAGTGAATTTCTAAACACATCCAACATACTGTAAGCAAAAATCATGTATATATCACCCACGCTGGCACTAGCCTGGGGCACAGATGGTGTCAAATGAATACATAGTTTGTTCCAACAGCCTGGGTCTTCAGGGCCAAGTGGTCCCAACTGTATCAACACTGAAATGAGCATTACTCATCCAGAACAAACCTCACAACATCTCCTTAAAAGCATGAAAATCTTTTGTGGAAATGACTGGCTTCAGTTCAGAAACAGCAAGACACTAATTTCCCACAGGATCTGCCTGAAATGTTTAAATTTCAGATGGATCCCATCCATTTCACCTAATGAAAAAAGTAAATAACACAAATAGTGTTAATATAATATTGTGATTGGGAAACAGCTGTCACACTAGTTAATCTCCTGATATAAACAGTAAAGTGTCAACATAATACACTGACATATTTTTTAGTTTATCAGAGGAGTCATAGACCACAATTAGCCAAATGTTTAGTCACTTTGTTTCTGTGATTATTTTTGTAACATTTGGACAAACATAACATGGTTGATCATTAAGAGGCTGATAGATGAAACCTAATCACAGTTAAACATACAAACATTTGTATGTTTTTGGGCCAGAAAAGAGACAGTCAGTCCACATCAAAAGCCCAGAGGTGGTGAGGTAATACGACCATGTCCTGTTTGACTGATGGTTCTGGGCTCAGGTCTTGGCACTCTGGCAGTCATGACTTCATTAACGAGCAAACTTTACAGCTCAGTCAAATGCACCGTATGTATTCTGTAACCTCTGGATGTTTTGCAGTCCTGGAGCAAGTGAGTCACAAACCTGTGGCATCGCCAAGTGAAATGCAGACATTGAATTTCAATGCTGAGTGTAACATCTGTCCAAAATGCTCACAGCAAAGTTGGATTTTTAAACTAGAACGAAAGACTGCAACACTGAGACAAATCCATGAGATGGCAGCAACACTGCTTAGTGCTTATAAATGTAGTATATGTCATTATCAAATGTATTAAAATGTCCATTATGTCATTTAAATAATGTTTAATTGCGTTATACACCTTTGGGCTACTTGACATTTGAAAGGATGACTTTGTAATATAGCTTCCATGTGCTTTGTGTAAATGGAAAATTGGGCAGTTGGAGAGATAAAGCTCCACTAGCTATTGGACACATGGTCTGCAATTTAAAAGTAAAAACTAGGAAGCCGACCACTGCATGACAAAATATGTTCCACTGTCATTTAGACTTACTCGTAAAGCTGTTGAAGTGCAATTTTATCTTCTAATACATGCAGCATAATAGACGGTGCGTTGGACTTTTTGGTCAAAGACTTTATTTTGTATAGCTTGAAGCTGCAGTTGTAGGTCTCATGAGGTTTACTTCATTATCTTCCTCCAACATTTATGTGGTAAACAAAAATCTCCACCAAAACATTAAATGTATTTATGCGAGCCCCACATCTGTGACCACTGCATCATGGGTCGGATCTCAGTTTGGCTCGCACTCCTGTCTCTGAGGTCAGTCTGTGGAGACCCTGTCCCAACAATCACACCAGACCACTATCAAGCCCATATGAAGGCAATAAAAGCAAATTTAAACCAGATCCCAACAGGCTCTATGTCCCTCTTTCTGTGTGTATATGCACGAGAGAAGGTTAAATCATCTCTACACACACGCACGCACGCACGCACGCGCACACACACACACACACACACACACACACACACACACACACACACACACACACACACACACAAATAAAATACTGTAGTATCATCCTGGGTGCTGTTCTTCTCCAAATGTATGTGTTTATTTACGTGTGTATTAAACTGAATGAAAGAGAGCTGGAAAGAGCTTTTTTTTTTAAAGGCAGTAAGCAGAATGTCAAAACAAATGGAGGTAAAAACACCTTTATTTTCTTCTCCAGTATACATCACATAAACAACAAAGTATTTCTACAGTACTTTAAAAAAGGGAGTTTAGAAAACAACAATTTTACAAATATGATTTGCTCAGCAAGTCGCTTAAAATTGCTTCAAATTTCAGTCGGCCTGACTGAGCAACAGTCCATTAAAACAACAACAACAACAAAAAAAAAACAAGAAAGCAGGTGAAAACACTATGCCAATGAATATTTTTTAATGTTTAAGAACACACAGTAGTAGCTTTGATCAAAGCATTAAAGACTAAACATGAGAACACACAGGGAAAACAAAGTACAGCGCTGCTTTTAAAGCATCCGTACAGTCATTCCTTTCAAGGCAATGCCAGAATTTTCCTGGATGTGAGGCACCACCGGCCTTTGGCCACAGGGAGAGGGCGTGTCAGTAAAAACCCCCTCCGATATAAGGTCCACTGGTGATAAGTAAAAGCTAGCTCCAGCAACTGTGGTGTGATTTCTGGAGGGTCAAGGGTCAATTTCAATGGGAACAACAGTGAGGATGGCATCTTCATTGCCACGGCGCACAACCACTTTTAAGGTGTCATCTCTCTTGATGGCGGCGCTGACATCGGTTGCTGTTGAAATCCTGTGGCCGTTGATCGAGATGATGACATCATGCTCTTTGAGTCCAGCGCTGGAGGACAGAAGAAGAAAGGATGATTGAGGGGTTCATAAATGGAAAAGCATGTGCGAATAGGATGAAAAGTAATCTTTGTTTTCTGAGCCCGGCTATTCTAGTTGAGTTTTATGACATCAAGGCACAGTTTTAGCCTCTGAGGAGATGTACAGATGTTTATCAAGTCCAGCTGTTCCATGTCACCTTCTATCACTGTATACACTATTTTTTTGCATGTTGACTAACAGAGCACAAAATACTGCAAAATCATAGGAAGGTAGGAAATAAAAATGTCAGTCCACTGGTTTTATCCTATTGTTAATAAATCCCATACCAATCACTGAACTGATTGTTATTCTTTATTTCCACATATATGAACTGAAGCTTATATTTGGTCATTGTGTTACATTTTAAGAAAATCTGTGATGTTTTTAAATGAATTAAGCTATTAAAGTAATCTGTATGATCAAATGAAATAAATGTTCATGGGTGTAGACGCCTTAACACATTAGTGACTTAGTTTTATGACAATTTATACATCTTCTTACGTAATTTAACTGTAATTCCCTCTTTAGATTTCAGTGGAAAGAAAATATAGAGGTAAAATACTTTTCATTTTATATAGCCATAATCAACTATTGGTATGGTTGTTTCCAGGTCTGTGAGCCTCTAAATCAACATCTGTTTAAGAATTTCAATGACAGAGCAATAGTGATCAACTGACAGCACAGCCAGGTTTGAGAATAACAAAAATAAAAACACACTGACTAAAAGCACACTTCCAATGTAAAAAACAAACTAGTAAAATAGGGATCACGCACAGACTGAGGCAGTAACCAGCAGTGATATCAAAAGCAGACTCTTAAAACAACCGCTTAATCATAGCCACATGTAAACATAGACCACCACACCTTCACTTGCAACAGCATCAATTAACGCAGCTGAAACTGGGATTTCAGTGCACTCGGTCGCCACAGAAACAATCCCTTCCCTACAGAAGGATCAAGATTTCCAAAGTCCATAAACCAATATAACACAGAGTGAGATCAAAAGTGAAAAAAGCAGAGCCTAGAAAAAACAAAACAGAGAATATAAAAGGAACCACAGAAATGTTATAATGCAAAAGGGTGGGTTATTTAAGCAATGAGTAAACACTGATGAAACCTTGTAGGACAGACCACTATATAGTGGGATGGGTGAGCAGGCGCAGGAAAACCACAGTTCAGCTACTAACCTCCCTGCATGAGGTTTGAAGGAAATAGCTGACCTCAGCGTCTCCTGCGCCCTACTCTGCTGGAGTTGTGGTGGTGGCTGATTGGAGTGGGCCGCGATTGTGGGAGGAGGGGGATATTTTAGAGGGCCAGGCACTCTAGGCATGCTAGAGTGAGCCATGAATTCACATCCTAGTAGGACAGCTATGTAGGAAGCTCTGGGCATGTGTGCAACCTCTTGATGGTTAAACTAGGAAAAGAAAATTAAGAAAGGAAATGAAATATACTATCTATTTGCATTTCGAGAGGCGAGCAAGGGCTGCGTGGAGAGTGATGAGAGTCTTGTGTGAATTTAGTGCAGATGTATTGTATTACGAGCCAAAGACAATATCCCATAGCTAGAGTCAGAGAGAACCTCTATTTGCACTTCACTGAGATCCATAAAGTTAAAATCAAGTTAGCTTCTACAGAGCCAGTGTCTTTGGAAACGTATAATATATTGCTTACATTGCAGCTGGTGTCTTTGCAATGACCTCCATAACATAAGCTCCCGAGGTGATGTCAGGGAAGTCGCGGAGTCGAGTCTTCAGTTCTTTGGCTAGCCTAATGGTAGGAAAAAAAGGAGAGAGTTAAACACAAAATTCTGCAATTCCCTGTGACCTGGGTATAATACAATGTTTCATTTATTGCATTCTGGGGATTGAACACAATGGTTATGTACATAAAAGTGTGCAACTTACCCTGGAGTGAGAGTCATCATCCTCACACCAATATACTTCTTCTTTGCTTCTGTTCTCCCTAAGGCTGGACATAGAATATTCAGTTATCTTCTAACCTCATATTGAGGGACCATATTGGAACACCCCCCCCTCCCCAACGCGCGCGCGCACACACACACACACACACACACACACACTCACGCACACGCACACACACACGCATACAGCTTTTCTGAATGCTTCTAAAAGTTCCGTTATAACCATTTGTACGTGCACACCTGTGATTTCACCATGGTGATCAAACATGTCGAGGATCATCACTGGTGATGGGAGTTGGGTCTCTAGCTACAAACCAGAGACCAAACAGCACTTTTGTGTGTTTGAGTCTGCAGTTTCATTGCCCAAAGGCAGTGCTTTAGGTAAGGAATGTGACCAGGGGAATCCTCATCATTTTTTCAAGCATTCAATGGGATGTGCACTGTGAATTCAGCTCGACCTCGAGGCTAAGACTGTCAAGTTGGAGTTATACTGCAACATCCTGGGGCCTCAGAGGGGAAACAAAGTGGCAGGGACTTTCCCAAAACTGTAGCATATGCACTTTATTGAAAAGACAGCAGGTTTTCGGAAGGACTGAGACAATCTTCACCTTTCACCAGCCCGACTTGAGCCATATTTAGCTCCCAGTGTCTTTGTCCCTTTCATCCAACTAGAAGGTTCACTGTTTTTGACAAAGTGAGGGACAGCCAGCATACATTACAAGTGAGTGTCACAACAGGACTTCTAGAGAGCGATTCAAACATAGCCGAATCTGTGAACAATCTCAAAGGGTATAAAGAAAAGAAGAAATGCAGGTTTTATGCTGAGAAATATGTTTCGAATCTTTGTTTGAGATCCTTTTCTCAGTACATCATTTAGAAAAGCCAAAGATCATCTGTGAGTAGCTTTCTGTTCTGGTTCACTGGTTTTACTTAGCGGAGGGATTAGTCATTTGTGTATCAAACAATTACATGAACTCACTTGTCCACCTCAGAATTGGTTCAGGTTATTGCATTCTCAAGCCAGTGGCCTCAGAACAACATATGCTCAATATTGTCATCAATGCCACCATGCTGCACCTGTGACCAAGGCAGGGATGCTGGCATGCATGTCTGAGTTATTGCTGCAGCCTTGCATCTCCATATGAGTATCAACTCTGATCTGATTGGTCTTTCTGGAAATCTGGACAAAGATGCTGAGATAAGTTGTCCACCCTGCTAGTAGAACAATAGTAGAACAATGTCTGACACTGACAGAGTAGTGCAGGACTTTCTGGATCAGGAGAATATTCATGCACTTTCTTGGCAAGCATTTAGTCCTGATATGTCTCCTACTAAACATATCTGAGACAGGCTGGGTCTTCATGTCCACTGCACAGCTGCAGGCTGCACACATCCGGGAAAGGAGAACTATTTCTCAACAGCATATCAGGACACTTGTGCAGACAGGCAACTGCTGTCAGAGGAATAGCTGTATTATCAAATGTACTTACTATATATGTATTATAGTGCTGGTCTATAAAAGCTTTTGAAAACACCAACTTGCATTTTCCTTTTTGATTTGCATGGATCAGGTGAAGTCTGCTTTATATAGGTAAATTTCTGAATTTCATTTCTTATGAAACACTACTCAATGAAAAGGGCAAAAAGCATAAAATAAAAACAAACAAACCTATATGCACTGGCACAGATTTTTCTTTTTAGTTTATTGCAATGTCAAAATTCTATTAGGTAATGCTGGGCATGGATTCACATAGCTCTAAATATAGTGAACATATCGCAAGAGATCACACAAAGATGAAAACATAAAAAACTGCTGAACTAGTGAGCTGAATTATAGCTCATTTAACTGAGATCACGGTCCAACTCTCTTGGCTTCTATACTAAGAGCGATTGAAGAGAGCCAGTAAAATGAAAACATTAATAATGTGTCAGTGAGAGCTCATACCTCTGGACTGCCTGTCGTATGACTCGGCCAGGAACTGTCGAATCTTGTCCGAGGGTATGGCAAAGGAGATGCCCGCTGTCACCTTCAGCGTGTTGATCCCAATCACTTCACCATCCTATGCCAGTAAACCTCAACTCAGTGACTGTAAATGGTGACTTATATTATTTAAAAATTGTAGAAGCAAAAAAACATATATATAATTCTGGCTTACCAGATTGACCAGAGGCCCTCCAGAGTTGCCGTACTGTGAACCAAAAAAGTAAATAACTTATCTGTAGTAATTAGAGAAAAGAAATTCAGTGAGAAATGATAATTCAGCTTTATTTATTTACGTTGATGATGGCATCAGTTTGAATGTAGTCCATGTCAGAGTTGCGAAGGCCTAGCTCTCTGCCCCCTCGCTGAGTAGTGCTGACAATTCCTGTAGTAACCGTATTCTGGAGGGAAAATGGGCTGCCAATAGCAACCACAAACTCTCCTGGCCTCAAATCTGATGAACGGCCCAGCAGAAGTACAGGAAGCTTGGTCTGCAAGTGGGACACGGAGGGTCAGTATGTTTATATTTGGAATCCAAGGCTTGCAGGTAAAGAATGCATTTTTTTTTAGCATTGATAGGATAGGGTGTAGAGGAGCAATGTCAGCTCAACACTATGGTCTGCAAACTAGTCCACTCATGTCTCAGAATAATTTGCATTCCTTTTAGTGATTACCTGACTTTATGACCAAATATGCTGCAAAAACTAATAACACTTCCATCACCTTTTGTGTTTTGTGCTAATATGCTTATTAGCATTTTAGCAGCAAACGTAAACATGCTAACGTTTCTGTCCAGTCTCTCTGCGCAATAAGCTTACTGTAGGAGTTGTAGTCTTGAACCCCCCTCCCCCCAACACACACACACACACACACACACACACACACACACACACACACACACACACACACACACACAGATATTTTTCTAGCCATTTGACAGACTCCATAAAAGGAATAGGGAATCATTTGTGAAATTAGCATCTACATTTAGCCTACGCTACTCTGTCATCTGCTATTTTTAACTTTTATCTTTGCATCTTTTCAGTTACAAGTTATGCACAGAATAACAGAAAACAAAACAAGTGATGCAGTTAAACTTATTCAGCTATTCTTATACTAACTTAATGCATTCACTTTAAAACAAAACTATATTTTCTTTGCTCCCTTGACATCCTCCAAGTAAAGTTGAGTAATATGTAAATAAGTAACTCTGAAAGAAAATCACAAGTTCAGTGTTGCTTCAATTGCAGTCGCTCTGCTGAGCATTTCTCGTGATCATGTGTTTTATAAGTGGACAGCAGAAAAAGAATTACAGCTAAACTGCAAGTCTTCTAAACATAACCCACTCAATGCAGCATGGTCCCGCTCCCACACAAAAACAATTACCACTTTAAAACCACAGGGGGAAGGGAAATTTATGCCAAACAACCTAAAATACTGATAATCACGATGAAAGGCTTATTTGAAAGTGCAGCTCGGCTGAGAAATGATTCCTAATGGCAAATGTGTGCCAACAGACCACAGATGCTGGAAAATGGATAGATATTACAGTCAATAATGAGTACCTTAAGCTATGGTTGGGCCTGTTACACTGGGTGGTAGAAACCAGGCTACTGAGTGCTTGCCTCAGACACGGAAAGAATATATTTATCCATCCACAGTGACAATTTCCTTCTTTATATGAAATCATCTCTGCTGGATAGTCCATAGTCAAAGCATATGTAATGCCACATCCACATGGGTCTGTATACAGTTGTACCCAATAACCTGCAGGCAGGCAACTTTCTTAGAGGGGAAAAAAGTACCTATACCAAGAGTTCCTCTTGTGTATCCATTTTGTTTACTCAGGGTTATAAATAGGTGGCGTAGGAGGGTGAATGTTCACAGGGACAGTAGCACACGTTAGTGTACACAGACAAAGGGATCATGTAGGAAGCAATTTGCAAAATTATATTATTCCCAGCACTATATCGGGGATACCTAACTGCCAACACATGCAAACACTTTCTCTGCATCGATACATGTCTGCAGATGTAGATTAAATAAAGACATGCAACTCATAAGCGAATTGAAATGCATTTAGAAAACTGAGCTGCAGGGAAAATGTCAGAGACAAATCTTTTCAGAGATACCGTGTTAAAGCTTTCTGTAAATGATCTCAGTGCTCATGGTGAAGTTATTATTAGAACATGACAAAGATAGTGAGGATGAGAACCTTTCAATCTTACCTCACATGCTGACAGAGACACAGATATAGAAATACAAACACAACTACTACAAATGTCGCAGGATTAGTTCCTAATTAGTGTGAGTTTGTTTCAACATTGTAGGGTTTGTTACAAAAAAATATGGCACACACACACAAGCTACATAACTGTACGCACAATCCAGCAAACAAGCATTTGGCATGCACAGGCACATACAGAAAGACACCTGACACAGGAGTAGCAGTCTGTTTAATCACTCCAGCTCCCCCCTCCCGTCACACTCCATGTGAGATAAGAGTATAACCAGATGGAGACAGGAAGAAAAAGAAACACACACGCTGCTGAGAGAGAGAGGACATCAGGTGGATTCAAGTCCCTGCCAAGCATTTACCCACTGCCTGTCACCATGATTATGATAACAGTTAGTGATACTGGTTGTGTCATGGTGACTGTTGCTATCTTACCACCTGATCTGACTTTATTAAATGCAAGCAGTTTGCTGCTTAAAAACTTCTACCTTGGGTCTCACACACACTCATGCAAAAATCACACTGCATTCACAAAAAACATGCACATGCAGGGCAAAATGCAGAAGTTGGCTGACATGCAAACAGCACCTAGGTGAGAGGGCAGAGCAAACACAGAGCGAGTGGACTCCCCAAAGTTTCGAGAGACCCCTAGCTTACATATCACTTACTAATTGTTACTAGTCAGCAATCTGGAATCACTTGTGGAAAATCATCTCGCCATGTGAGTCCGCCTCGTCTGACCACCCAAGTGACTCACCGTGCTATTTCAGATGCACTGGTACTTTACCCAAAGACACTATAGTCGGACTTAAAGGAAAGAGGCAAGGTGAAAGAAGGGAACAACAAACACCACAAACCACAGGAAGAGAGTCTGAGAATGTGAGACGAAAGAGTGAATCAAAGTTACGTCAGCAGGAGCCAGCTTATTACCCCAAAAATATTTTTGGCTTAAGATGTAGAAAGAAAAAAAAAAACGACAGCCACGGTAACATTTATAGAACAAACTAAAAAGTCTGATCTGATGAGGTCTATGAGGATAGATTTTTTTTTCTTCTTAAATAAAAGGCTCTTGCTTTGTTAGGCTTGAGACTGTTTCATTACCTCATATGATGGCAATGATGCCATAGATTATCCTCTCTTTTCTTGCCCAAAAGAATCTGTGTTTTCCACATTCTTGAGTGTTTAGATAATAGAGAGAAGTGGGCCATCAGATTGAGGAAAGGAGATTTAAACAGCTTTGTTTATGTTAACCAAAGAGGCAGCTGTAAGCGACACATTACTGAGAAAAATTCAAAGCTTTCGTAAAATCTGTTGTCGCCTAGCAGAGTATTTGTTCAACCACCTGCACACAGAGAAGTTTGGCAAAAGGACAGTGAGAAGAATATGCTGGTTGACAACCCCACAGAAAGACTTGAAAATAGCTGTAGAGTTGCTATAAAGGGATTTATCAATGTTTGATGTTAAAGCTTGGGTCGTTTGGAGCCTCATTTAAAAGCCATTACACTAACTACCTTTTTATGACTAGACCAGGTGCAAACTTTAACTCCAGGCAAACTAAGATGCACTGAGGCTTAATAGTGTCTAAGGCACATGTGGACACACATATAATCACTCAGAGAAAGGGAGGACGTCACCTAAGCATGAACCCTCACAAACTGAAGTCTGTAAATTAAATCCCACACACCTGGCACTGCTTAGATATACAGCTAGACCACGTCAAAATACACATATTCAGAAACAGAAGCTCAGGTTGGGTCAGTGCATGACCTGAACTGTATTAAAGCTCATATGCAGTCACATGGCCTCTAATGTTTCCTTCATGCAGGTGTCTTCAAAGCAAGGGGGGCATATTTTACAAAGCTCTACTTTACAAAATTCATAAGTACACTAAGGTATAGGGTTTTACTGCTGAACTTGCCCTCGAGGTTGTGCTGATGCAGTTAAAAATGTGGCAGGATTCAGCATGCTCATGCAGTACATAACATCAAATAAGGGAATCAGAAGATCAGGCTCAGGAGACTGAAAGAGGCCATGCTGACTGTGTGTGTGTGCTTGTGAGCCTGAGTGGTTGCATGGTGTACAATGGACTCATTTACATGAATGATAGCACAAGCAAAAATAAGTAAGTAGGTAATTACCTCACTGTTTATAATTTGAGAAAATTTTGTAGAAGTATGTAAAGTCACAATCAGTACATAAAATAGGCATTTCCCACTTTGTAGGTGTCCACGTCACACTGGGTGAAACCATATCCTTGCTGACACCAGTGCGGAAACCACTCCACTATAGGTTCCATATGTTCTTGAGAATAAGAGCAAACATATGTCTGCGAGATTTGGACACGTTTCACTCTGTAGCATGAACGCTTACGAGCACTAAAGGACATCTCAGTTCTGGCTAAACACTGCAATATTTTGAACTGTGCAAATCACAGTGATGAGAGCAGTGGAGGTGTAGTGGGTTCATTTGCTCCAGGGGAGAGATCTGACAGCATAATATGGTTCATTTCGCTTTTACTTGAAGTATTTACATGGTGCTCAAGATGTTTCTGTTCTTTTAAGGCTGGTAGCTACTTTGGGGTTGAGCCAACCTCTTGGCCAATATGTGCTGGAATATGCCATACTTGTGCTATCTGACCCTGAGTATAACAGGAGATATAAAAAATGGATCAAGTCCTGAAGCTTCATTTTTTTAACCATCTATCTGCCCCTAACATTCTCCCTGAACCTTTCCACATTTTCCACCGACACCGTGTCCGTGTTGTTACTGTTACGGCTCTGGTGCCAGTTTTGCCTTTTGTCTTTGGAGAAGCAATCTACATTTTGATTAGATCGACAAGCCACATTATGTAGCATTATGTATCAAAAGCTGGGGTAAAAAAGATCATGGCAAAAAGAATCTGCAGGTCATTGGCGAATTAACTATGATGGCCCCTCCCAGAGCCACTGACATCGGTGTTTCCAACTTTGGGCTCACCCGTTTGATGGTAACGTGCAGGTGCTAGCAGTGCATGGAAATGGTTCCAATGAAAAAGAGGTCACTTTACTTCCTGTTTGCCTTTCATGCCAATTATTAGACCTATTAAAAGAACTACTCCACTAGAAAATAAATGTGTCGTTTACGGGCATTTGCTAAAACTACTCATTCGCCTAGTCTCCATCTAATTTCCGATGAATAGCTTGTTTGCGATTGTAGAGGTAATTTTGACAAAAAGCGAAAACCTGTGACAGTAACACTAATACGCATATAGGAATTATGCTGTATATCTCAGGAGGTTATTATCGTTTACCTGTCTTTATATGGTGGAGTAGCACAATTCTCCCTGTTCAGGAACCAGATGTTTCTGGTGCGTTATACTTTCTTTAAGCATGCACCCAAATTGTTGAGTATGACAGCTGCAATAAGTGAGTTAACAGATAATAAAAGCCAGGAAAAACTGGCTAAAGGTAATGTGTCATCTATCCAGATTAAGAACCAAACAGTTATACCTAGATATACGATGCCTTAGCCTAATTTTGTTCTGGATTTGAGATATCTGTCCCCGATAATGCAATAAATATGAGTGGCATTTAAATTTTGGAGCCTATAACAGTGCACTTTTAAAACATTTTTTTTCTGGTTCAGAGAGGGCCTTTGTTAGGTGACAACACAAATCAGCACAATCAGTCTGACATTACATGTAACATCTCTGTGTTAGTGGAGAGAACCGAAAGCTATGCATTTTCCTACAATTTCTGGCTTCTTATTAAATGTCTGATATATCTGAGGAAATGAAACTAACAAAACTTGTAAAAAATATTCAAAATGCAATCTGTAGACTCATTTGTTTCCTGGAAGATCTGTCACTGCTGATTTATGAATGTAAAAACTCTAATTACACTTAAACATAAGTAGCGAGTGTGCTTGGTTTCAGAGCAGGGTTTTAAACAGGGCCAAAAGCCTGTGTCCCTGTTTATATGCCACTGGAGCAAATGTGACTTTTTTTTAAACAAGTCTGAGTGGACTAACCTTAAAACACAGGTTCACTCAGCTGCCTTTAAAATAGCTTGCAGTTGTCTCATACTTACATAGCTGAAGATGCATCATACCTTGTGTCATTGGGGAAACAATAAAGGTTATTGATAATCAGCACTGAGTCAAATATGCTGGTTATCCCGTGGGCAAGGCTGTTGCCAAGAAAACAATTACACATCAAAAAAGTAGGCCAAGGCAACTTGTATCAACACCCAGTCTGGTAAAACTGTGTGTGCCTATGTGTCCATTTTCCTTGGCTCTTTTCCCATACTACTGCATCTTTAGGCCTGGGAACCTTTTTGGTTACAGAGGAGAGAGATGAAGGAGAATAGATGGCTCAGGAAGGGAGGAGGAAGTGATTCATTTCCTTTTTGCCTGTCTCCAAAGGGCGACACACAGTGTCTTTCCACTGGCAGAGGAGCATGACCTCCACGTCCCCCGCAGTGAGCTGTCTTATACCCATGTGGACACATGCGGACACATACACTTTCATAATGGTTTGAATAACTACTTTTGTCTATCACCTCTGTTAAGTGAGGGATTTCAAATGAAATGTGGGCATCTTCTGCAGAAATATTTACCCAGTGTTACTAATATAAACAGACAAAATAAACAGATCAGTGCAGGCTGCTTTACGGACATTCACATAACACAGACACACACACACAGACACAGACACAAAATCCAGTAATAGCCCTGTCCAAACCAACACCAGGCAAATTTCCCAGAGAGACTGGTTAAAAATGTTGATCGCCAGTAAAAACAGTTCTATTGTTGCATGAGAACACATGGAGAATAAAAGACTTGTTTTACCACAATACAGCACTTGTAAAGCTGAGAAAAAGTTAATGACTCATTAACTTTGAGTCTTTTTGAGTCACCTTATCTTCACACAGCGTTTTTTCACCTATTCTAGGATATACACTTACAGTGATATTGATGGCACATTTATAACTCAGCATTTAGCCTCTCAGTGATTTCAGATGTAAGTGGGCAAAAGCAGATTTTAATTTAGTATGCAGGGGTCAGTTTGCACAATCTGAAATGATGGCTGCTCGCTCTGTTGCCTACAAATAATACACAATGTCATGACCAGATTCAGCTACTTTGTTCACTTCTCTGGAGTCAGTGGCCTATTTTTCAAGGCCTACGATATCCAGATAGGGGATAATGAATATCCCGCCAAGACTTTCTATTTCATGCCCTGACCATTGTTAACAATTGCAGTTTAAATTTTAATATACCTGAATAAAAAGCTCAATCACTTTCACAATATCTTTAGAAGATGACTATCATTGAAAGTAAGGTAGAGTTCGGTAATTTTAACATTTTGTCCTCACTATTCCACCCCCTCCACAAATCACTACCTTATCGTGGTGGAGGGGTTTGTGTGCCCCAGAGATCCCAGGGGCTATGTTGTCCAGGGGCTTCTGCCCCCTGGTTGGGTCTCCCATGGCAAATTGGTCCTGGGTGAGGGACCAGACAAAGACCAATTCAGAAGACCCCTATGAGTAGAACACCAAGGGAACAGTTCACCCTGCCCGGGATAGGGTTACCAGGGCCCCGGCCTGGAGCCAGGCCCAGGGAGCGTCTGTTGGCCAGGCCTTAGTCCATGGGGCCCGACCGGTCTGCGCTGGGCCCCAGGTCTGGGCTTCTCTGCTTAGGCTGCCGCCCCTGCAACCCAGCCCTGAATAAGCAGAAGAAGATGGATGGATGGATGGATGGATGGATGGATGGATGGATGGATGTTCCTAACACACACATCACACACCACAGCCTTCCTGTGGTCAAGTAGAATTCTCGCACTGGATTACTATACAGAGCTGCAGTGTTAAGGGACTATAGACTGAAGATAAACTGGTAAGAGGCACCTTTAAGCTGCAGAGTCAAAGATAATGCATTTTATTAAAGCAACCAAATAATTTTTTTAATAACTGCCCAGATTAAGCTATAAACTGAAACATTAAAAAATATGACATACTGCACGGGACATTTGGAACTTTGAAGTTCTTCCGAGGCAGTCTGTGGGGCTCTCTATCAGCCTAAGTAAACAAATGTCCAACAGGCTTTGGAATCACTTACAGGTATAAGTGAACAAAGGTCTGAAAGACTTTTAAAAACCTGAGGGTTGATGGGCTCTATCACGCGACATCACGCAGTGCAATCATTAACCTATTAGCTCACAAAGTCCTTCAGACATGTGGATCCATTTTCCAGGCCTTGGCCACATCACCCTCTCATTCTCTGTCCCTCTTGCTTTCTCTTTCCCCCCATACTCTACACAGGAACAAGTGAGCACAGCACTTTTTCCCCCTCTTTCCGTCCCCCTCTGAAGTTCCAGCTGCTGTAGACAGACTAATGTGTTCCCCAGAGCTGAGGGGCAGACCACAGCCCCAGGAACAGACTGGGCCCTGCTACCAATAAACTCTAGTTTCACATAGAAAAAGAGAAAGAAAGAAAAGAGAAGAGATTCATTATACAGTCAGGGAAAACTTAACTTTAAACTTTCTCACTCATAAACAATTGTACCATTGTGGAGTTTTATTGATTATTTTTGGCTGCTTCTATACTGCTGACATTGTAAACAATTAGCTTTTATTTAACTGGAAGAACACTATTGGGGCTGGTAAGCAAAGGCAAATGATGACTGATGGAGGGGACGATGGAAGACTTTCAGCAACAAAATAGCTGAAAATTGACCTCTGTAACTTTAAAAAATTAAAATCCCTCAAATCTTTCTGAACACAAAAAATAGAAAGCTTAAACAAGAGAATATTTGCTTTTTCTTACTTACTCTGAATATTAATATGATATAGAAATAGCCAAATATCACTTTTTGTTGATTTATTCAAAGACAGTGAATAGGCATTGAATGAATCATTCTCTGCCAAATTCAGCTATTAACATCTTCAAAACTAAAAGATTGTGTCATTTTAACAATATGGATTACAGACTGTATATAAAAGATGGATGTAGCTTTTGGACCTGAAAGTCAAACTATTCCTAACGTCCCTTTAAATCTTATTTTTAATAGCCAGCAGTGGATGATCCTCTAGTTACAAAAATGTGTGCTTTCAGAGGAGTCTAGGGGAAAACGATCCTTTGGCCACCTTTACAGTAAAATGTAGTATAAAGTAGGATATTCAACAGTATGAGTGGGAAGTCTTCTTTGGTTTCACGGTCAGAACGGCCCCTTTACTCATAACATCCAGTTTGAAAACAGTAAGATGCTGATGGTTAAATTGCTGTGCTGGAGGCTTCACTAACCTTTGGCTACTATCACGATGGCTTATTTGAAGTCTTCCTATTCAGACCTCAGATTTTATGTTGACATTACTCTGTCATCTAAAACTGTGGTAATAAAAGAAGACTATTATGAAGCTGAAATATGTGGTTATTACACTTTAGGTGCTATAATTAAACACCCCGAGGTAATTATTCTGCATGGTTTTAATGACCCTTTTAATGCAAACCAACTTTGCTTGCCCTCCTGCCCTCACATTATAACAGACTCATCGTCTAATTTTCCATCTAATAACTCTCACTAGTTCCACACACTAAGTTCTGCACATTAATAGAAATCCGAGTTCCAAATGAAAATCTAAATAATGGTGCCTTTGCAAAGTGACCACAGGTCTTCTGGGGCTTTATCGCTGACACATGGTCTGGATAACTCATTCTGGCTTCATAGAAAACAAACACTTCATACTCATAGCGTTGAATGTCTTGAATTACACCAAACCTACTAAAATTACCTGCTTCTTATTTTGCAGGCGATTTTTAGTAAACCAGGTTTGTTGCTTATCAAGAAAAATTCTGATGCATCGAAATGTTTCAAATGCATTTGCAGTGAAAGGTTTCTATGATGATGAAGATTCTTAAACGGCCTATATCTTTATGTTACTATATGTTATAAGTACCAGTCATTCCTGAATCTCCACAGGCACTGACCATGTGCTGCGAAGAAACAGGGGAAATTCCCCTCAATAAAGACCACTGTCATCAACAGACTGAACAGCTTTTATCATAGAATGAACAAACACAAAGCACAAGTCACTGCTCTTTTCTGTACTCTTTGCTCACATTGCGGACCGAACAAAACCTGAATGCTTCAACCTCTTCAGAATTAAGGGTGGTTGGGGGGGGGGGTCTTTGTAACACACCTCGCTCTGCAATCGTGACCAACTTTTCAGCTGTGTCACAGACCCATGAGAGTGAGCTCCCTAATGCAGCTCTGCTATGATTCGCAGTCAATAGGCCGTGGCTCTCTGCCACACATTCCTTCACATGACTGGCTGTGATTAACATGCAACGTGGATCCCTCTGGTCCAGTAGACAGACAAAAACGCAGACAGATAGGGACATTGGGAGAACTGGAGAGAAAATGCAACAAACATATGTGCTGCAAAGCAATGCGTTTTCCTTTAAATATCAACACCATCCAAAGATTTTTACCTGCCAGGAATAAGTGCGTGTCTCTGCAAATTGGTTGTGAAATGAGCACTGTAGTATCTGTCAGTTGTTTTTGCAGCTTGTTGTTTATGAACACTAACAAGATCTGGACTGACTGCAAGCCAGCTGTGTTTTAAAGACCCATCTGGTTGCACCTGCATGCTCACTTTGCTTCACTTGCACTCTGAGTACTAGGCTAAATTTGGAACACTTTCATTCCAGACTTGAATCGCCAAACCAACAAAATATTTTTTAACAGTAGTTTAACAGGAGAATTACAAAACCGTGAGTTAATGTTTTTATTGTGTTGGCCTAGCTGTGAGTTCAGAAAGCTTGGTCAAAAATACCTTTGCAGACTTTCTCACTCCAACTAACTCAGGACTCTTTGGATAAATGCTTATTTGTCAAGCCTTAATTTGGCCAAATGAACTCAGTACAGTACTCAGTGAAACGAATTCAGAGACTTGTACATACATGGCAATAGACACACAAAGGTATGTCTGTAATTTTGTAAAAGCTGTTTCCCTTTACAGTCACTGCAGTATGGGACTAGACAAACAGATGTGGTGGGACATTTATGTACAGTCATCAAGGGCATGGATACCACGCTAATATAATGGTGGAATAATTGTACAGCATTTTAAAAAACAAGAATTGGTTCAGATTTTATCCCTATAGTCAAAAGTCAAATATATACATACATACATTTACTTAAATCATTTAATAAGTGATGCTGAAGGTTCTGCAGGATCTATTAACTTGAAAAGGCCAAAGCCTATTAACTTCTCAGTGATCATGATTCATTGCAGTTGGTAGTTTGTCTTTGTCAGGATAAAAAGGATTTGTATGACTCAATGATCAATACTGACCAATACTCAGAACAATGGGAGAGTCCAAGGAATTCAGCAAAGATGTAAGAAGAGGAATTGTAGCTTTACACAAGTTATGAAGGTGTCTTGAAGTCATTTCTAAAATACTGGATATTCCAAGATCATCAGTTCAAACAAATGTATAAGTTAATCAGAATTGCCAAAGTCTGCAAGAAGAGCCAAAGTGTCACCCTCAGATGAGAGAAAATTGGTTAAAATGCTTAAAAACAACCCAGGAAATACCAAGACACAAGCCTGCTATGAACTGGAAACTACTGCAACACCAGCTTTACTGTACATAGAGAAGAAAGTTTTACACCACCATGGACCAATAGGGGGCTGACCAAGAAAGAAGGCCCTGCAACAACAGTAAGCATGACTAAAATTTGCAGCTGCCAACATGCACTAACCACATGTCTTCTAGAGAAAAGTTTTACAGTCAGACGAGACAAAGACTGATATTTGGCCACAGCAACAAGAGAACAAGAGGTGAAACTTGCTAAGGGAAATTTAACCACATATTAATAGGGATGTTTGTATATAGTTGAGCCTGTATAATTCTGACCCTGTGTGGATGACATAAAATCCCAAATAAATTCAAACTTGTGCACCAAATTTAAAGTAATTAAACATGTACATGTACAATCATTGCACCCTGCAAAACAGATAGTTCAAAGAAATCATTAAAAACTTACCATGAAATTTTAGAAAATACTTCTATAGCTGAAAATTAGATATTGTTAGAAGTTCAATAACACCCTCAAGTCTGCATGCTAGCTAAGAATTAAAGCCAAAAGGCAATTAGCTTAGATTTGCATAAAGACTGTCAGAGAAAAACTGAAAGCATACCTTTGTCTCGTTTGTTTAATCAGTACATAAATAGAAATGTCAAATAACTATAAACAAGTAGTTAAATGCTCATATTATTTCTTGGCGAACAGAAGCCAAGTTCATGCCTGCTTTGAGTCTCTACTGCCAAGTTTTTACACTGAAAACAAAGCTAATCAGCACATCTGGCTCTTGCTTAATGTTTAATGTAGACAGATGTATGGTCTTATTGATCTTCTTATCTCACTCTTGGCAAGAAAGTGAATGAGGACTATTTCCAGTATTTAAAACTATTCCTTTTATGGTGTGCTTGCTTAGATACGAAGCAACAGAAACAAAAGCGAACCAAAAATTAATGGTGTTCACTCAGAACACCTCTAACTACCACATCTTCTATATTTTGCAAGACTTCTAGAAGTTTGACACTTTAACTAACCGGTGCATCGATCTTAATGAGGGCGATGTCTGATTTCTCATCCACGTCTTTGATTTTGGCATCATAGGAGGCGCCGCTCTTTAGCTCCACTTTCACTCTGTGTTTATTGGCCACCACGTGGGCATTGGTCACAATTTGGCCATCTTCAGACACAACAAAACCAGAACCACTGGCCACTGCCACTTCACGCTTGGAATAAGTCATCCTGTGGAGGGAAGAAAGAGAGACATTAGGAAAGAGTAGGAAAAGGTTAGACTACTGGTATTCTTTCCTCTCCCCTTTAACAGTTTTTCCAGAATAGTAAAATAAAGCAGTACATGGTGTAATAGAAGTGTTAAATGCAAACCAAAGTTTAAAGCGTCTGAGTATGTATACTAACTATATATATATATAAACAGTAAGAAGGTGAGTATATAAAGCTAAGCTGGAAAGATGAATAAAACAAGAGACAGATCTAAGTGAAACAAAGACGGAAGAAGGAGAGAGAAATCTGAAAATCAGAGAGTTTTGACCTTCAAAAGAACCACTTCACAAGTGATGGTGACAGACAGAAGAGAGATGAGACAGATGAAGAATCAAAGTGTCAAAGACCAAGAAGCAGAGATTAAAAAGCACAAAAATCTGGTCGGATGATTTTTAAAAAGAAGATGAAAGACTAAACTTGAGAATAAGGTGCTCTACCAACTGGTGCAGTGTGTTTAAGTACACAGGTAGGTTGTAAATTCTAGGGTTTTTCAGTCTGCCCCTCCCCAGCACCGAGCACAGACACACAGGTACGCGGCTCATACTTGCGGTAAAGTTCAATGTGAACCACAGACGGAGCAATTTTCTCCACCACGTCAGCAATGAAGTTGTATTTGTGCCTCGGGCTGTCTGGATTGTCTTGAGCTGGAAATACATCATGCACACACAAATACACAAATAGGATGTCAGCCTGGTAAAAACAAACAAAAGATGCATGGAAATACTGCATGATGTAAGAGCTGTGTGAGGATAGAGAACCAACAAATTAAACTACCCTTCATCATAACACATCTGGGAAAAGAACAGATGACAGTTCATCTGCGGTTGAGACTGTCTAGGTCTGGGTCTGACACACATGTACTCACTCATTTACAGAGTCTGGTAATAAACCTTACAAATAAACACTTCACACTGACATTTACCCTTATCTTACCCCATGGTTAAGGGTGAAAACACAGCAGTTCTAAAACCATCCACAGCTCTTTTGTCAAGTATAACACACAGACAGTGTGACACTGCATGTTAAGGGACTGCCAAATTCACTGAATCACCCATCCAGCTTTGGCTAAGTCAGGAAATGCTGACTGACTTACCTGCTCATTAAATCCTACCCAAATGACAGTTTAAGCAAGGCTATGAATCAAGACGCCCCCAACCTTTCCCTCTTTGCTTTTCATCCTTCCATCCATAAGCTGTTATTTTGCCACGTACTTTGAACTATTTTGTCTCACAAGAACAATTTTCAGTCATTACTTTCTCCCAGATTACAGAAATTGCAAAAGTATAATCCCCTGGATATCAGAGATTACACTGAAGGGTAAAGGAACAACAAAGAGACACTTGAGTTGCAGTTAAGCTAACACCACCATTTAATGAGCATCATGCTGCTGTATGGAACACCATTAAAAAGTACAGTCCACAAACATTTGACATACTGCAGGAAGTAAATTCTTTTGCATGTGGTTGAAGTTTTGGCGGTCGCAGTGAAGCACCAAAATTTGTTTAGCGGGTGTTTGTTAGCTGTGAGAGTGTTCTGTTAGCTAGCAACCTTCATTATAAACTGAAGATAACAGATGGACACAGATCAGTTCTGTATCTGAACAGTAATGCCAATTTAGACGTGACTTAAACCAGATCTCTTTCTAGTGGACTGTTGCAGTGGGCCACA
This sequence comes from Pelmatolapia mariae, assembly GCF_036321145.2. NCBI lineage: Eukaryota > Metazoa > Chordata > Actinopteri > Cichliformes > Cichlidae > Pelmatolapia > Pelmatolapia mariae. The sequence continues at coordinate 5,525,253 of NC_086238.1, read as the reverse complement.
CTGAAAAGTTAATGAAGACATAAAATTAACATTGAGCAGAACTGAGTTTAACTTATTGGAGAGGCCCTTCACTACAGTTTACAACAGTTTCTCATGAGGCCCATTGGGAAAACTAATTACCAACCGCTGCTGGAAGAAGTCATAAGGAAAATTACCTTACTTCTCACTTGGATTAACACTTTCCTGATGAGTATGTGGTTTCCAAGTCGGACCCTCCCCTTCCAGCACTTCCAGTTCTGAAAGCTAAAATGCTCATCAGACACTTCACAATGGTAGCTCAGGAAAAAGTGGGCCAGGGACTTGGTTAGGAACTGTTATGTTTTTAACTGAATCATGAACGCAGAAAGATGCATGCATGCACACCTGCGACAAGAAGCTCACCGTAGTAGTGATTCTGGTAATATTGCCCTCCTACCTTCCCTCAGCTGAGCTGTAATGTAATTAAAATTCCTTTACACTGGATGTAGACAGAAAACAGTTCTACACGAATTTACTTGCAGTAAGGTTTATGGATTTTTTGCTCTTGTTATTAAATATTAACAACAGCAGTAAGTTCATGCTTTTTGGAAAGAGACACTGTTGTTGAGGAATATCATTTATTTCTGATAAATTAAAGTGAGGCACCAATATGTCCAAAACTGGACACCAAAACAGTCTAGATGAATGAACAGTGCTACAGTCTGGAGGAAAACATATAAAGTACATTTTGGGGTGAAAATTGCTTCAAGATAAACCCTTTGAGCATCATGAATGTTTTCCAAATCAATAATTTTACTAGAAATCTTTTGAGTCATGGAATTTTTTTCACCTCACGGATGTATGTACTGAAATCCATTTCAGTCCTGCTAATAATTGTCAAGCTATTTCTCTGAAAAAATTGAAATGCCCACCTCATAATGTAATGAAAGGACAAACGAGGGGCTCACCAAAGTTAGCAGGTTTCTGGGCATCTGGCGATTAAGATTCCCTGTGCAGAATTTTACTATAATCCATCAAATAGTTGATGATTATTTCTGGGTATACGGTGTACCAAATGCTATTCTTAGAGCTAAAAAGCCACTGGAAGAAAAAAGAAAACCAAGTTGCTCATAAATAAATGTAACCACTTTTCTTTCCCAACCCCGACATATATTTTCCTGAACTTTAAATCAAGTATTAAACATTATAAATGCCACACAACTTTCTTGCAATAGCATGAAGAAAAGATGGAAATGTTGGAGTAATTTCCTCCCTGCTAGCTTCAAACCCGGGGGGTTTTGGTCAGCTCTGATAGGATTACTGTGAGAGAAAGCAGGGCCCGGGGTCCAGAATCTGTGTTGTTTCTGGAGTGCACAAACAGGCTCCCAGTCTCTTCCACTTCGCCATGTTATAATGAGTGAGGCCTCCTTGCACACATGCGGAAACCAGGAACACTCTGCTGCCACTACAATGCCAGTGTGATGATAGCAGACTTATAGGCCTAGTGGTGGTGATTTGTTAGAGACGGGATGTCATGAATCAGCCATTTTCTCCTGAGTTATATAGTGAGATAGATTATTTCATTGCTTAACTGAGCTTACAGCTGAAGCTTAGAAAGACTTTACTGTTGGAAAATTAAGTTGACTTATGAGCGAAACTGAAAAGAAGCTGTCGAGATGCCAAAACGTGACTGATTCATCTTGATATGGAGAGAAAGTGGGATTTAAAGGCTTCTGATCACTGTCTCATCTAAGTATTGCTCATGAAAAACCTCTCCATCTACTGAACTGCTGCTATAGTAAGATGGGATCTGTGATTGCAAGGTAATTTTCTAAACAGCTTATGTGTGTGTGACATTTATACATTTAATTAGAGTCATTATAAGGAAAGAAAAGAGGACATACTTTTGATGGTGTGAGAAGTGGTGTGTTCAGCTTCTTTTGAAAATGGGCTTGTTCCTGGAGTCGCAGAGTACATTATAATAGACTCAGAAACTGCATGCAGTTTCAAAATAACTGCATGCAAATTTAATGAGTATAATTTGCCCGCAGGAGCTGTTTGGAGATTAGCTTGTAAACGATTGCCTATAGATAATGTAAAGGTAAGCTGTGGGTCACTAATAAACAAGGCAAATGGCTTTTTAGTTCAAAAAGCAGATTGAACTAGAAATCCAAGTAACATAGCGTTTTTCTCATAGGTGACAAAACCAACATAAACACATATAATATCCATGAAAAACATCTGGTTAAACATTTTAACAGAATGACCAATAATAGACTGAAAGCAATTTTTATGCAGATTGATCATATAGAGATATAGACTCACATGCCACTTTATTAGGTACACCTGTTTAAGTACTTGTTAATGCAAATATCTAACCAGTCAGTCACATATCACGTGCACATGGTGATACCAGCTGAAAGTAATTCAACTTGAGCATTAAAATGGGGGGGGGGGGGGGTTAAGAGACTTTGTATGTGGCATAGTCATTGGCATCAAATGGAGTGGTCTGTTTATTTCAGAAGCTGCAGAATCTGCTGGGACCATTCGCTAGAGAGAGAAGAAAGAAAAAGAAAAAATCCTGTTCTCTGGATGAAAACATCTTGTTGATGGCAAAGCACAGAGGAGAATGGCCGGACTACTTTGAGCAGATAGGAAGTCAACAATAACTCAAATAGCCACTCACTACAAACAGAGTATGCAGAAGAGCATCTCTGAATGCACAGCACATTGAACCTTGATGTAGCAGATGGACTAGAGCAACAGAAGGCCACACCGGGTGCCACTCCTGTCAGCTAAGAACAGGAAACTTGAGTCTACAGTACAAATTGGGTCTTCAAAACTGGACACTGAAAATTGGAAAAATGTTTCCTGGTCTGATGACATGTAATTTCAACATGTGGTCAGAATTTGGTGTAAATACCATGAAATCATGGATCTACCCTGCTTTCTATCAGTAGTTCAGGCTGACGGTGTAATGGTGTGGGGGATATTTTCTAGACACACTTTGGCCCCCTTCGTACCAAGGGGGCATTGTTTAATTGCCACACACTATTTGAGTATTACTGCTGACTATGTCCAGCCCTTTATGCCCACAGTGTACCCATTTTTGTTCTGGGCGCTTCCGGTGGGATAATGTGCCATGTCACAAAGCTCAAATCACATCAAAGTGGTTTCTTGAACATGACAATGAGTTCACTGTACTCAAATGGCCTCCACAGTCACTAGATTTCAGTCCAATAGAGCAGCGGTCCCCAACCTTTTTTGCGCCACGGACCGGTTTATGCCCGACAATATTTTCACGGACCGGCAATAAGGTGTCGCGGATAAATACAACAAAATAAAACTAGTGCCGGTACCGAAAAAAAGAAGATTTATTCATAACACACGTGAAAAGACCCAGGAAAACCGAGTTAACGATAAAAACGATAACAAAATAACGCTGAAAACCGATAAAAACCCTGAAAACCATGCATTTCACACCTGAGCCTCAACTCTCGCGGCCCGGTACCAAACGACTCACGGACCGGTACCGGTCCGAGGCCCGGGGGTTGGGGACCGCTGCAATAGAGCACCTTTGCAATGTGATGCAACATTATTGATGTGCAGCCCACAAATATGCAGCAACTATGTGATGCCAAAAACCGAGGAATGTTTACAACACCTTGCTGAGTCTGTGCCGCAAAGAGTTTAGGCAGTTCTGAAAGCAAAATGAGGCCCAAGCTTGTACTAACAAGGTGTACCTAATAAAGTGGTTGGTGAGTATATCTGTGTGCAACAAAGACGCATAAACAACTTTATAGAAAGTAAACTGGATGTGGACTATTTCACACTTGGTAAATTAAGAAGTGATATATTTGATGTAATAGCAAGTACGCACTCTTGTTACCCTGAGTCACCCTGTCAGACACTTAATCTAATTGCTTCAGTTTATAGGAAAGCATTAGCAGAAATAACTACTGACTATAAAAGTAGTATGATAATATGATAAACAGTAATACTGTAAATGTTAATGACTAGCAGCACACCACAAAATATCACTTGAGTTTCAGGGCAATGGCAGACTGAGACTTATGAACAGTCTTGTCAGTATCACAGACATTACGTTGCTATTCAGCAGATATTTTGGAGATGGCACTTAAGGTAAAAGTAGGGATGGGTCAAGTGAGTTGCATGTAATATCGAGTGGATGTGGTGTTTAGATTTTTAAGCAGTCCAAAAACACAATTTGTTCTTATGTGGGAGGATGGCATTCCTACTAAGCAGTAACTTATCCTGACAGAGAAGTGTATACACACTCTCACAACACAATTTAAATGATATGCTGACATAAAAACAGTAATAAACCTGCTTTAAGTTCCTGTGACCTGATGAAGTTAAGATTTCGCCCACATGCAAGACATATTGAGAAGTGTGGTAACTGCTAATGAAAGAGCCTAATAAAATTTAAGTATCTATTAACAATAATCAGATGTCTGAAAGAGTTTTTTGGAGTCAGTTCAAGCATTAAATGTGGGGAAAACCATTCAAAAACAACATTTATTAAAAGGAACCTAATTTAAAAGTACTCTCCCCTCCCAACATACACACTCAAAGCCCCCCTAACCTCACAATCCCGTACATCCATTACCCCTCCCCACTCAACACACAAGCTACAGATCAGGGCGTCTTTTCTTCTTCAGCTTTCCCATGCATAGGACCCTTCGTTTTATTGGTTCCTGCAGACTAAAAGACGATTTGTGTTCTCCCAAGAAAAAACCTTAAGAAATGGAAAAACATAGATGTGAACAAAGTGGATTCAGTCCAGCTAGAATTAAGCTAATGCACTAGCAAATCTTTTAGATATGTTAAGGAGGAGGGTCAAAGGAAAGGATCGTTATCAGCATGGACATCCGGTCGGAATGCAAAGAGCACAGCCATCAGTTATTCTCCAGAATTGTAGGTTTGTTTTCCTTTAGATCAAAGGTGATTTAACTAACCAAAGGGGAAACTCATATAAGCTCTGAAAGAGACAAAATAAGTTTAGAGTAAATCATTAACTTAAAGCTAGAAATGTTTAATAAATGAACTCTTTTCACTCCACATTAGCTTGAGAATAGTGAGGGGAAGGGTGTATAGCCCGTATATAAGGTGTGCCAGGTGGAATAGAGGATTAAAGGAACCAGTCAGTGAAAAGAAAGTCAGGTCAGCAAGTAAGCTATGGCACATGAGGTGTGGATGAGTGAAGAAAAGTGTACGTCAAATGGGTTGTTGTCAAAGGACAGTACTGATTGCTTAAAAAAAGCAAATAAAATGTAAATAGTATGGCCCCTCTTTGGCCTTAAAAAGTATGGCAAGTATGCGCCTTAGTGCATATGTTATTATAAAATTACTTCCAGTAGGTCATTGATTTTGGCTCACTGTACTTCTTCAATGATTCAGAACACATGAATGCTAGCTTGCTACAGTATTAAGACCATGAATCATTTTGTTTCGATGGGGCTTTTTTCCCAGTTATGAAAGCATACAGTTGAGCTTTGCCGCTGTTTATAATACTACAATGACACACTGGCAGCTGTTTCAAATGACTCACTGAGTGATTATAATTAACCCAATTTTTCCATTCCCAATATTGATTCAATTTACCCTATTTTAATCCAGTGAACTTAATTTTTTCCATTGTGAACTCCATCTAAGGTTAAAAGCACACAACACAACCAGAAGCACACACACTGAGTTAGTAACAGGGCAGTTAGAGCAGCATGGAGAACCCATTCAAAACCATGTCATATTTTATTGTTTGAAAATGATGTATGTCGATCAGTACAGCAGCTGCAAGAGCAGGTTTTAACCCTTTAAAAGGCATTGAACCAATGCAATATTCAGCACAGTGTTTAATAACACTTATCTTGGCCCATAGACAAGAATGGAGGTACAGCAATTTGGTGTGGTGCAAAAGCATCACATTTCTCTAATTAGTGCAATTTAGGCAATTCAGACATACACATATGTTCTTATGTTGCGGTCAGTATTAGATGACATTAAAAAGAGGCTGAGCACGGAAGAGGCTTCAGCAAATATAGTTTAGCAGAGAGAGGAATGAAGGAAGCAGGAGAATTACAGACATCAAACAGGAAAAAGAACAGATGAGAAAAGCAGACAGGCAGACATTCAGAACCAAAAGCAGACACTGACAAGTAGAACAACAAAAACAAAAGTCACATGCATGTGCCCAAAAATGATGTTTTAATATCATGAGTGGCTGAGACAACTTGCCGAAGAATGTGCGTATTCAGCAGATATCACTCGCTGGAGTCAGAGAGTACATTCTGCAACATCAGCTCTGAATTAAAGAGCAGCGCAAACTGTGTCGGGTTTTCAACTGGATTAAAGTCTAAACAGATTATAAGAAAGTCAGCCTCATCTTCACGTTCACACCTTCATGCAACCCCTCTATAGTTCTGTGTCACAGTTTGAGAGGCACCAAGTTATTCAGTTCTGATCTCCAATACTCTTCAGCACTTTTCCTGTCAGTCTGTGTCACATTAATGCTTTTAAACTGCCAAGAAGTTTTTTTCTGCACTTTTAAAAAAAATAATTAGATCATTTTTAACAACTATGACACCAAGGTCACAGTCAAATTTTGGCCTAGTTTTTTTCTTTTTTTCCCCCCCCAAAATGAGCTACGCCTTTACTGTCCAGACACGAAATGACATCATGCAACTACACTCACATGTTTTTTCTTAACATGAGGCCAGGTTGCGGTGTATTTCAAGGCACTCAGAGGGGTTTAAGTGTCTTTTCAGTGTCAGCTCTTGACATTCTGAGTCAACAGACCTGTTCACAATTTATGTTAAAGTTGACATTTTTTTAAATATGTGCTTCTGCTACAGTCTTAGTCAGCACCAGCCTGGATAGGGACCCATCTAATGCATGAAATAAAATGCAACTTCCAGCTATGGAAATTCTCACAGGGTGTCTTGGAAAATCAATAGCACTCACCACAGTCTTGCTCAGTTTCAGACATGGTTAGCTGCTCGGGAATGACTTAACCATTTAAGCTGCTTACATGACTGACAAACAAATGTGGCGATGCAGTCTGCCCTTCCACTGTGCCCACATGGTTTTTGATGTACATGTAAAACTTTCCCGAAAATATGGGTTGCTAATTTTGTGTTTTCCTCAATGTCTCCTGCCTGTTTTAAACAGTCTTCAACAGAGGTGGAATTTTGGCTTTGAATCAGTGCCAGGAATTCCTGCATGTGACTGTTAAGTGTGATTTATGAGTGACAACACAGACCAGGAGTGAAAGACACTTCCACAGTCAAAAAGAGAAGAGAGGAAGAAGCTGGAGTGGGGGGGCTGCGGCAGGGTGAATTCAGTAAGTTTCCAAGCCTTGAGGTAAGTTATAGATCTTTGATGCAACAGGTGTTGAACCTTGTCATTCGTGTGTGTTTTTAAGTGCACATATGTTGCCAAATTTGAGGGGGGGAAAAAAAGTATGTACACAGTAACAGTAAAAACCATAAAGGACACAATGTTTTTACCACCTGTAGCATCAGTAGTGATCGTTTTTTCATTCCTGGATGTTTTATGTCATGCATAAGTTGTAAACAATTACACTACTAATGATGATATATGACTCATTGATTCATTTTGTACAGAATGTGCATTCTCATTTGGGCTGTGCTGTTTCACAGAGCAGCAGATGTGAAGAGTGAAGTCCCATTATAAGTGAGATTCACTGATTAGGAAGACATACCTGTCACATGACACCATGACAAAATGCAGGTCCATACTGAAACACTTCCATATATCATTATAAATATATCTCCAGTTATATTTAATAACAGTTTATATCATACATATCAGGTTTTGACATTCCATTCTATTAAGCTAATGCACATATTTCAGGCAAAGACCACATGGCATAAAGGAATCAACCAGATTATAGTCATGTGACTGCTGGTCATGCATGCCAGAGTAATCCTAAGGTTCACATCAAGCTTTACAACGGGGCATAACTCGTGGCTTCATTCAGTCATGGGGGAAAAAAAGAAAACAAAACAAAAGAAAAGCCCTCTCTGATCAAGTCTAATTGTAATGCAGGATCAAGGGGGAAACCCACTTGAATGGCTGCTCTTGTGGTTCCAGACACATGGGGATTGTGTGCCACTGAATGCAGCGCTGAGCTACAACATCTGTGCGACCTTGAGACAATAAATGCCCAGTGAGGAATGATGGGGTCACGTTCAAGAACAAGTTGTAAATAATGAAGGCAAAACGGCCAAAAAATGACACCATGTTACAGAAAATGTTCAACGATTGATTTCAGCTGCAAAACTAATGTTTTTGGCTCACAACGCTCAAAAGAGAGTAGCCTATTCATGATTCTTGACACTACTACTGTAATCAATTAACTTTAAACGTCGAATCTACTCCCTCCTATTTATTATCAATATCTCAGTGTGTTTTGGGTTAAGGGTGTCTTGATCAAAACAGTGTGAGTTCTACCTTTCCCGCAGGCTCCCCGCTGAATGAAAAGAACAGGTGGCTGTTGCAATTTCTGCGCCCGTCGACTGACCCTCTTCAGCTCGCAGATATTCCGGTAGGACACCCCATCGCTTCCACAAACCGCTTCGGTGGTTTTGCACACGCAAATCCCACTCTTGCTTCTCCTCCTCACCGTCACAGTGTATGCAATCCCGCCGGAGACCGAGCACTCCAGCTCCTCTCCGCACACTGGGTCGCCGAGCTTCCCACTGCCGCCGCAGGCTTCGCCTTCACCGGAGGCGCACACCGGGCAGCAGTGGCAGGCGTCGAGGGTTTGTCCTGTCGGACAGTCCGCTGGTAGCCGAGGACACATCGACTTATCACACCGGGAAGGACATCCGACAACATAACGGCTGGAGATTTGCGCATCCGCCGGCACGGCTGCAAAGGCTACGATTGCGCACAACAGCAACCAAGACATGTTTCAGACTGAAAAAGAAGCTCCCCTAAAAATTCACCAGAAACTTTTAAAGAGTTCCAAAAGGTCGCTCTGTGCTAGCAGTGTTATGGGATGACAGAGCTCAGTGCTGAGGGGGGAGTCATCCCAGATGGAGAGGCATTTAACAGAAACTCCACTGCGTAACCAATTACGCGATTTTACGTTTTTGCTGGCACCGCATCAGACATGCAACTCACTTTCTAGATAATAACAACAAGCAGGGTGATTGATGGCTTTACGTGACGTACTGAACGGAAGAGTTAAATTACTGATATGTCTCCAAAAGCGTCAAGACAAATAATCAGAGGAAAGAGCAGAAAATTGCCATGACTGGTCGGAGGAATTGATTTTAAATATATTAGTTTTATTTCAGTCTGTTACAAAACTTTAAACATCAAGGTCAACTTGAAAACAAGCATGAATATTGAGAATATCGAGAATATTTTAGTCCACAAGTGTTTCCTGACGATGACTGACGAAATGAATAATAGCAGAATAAGGATGCATGTAGCCCAGATGTTTTACGCTATACAGCCTTCCACACATGACTATTTCCTTATGCTGTAGTCATTTATTTATTTTCCTGTTTTAATGCTTCCTCGTGAGTCACTCCTGGCACCCGCACAAGCCTCATGGCTAATTAGAAAAATCAGTGGTGGAACAATAATTGCGTGGATTGTGGGTTTTATGCGTTCATGTACACTTAATAAACAGCCAACTTTGCTCCAGTTGGAAGACTGCATGAGGACATAACTTATCTAGGCCTGTTTATCATGATGCAGGGTTAAGCACCCAGCAAGTAGGGGCATAAACAAGTCTAGTACAGGTATCCAAATAAAGAATGCACTCAATTCAAGAGCAATCAATATCGTTTTGTACAACTAATCACTCAAAATATTTGTAAACATCAACTCTTGACACATTTCCAGCATCAGAGTAGCACATTTTAATTTTGGCAAACAGCAAACCTCTGTTAGATTAAGATGTCTGTGGTGAGCTGTAAGAGTCCAGTAAACTCTATAAATCAGCCTCATAAAATACCTCAACACAGTTTGATAGACTGTGTTAAGACAGGCTTGTTTTTTCTCTTTTTTATGTGCCTCTTGGTTTAAATGTGGTCGACGAATAAAGCAGAATATTTCTCCATGCCCCTGCTTGGGACCCTGTGGTGTGCTGGGGCTCAGGAAACCCAAGTCTCTTGTATCTTTGGGGCAATTAGAAGGGGGCATAACAGAAACAGACTGGACTCTTGTATAGCACAGGAAACAGTTAGAGTATACAATGTAGACTGTAACCCAGAGCTGATGTTAAGAGTTAAATGACAGGGTTCATTCATTTTTTTTCACAGAAAAAAACAAAAAAAAACAAAACAGAGCTGAAGCTGAGTGCTCTTTAATTTCGATCCAAGACAACACACATTGTTGGCTGATGCAAAAACGGCCGAAACCCACGCAACATCATCAGCTCCATTATGTGGCACTACGTAGGCGAGAAACGGTGGGAAAACTTGCAGATGAAAGCAACCTCATCTATAAGGAACACCCATCCACCAGCCGAGGACAGTGAACGTAGCCAATGATGGACGCCACTGAGGTCTGTGTGATCTCGCCTCCCAAGTTTGTCCAGGCTGTGAGTGAGGCCATTGAAGGACCAAAATGGAGCTGTACTTCCACATCTGAAGCCACACCAAAGTTTGGCATCCTCCAATGAGCATAGGAGCTATGGTATATATGGAATATCAAAGAGCTGTACATCCAAGCTCATACTTAAACACACCAGCTAATTATAAATGATTTTGCTTCTTCCAGCGAGCCAATGACACCATCCATATGTACCGTAAAATGTCCACACATGCAGCATTCACAATTAACTGCACACATAGAGACGAAGCCCCTGAATATGCCATAACTCATTATCCAGCTGATTAAAGAGGCTTTAAATATTCAGTCCACACGTACCATATCAAGCTCAAGGCTGAATATGTAAGGAGCACCTCATTAAGAGATGACAAACGATACTCATACATACGCTTAATCATCAATGTTGGAGTGGAAATACTTGCTCCATGTACACTGACTGTTCTACAGTGCCAAGTTGGCTTACTTGTACAGTTTCCATTCATACTTTTGCTCCTCGATGAAGATGATTGCCTCTTTTTACTCAGCTGTAGTGTAGATTAGGTTTTATCAAGCCGTGAGGAAGAATTTAAGTATCACGCACAATTTCAAATTCAACTTTAACTAGCAAATAGGAAAGGCCCACCTTAGTCAGCTATAACGGCAAACGCATTTTATAGAATTATAACAAAATAAAGTTGAATTATGTTTGCAATAGTTCTGATACTTTGTGTATTTATATTTTATTATATAAATTGTTAATGCAGGGCTTTTATATGGAGTGTGGAGTTGATGCTTTTATTCAAGGATCCAAAAATGGTCAGTTTCTTATTTATTGTAATTATTTTGATGGCTTGTTCTGCTTGAGGCTAATATTTCTGTAAACATGGAATTAGGGGAAGCTCACAGACACACCCTCTTTTGTTAATGTGGCTTTTTGCATGTTTCTTACACGATTCTTGTTATGATTCTTGGCTGGGTCTGTGCTGAAACATCTGTTTCATGCTTCTCGTGTGTGGTGCTTTGCACTCCATCAACTGAAACCTTTGCAGTCATCCGTGATGAAAACATAACTGGTGGTTTATAGAGCACAGGAATGTTTTCAATGACAAAGTGAAGATTTTTCTCTCACCACAAGAGGGCAGAGGAAACTCTCTGCAATCACATCAAAAACTCAAATCAAACTGTGGATGCTGCCAAAAGTTTCTCTCTTTGCAGACTTTGTAAACCTCTTATATTCCACCACAGACTCATCATGCTCTCCTGGATAAAGATAAGCACAATACTGAAACATGAGCACATTTTCAGTGTTTATTTCTTTCAAGTCATCCACATAATAAATAGAGACAATTCAAACCAATTACACTAGACTGAAAAGAGGGTGACATAGCTTGGCTTTGCTAGGCTCTAATGCGGCAGGCACTTAAAAAAGATTAGTGTGTATTATTTAGAAGGATTACAGTGGGACTTTTTTTTTTTTTTTTAAATAACACCATGAGGCAGCTTCCTGCTACTAGGCTGTCAACACAAAAGTGAACAGGAACAGGACATGCCTAAAAGCATATAAAAAATAAATCTGTTTCTAGTCTGCAAACACACAACAACCAAAACATCTGTAGATTTAAAAAAAAAAAAAAAAAGAAATACAATTTTAGGTATTATTAAAACCTTAGCATGCAACATAAGTGGCTGAGCTTGAATACTTTTTCTGTTAAACTATGCATTAAAACGTATGCACTTGATGAATTCGGTATTATCTTCAAACTAGTAAACACAGGTTTAAGCAAATAATGTCTTTCAGGACCGAGCTAAAGCTCACTCTGCCATATTGTTGTTGCTTTTCTTTTTAAATCAATATTAATTACAAAATGCATAGAAGCATAGTCCTCATCGTCTTCTTGTTCACTTGCTACTTTAAGCCGTCATCAAGACTCCACTAATACAGAGAAATATGATTCACCAGAAAGAGTGACTTGGGTTGTGACATGGTGCACATGCTGTGAAAGCTTTCAGTTTTTCTTTTTTCATCACGGCACTTTGACTTTACTACCACAAGTGGATTATTGGTTAAAACTATTTACTGTAGTAGTAGTAGTAGTAGTACAAAGTAGACTACTTTATTTTGTCAGTAACAACAACTCAATCAACCAAAACGTTGTTGAGTACAGTTGCAAAAAGAACAGACCTTAACCCTCCCTGTATATTTAAAAACAGATTCAAGTCAGTGGCTTGGCCACTGTTTAAAAAAAAAAAGACTAAATACATTTCACCTTGCATAATTATACACATCGGATTGTACATAACTATTTCAATTTTTTATATATTTTTTTTAAGTCTAGCCCAGTCCAGAATTGTCGACTTTTAATTTGCATTAAAGTGAGGATTTGATCTCTTACTTGGCCTGCTCCAAAAAATAAACACTGGCGATAGTACATAAATCCAGTGTTACAATAATGAGTATGAATGGATCACACAGTTTAGTACAAGTAGATCTGAGAGGTGACAGAATGCCAGTCCTCACTTTGAACACTCTTTTCAGACGTGAGGAATTAGCTAGCACCCTTAAAAGCTCCCTTATTTTCTTGGCACAAAGTGGTTTGCAAAATTCCTCAACACTTAAATGCTTTTAACACCTCTTTATGCCTGTACAGATTAAAATAAAGCTGTTATTGAGTGCTAATTGACACAAGTTAAGTAGAAGGTGTAAATTAACTCTTGGTAAATAATAACATCATTTGAACTATGACAGCAGGCGGGAAGGGGTGGGGCTGGGGGGGTGGGGAGTCTGGGTTGACTTTGGCACAAGAGTGCAGTTCAGAGGTGAGCCAACTTGTTTCTCCTGTACACCGATGGAGTAGTTCCAAAGAGTTTGTGACAGAGCTTTGACTGGGGGAAAAAATTAATGTTGCTCACAGGATTTCTTCTTTATCTGAAGATCTCAGTCAACTTCCGTTTGACTTTTAATGTCCAGTTAAACGGGTTAGACCTCACTCACTGGCAGAACAGCATCCTCTAGGTTCAGGGGTGTTTCAGGCATGTGGGGCTCAAAGCTGCTCCGCCGGCGCCACGGTGACTCCTCAGAGCTGGCGACGTTGGTCACGGGAGCGTCGCAGGTCACTTTGCCAGGCGTGTTTCCTGCAGGGACAGGCGTGCTGGCGTGTGGCTGTGACTGGGGCGTGGCAGCAGGCTCATGAAGTGCTCGCTGTCCCATGCCAGACTGTGAGCGTGTGCCGCACGTGATAGCACTCCCCCACTCTGGGTAGCATGGTGGCACTGCAGATATGGGCGAGCGAGGGACGGGGGGACCCGTGGGGGTGCGGTAGAAAGTGGAACGGCTGCCGTGTTCCTGCAGCAGAAAAAGCACGAGGAAAGAAAGAGCAAGAATGAAGGAGACAAGAGGAGTTGTTGTTAGTGAGATGAGTCAAATCCTGACATGTGTACTTTATGTGAGAAGAGCCAAAGTTAGTTACAGACTTGGAATTAGCGCCCGCATTTGAGGCCTGATGCAGCTTGAAGTTGTAGGTGCTCAAGAATGAAGCATTGCTAGAGTATGGAGATGACGGCAGTAGGAGTGGTAGCAGTAGAAGTAGAGGTAGCAGGAAAAGTAGTGTCAGGAGGTTTTAGTTTTGGTAGTCTCAATAGGTTGCAGTAGAAGTTCAAACAGAGTGCAGTGGTTGGTTGTTGCTCATTATTTCACAGCTTTTCAGATTTCAATCTCTGAGAAAAAAAAGATGTATCAGAAGAAATAAAAAAAACTCAGTACAGGTAGAAAAAAAAAGGGTTAGGCAGCAGGAGGTGAAATGTAGGTTAGACAAACACTCTGCAATGCTCTGTAATGCACCAAAATACGCACATGAAAGCGCCACCTTTATGGCTGTATATTTTTAAACATAGCCTCTTCACCAAGATGCTTATTCACGGTAACACCATATGACTTTGCAGGCCAGTGCAACTTCCTAACTATCACTTACGCGTCACAAAATTTAAGAGTAAGATTGTAGCACAAACATGACAGAAAACCACAGTAAGCGTCACAAGTGTATTAAAAGTTCTTTTTTGTTCTCGTCGTTGAATCCAAATGTCCAAAATCAAGCTCATGTCGAAATTTAGCGGGCAGTGGGAGGGGAAAGATTAGACAAACTGTATGAAGGGTTGGGGAAACCCAAAACTTTACTGCAGTGCCAGTTGTCATCCATTGTAGGCATTTAAAGCTAACCTGCTCTAAATTTGACTTTTTTTTCTCTCTCTTTTTTTTTTTTTTTAAAAAGAGTCGAGCCCGACCGAAACAGGATATCAAAGCCTGATGTTTTCTGATTTAAAAATCCAATATAGCCGCCGATATTTTCTTTTCATTCAGACACACAAAACAAACACTATTTATTCTTTTATGTGTCATTATTTATGATTACATACCAACATAATAAAACAAGATTATTTTTAAATTGCATCACTGCAACAAGTGTTGGCTGACCTGTGTTTGTGTAAATCCGCTTTGCCCACTGGGAAGTTGCAGAGTGCCTTCTGGTGGACAAGCTATGTAACCACACGCCACAGTTGAAGGGTGTTTCCTTCTGTCGCTTTATTAACTTCCCTTGTTTTCATCGACAGTCACAAATGCCAATACTGATATATCGACAAATAGCTAATATAGGCCAATATATCAGCCCAACCGATAGCTGTTTAAGAAAAAACCCCAACATGTCACTATGAAAACTGAGTCTGTGACTCTGGACCAGTGGATTCAGCTTTGGTGAGTTGTTGTTACACATTCACAACATTCAGAGATGTGCTTTCGGAAGTCAACATGAAAACAAGTATTTTATTGTATGGGAACGTATGAGAAAGAGAAAATAAACATACAGGCAGCGAACAGGAGGGAGGAGAAGAGACAAGCAGGATGTCACACATCTAAGACAGGTACACAGCTGCAGCAGACTGCAGAGATAACAGAGCACGGAGGGAAGAGAAACAGAAGGTGTGAAAGATGCAGTAATAAAGACACAGATACAATCAGGCTTAAACTATTCATAGCTAAGCTGGTCAGACAGTTCATGCAGTCAGAGCATATTTGTGCATGAATATTTCCAACTTTGCAATGAAATGTCATCAGCAACAATGAAAACATGGGAAAGCTGTGGATGAAGATGAAGGAGACTGCAGGTCCTTGTGATGGTCAGTTTAGAGTCATTTTGTACTGTGGCAGAAAAAAAACTCTTCATTTTTGGCATTTGGAAGACTTGAAGTATGCTTGATTTGCACTGCCATGCCTGTGCCATCACATGCAAGAGAAGCAAGCACACCTCGACTCTTAAAACACCTGACACACAAATTGCATCCCTTTAGCTGCAAATATTCTAAATGCAAAACCCCTAAACTTTATGCTAAGCTTGATATCAGAGAGCTGCAAAACAAAACAAACAATCAAAAAAAAAAAAAGCAAAGGAGATTGAGGGGTGAAGATAAGCAGCGAGAATGAGGATGTGAAGGGAGGAGGAGCAGTTGTTGGGTAATCACAGCCATACGTAGGGTGTGGTTGGTTCAAAGCAACAAAAAAGAAAAAAGAAAAGCGCATCAGATGTGCAGTCGGATCTGATCTGTTCCCCTTCGTCCACAACCAAAAGGACCAGCCAATAAGTGAAAAAAAAAAAATGTATTAAAAAGCTGAACCCAGAGCTTAAAAAAAGGGGGGGGAGTGGGATTTAGACGAGCTGACATACGTGCTGCTGCACTCCCCGATTCGGGACGTATACCTCTGTATACAAGGGTTCGACAGCCGTCTGGCCTGCCGCATCTGCAACAACACAGTGCAAAGCAGGATTAGAGCAGATGGGCCATCTGCCCACTGGGAAAGGAGAAGAAGAGGTGGAAAGAATGTGAAAGGAAGAAAGGGAGAAACGGATTGAGAAAAGAGGCACAGGGAAGGAAAGACAAGCTAGAGAGAAAGACACAGAAGGCAAGAAAGGAAACCATAGAGAAACAGACGCTTTGCGGATAATGACTTCAGTCTAACCAAAAGGGACCAAATGTGGCAGAGGCTGGTTTTCATCTGCAGTGAGGACAATGGAAGTGGTTTATTTCACTGCTCACCTACCGGGTCAAGCTGCCCGACTCCCTGCACGTAGACTGCTGAAAAGTAACTAATGCTCAACAAGTGGTGACAGCTGGTTATCCATTACCCACTTTAGCTAAATCAGTTCAGGGGCAACCCAGTGGAACTGGAGCTAAGTGGTAGCCATGAACTTCAATGTCCCCAGTTTGTTTCCAACTGAAGACTTTTTTGCATGCCATCAGTCTCTCTATCGCTCTCACTTAACTGCAAATACATTTAAAGAAAATAATTTCAAAAAAGTAGTATTAAAAATAAAAATCAATCCCGTTTGTAGGTGGTAATGAAGAGGCTTGAGGAACATTCAGAACAGTTTTGAGCAAAGTTCAAGCTATAATTTGCCCCCCTTCCCAAAAGAACCTTTAAAATATTACCATCACCTTTTTTTTTTCCCCAAGTAATGTTCTCATTCATGCTTCTTCGTAGCCTGATTTTAAACATCACAATCCCCTTTACAGGTCCATAGCTCAGGAGTTAGAAATTACAAGTCTATGTCATTCTGTACTATGCAACTACAACACAATATTGTTAAAATACTATTATAGGATGAACCAAATTCATGCAGAAAAAACGGCACAGTCAATTCTCCTATTATGCATTTGTTTACAAAGAAGTAAAAGAAAAAGATTGCCACTGAAACTGCATGAGGACGTGTAAGAATAAGAAAAAACAAGCGGCACAAGTGAAACAACACACAAATCAACCATATCATCTTGACTACTACAAACCACGTCACTCAGTAAGTCTCCCATTCTACTCATGCAAGTAAACGTCAGGGCTGACGTTACTTTTGATGTTAAGCTTTAATCTAATTGCAGTGACTTATATTCCCTCCCATGGTGGATTTGTGTTGTACCGTAGTAGAAGATACTTACCGTGGCAGCTGACCTCCCAGGGCCCCGCTGGGCCACAATGGCCCCCGACACAGCCTTGATCCAGCTGTGCATCTCCTCTGGACTGTCCGCCTAGTGGAGACAGACATGAAAAGAGGCAGAACGAAAGGAAGGAAAGAATGAGAACATAAGGAGTGGAAATCAGGATCGGAAGAGGCGGGAAGGGTAACATGTAGTTGGCAAAGATGCAGACAGACAAGACTGAATACCAGATTCATCAACATTAGTAAGCACTCACGTCTGAGCCATTCTTTTCATCACAGAGAGTCGCATACCTGTATGTAAAACGTCCTTGATGTGGTGACAACTTCAAATAGATTATCTCTCATCATAATGTCACTACAATGAAGCAGAAAAAAAACCAGGATCAAATTTATCTCATCTGTATCTTTATCAGAAAAGGTAAGCACAAACCACCGAGACAAAGACATTTTTCTGTACAATGGAAAAATGTTGGGACTTGTTAGATACCTCTGCTTGCACTCCTGGACTTTGTGAACTTCTTTTAGTGGGATCATTCTGAGAGGTTCTTTGTCCTAAAAACAAAGAATTAACTTTTCATAACACAGGACAAATATTATTTATAATGCATTCACATTTAAAATGCTGTATCTAATGGGATGGCTAAAAAAAGGTGCAGAGTTTCTGGTTCACAGGGGAAGGAGGTGGTTAACTTTCCAAGAAGTAGCAAACTGCAAACACTAATGGTTGCAACTTTCTTGACACAGCCCTTTGATACAGCAGACAGAGAGTCTGTGTCCTTGAGGCCTGTTGATAGCCAAATAGACAGATAAAGTTGTCAAATAAGGGCAGACCTAGACAAGGACAGGGTAAGGGACGTACAGTATTATCCAGAGGACAGTCTGTGTGTGTGTGTGTGTGTGTGTGTGTGTGTGTGTAAGTAAGAAAACCCGGAGGGAAGGAGGCATGATCGGACATGTACAGTGAAGGCATTGAATTCCACAGGCTATGAATAAAGCATGTTGGAACTCGGGGTTGTGTTTGCAGATACTCCCCCCTCGGATTCTGGAGGAGAATCAAATGTGTGTACTACAAATCTACACATTCCATAAAAGCTTCATGTAACTTAATCACAGTTAATTACCAAATCTGACTTAAAGTAACTCATTGAATTCTCTTCGAGAAGAAAATATCGCCGTTTCCAGTTCCTCATCTGGGGAGAAAAAAAAAGATTTAAAAAAAAGATTCAGATTACAGAAGCACATCTTTTTATACTTCTTACACATTTTACTTTACTGTTGGGTCTTTCTAAAAGTATAGAATTGTACACATAGGAGGAGCTGAATTTTCTTAGACTATCATTATATTAATTGTAATTGAGCTTACCTACCCTATTTTTTAATTGGGTCCCTGAGCAGAACTACTGCACAGGGGAACCCATCTGAACACCAACAGAAGGACAAATTAAATTAACTAATTTTAAGCAAAAAAAATAAATAACCAAAAACAGTGTCAGTGGTTGTGTCAGTGCTCACCACAGCTCCTTGCTTGACGCAGTAGCCTGACTTGATGACATTGTGGTCCTGAGCTGGCCTCCCCAGGAAGTAAGGCAGCTGGCTGTGGGAACGCTGCATGGCCTCACGCTCAGCTCTATCTGCACCATCACCTCCTTCGTGCTGGAGGGTGAAGGACATAAAATAATGTCAATTTGAAGTTCATTGTGAAAAGCAAACAGATTTTGCAAACACAACAAATTGCCACTTTGGATTCTGTGATGACAAACGATCAAACAATGATCCTAGTTAACTGAATTTTGAGAAAAAGACATTGGTCAAGAAATAAAAATATTCACCAGTCACTTTGTTAGGTACACCTGTTCAACTGTTAACACTCATATCTAATCAGCCAGTAACATGGCAGCATGCATTTAGTCCTGAAGACACGGTCAAATCGAGCATCAGATTTAAGTAACTTTGAACATGGCTTTGACAGGCTGATCTGAGTGTTGTAGAAACTGCTTATCTACTGAGATTTTCCCACACAACCACCTCTATAGGGTTTACAGAGAATGATCAGAAAAGAGAAAATATCCAGCGAGTGACATTTCTCAGAGGCCAATGGCCAGAGTGCCTGGAGCTGATAGGAAGGCAACAGTAAATTAAATAACCACTTGTTACAACCAAGGCCTGCTGTGAATACACAGCTCATCTAACCATAAAGCAGGTGTGCTAAAGCAGCAAAGGAAGTCATGGATTCATCCCATTTTACATCAATGATCCAGGATGCTTCTGGTGGCGCAATGGTGTGGGTGATATTCTTATTGCCCCATTTTGGGTTCCAGCATTTTCAAATCACAGCCAACCTGAGTATTATGGCTGACCATGTCCATCCCTCTATCTTTTAATGGTTACTTCTAAGATAACATTTTTTGAATATGCCAATGAGTTCACTGTACTCAAACCAACTCCAAAGTCCCCAAATCACAATCCAACAGAGCACCCTTGGGATGTGGTGGAATGGGAGATTCATATCACGGATGTGTAGCAGACAAATCTGCATCTTTGATTCTATCACGTCAATGAAAACCTCAGAGGAATGTTTCCAGCACCATGTTAAATCTCTAACACAAAGAATTAAAGCAGTTTTGAAGGTAAAAGGGTATCTAAAGTTGTATTTGGTGACCTGACTGGTAAGTGCATAATTACTGTTAAAAACAAAACAAAAACAACAACCTGTGATTAACATTACGAAGATTGTTGCACAGACATTAAGATACAGCAGTAGTTTCAACATCGGAAATTAAGGATCATTTCCTTTATCAATAAATTATGGATTAAAGTAGTTATCAAATGTTATTAATCATTTATTGGTTCAACAATAGTTTTGCACTTTAGAACATAGAGATATCAGTTTCTCCAAGATCAAAGTGAGGTCTTTAAATTGGTCGATTTACCTGACAGATTATTTATATTCAGGTTAAAACTGTAGAAAAACTGTTCTGTGTTTGAAGCTGAAATTTCACACGTTTGACAGCCTGAACGCAGCTCTCGTTGGGCACTTTTGCTAGGTGAAAACTAATGATCTAAAAGTTGGAAATAGCTTGACTAAATCGTTCTAACAGATACAATATAAAAGCAGCATTTTGGGAATAGTCTAGTTTAAAAACAAATTTACACATTTTCTTTTGAAGGATTTCCCAAAGGTGGGATAAACAAAGTACATGTTATCATATGTATGCATGCAAATTAGAGCTGGGCGATATAAGATTTTTTCATATCACGATATGTTTTTTTCATTTCAGGCGATAACGATATATGTTACGATATAAGCCAAATTATAACGGCGCTGGCACGGCTGGCAGCCTTAACCCAATTTCCCTCGGGATGAATAAAGTATAATCAATCAAATAACTATATTTGTAAGATTTGAATGTGCCGTTGCTCACGAGTAAAATGTGAAATAATCTGCAGCTTGTTTTGATTTAAATATTTATTTCCCATAATAAGTTCAACAGGGTAGATGTACTTAAGGAACATGAGACTTCAGTTTCAGATAAATAAAGGCAAATATTGCAAACTACACAAAAGGCAGCCGCTAAAGCATTTAAGTTTCAAAATAGAACAAACAAAACAAACTACTAAATTGTCAATTCCACTTAGAAACAAAATTTTAATTCTAAAAATAAATCTTAGTTCGTTTTACAGAAGAACAGACAAAATTGACTAACTTTTGTCAATATCAAATAAACTGAGAACTAAAAGGAAATTCTCAATCTCTCCTTGTTGTATAGCTTAGCTTTTCAAACAGTTTTAACAGTGACTTTAGTCTGACAAAAGTCGAATGACGAATTAGCGCTTTCAGTCAGAGATTGAGCATGCACCGGTTTATTGTATTTCCAGAGTTGCTTTCGGCACAATTTACAGTGCGCGTTACTCTGTTTTTTGTCAGACTTGAAATAGCCGAAATACCTTCGCACTACGGAACTTCTATGGCCCTTCCGTTCGACAATCTCTCCGGCATTGGAACCATCATCTGTTTTTTCTTCGGTAACCTTCGCTCACGCTCTCGGTTGATTTTTCTGTAGTCGGCAAACTCATTTCCTTCATTACCCGGGCGGCCCGGCTGCAAAAACAAATACACATGTGCGGCTTGGCACTTGTGCTGTACGTAACAAGTCACGTGACGTGACGCTGCGGCTGTGATTGGTTCGGCTCTGCGCTACTTAATTTGGATTGGCTGTTCTTTTTTTTTTTTTTTTTTTTTTTTTTTTTTTTTTAAGAGGACAAGAGGGATGAGGCCTATCGCAATAGTTTAATTTTTCTATCGAGAAAAAGTTATTTCGCAATACATATCGTTATCGTTTTATCGCCCAGCTCTAATGCTGGGCGATTGTAATCAAATACAATATGTGGTTCACTGCATTCACGGGTAAAGTTTACCTGTGTTTGGGTGACTATGGGCACTCCTCCAATTATCTCAGTCTTATAGGAGACTTGTTTTTTGGGCCCTGCAACATCTGGCAAAGCCTTTTGGTTCTCTGAGTTCTGCTGGCCATCAGACAACTTTGGAACCTTAAAAACAAACAAACACATACACACACACACAAAAGCTTTAGGTATAAATAGCCTCTTTTTACAAACTTCAAGCCAAGCTTCATGAAACTTTATGCATGCAAACTCTGACAAGCCTTTTATCCCCATTTCCCCTCCGCATGCCTAAAACTTCATTGTCCTTTATCCCAGAACTCTGTACAAAGCAGCATCCTGTTAGTCATGCTCTGACTAACTTCCATCTAGTTCCTTGAAAGAGGAAGAAATAAAAGTTTTTCCAAGTGATAAAACATAAACCATAAAGAGCAGATTAGAAAAGCTGAATCTGAGATGGGTGTGTGTGTCTTTTGTTTATCATCTCACAGTGATCTTGGTGGCTTTATTGAGAGCGTTGACCCAGTCGACAAGGTCCTGCTGATCATTGGCCTGCAGGAAGAACTTCCTCATCCCAGCATTGATGACTTACAGATGACAAAAAAAGCATTGGGAACAATAGAAAAAGTGAAAGTACATTCAGCCCTCTTCTGTCACAATCAGACTACAATACACCCTCTGAATTACACACAAATACACATACAAAGACATATTATACAGGACTGAAGTGTGTTTTCAGCCCTTTCTTGTATCAGTGTCAGAACACATCCACCGCCACAGATTTCTCTGGAAGTGAAAAACAACTGAGCCAAGGGACTCTCCCACACACACCCAGCAGCATTTTCTCTGCATGGCGATGATGACCCAGCTAGACTCAGCTGTCTCCGTCTGCCACCACCTACCCACGTCTAACCATGACGGGGGGGGGAGCTCACAGCCACCAACAACCAAATATTCTCACACGGTTTTACAGCCATATGAACATGAGAAAACTGCATTTCAATCATGAAGAAATTTTTGGGTCAAATGCTGATTAGCTATGGATCAGGATTTAGATGCTGAAAGAACTAAAGTCTCTTTTCTCTCTGGCTTTGCCATAAATCCTTCAGTTCTGCAGCTCAAACCGTCCCTGTGTCTCCTCTATTTCCTTCTGACACCATAGCAATAAATTACATTAAAGCTGGCCTGGTAAATCAGGCGGGGGAGAGCTGTGAAAAGGCAAACTCTGTGGCACAATGAAGATCATTCTTCCCCGTTCTGTGTATTTAGTCCAGATCTTGGACACCTCAATACATTATTCCACTACTTTCCTGCAAAATAATTCTGTCTATCTGGCCTCAAGCAGATGACCAGGAGGAAATTGTCCAACAGTCTTGAGCTAAAATCTGTCCACTGTTTGTGGGAGAGGTAAACTACTTGGCAGTAGTGGAATTGCAGTGGTATCTTTGGCGCTGGAATGAAATCTGGGAGAAGGGGTATCAGATCTGACTCATAGTTACACATAACAAAACAATGCATGCTGCTGGGAAATACAGACAAAAGCCAAAGTTCACACAGTTGCTCTTAATCTTTCTCCATCGCATATGAGCTGCAAACAAAAGTCTGTTTGTTTGATTTTTTTTAAACTATAAATTAAATGTCAACATTGCTTCACCCTATATGATGCCTTGACTTGCTGGACACAGGAAAAGGGGAGGAGCACGATTCATGGATATCAGACAAAATTTAAAAATAGCTTCTCACGTCTGCGAATCAGGTTCTGATTAGGATGTCGGCATCCTGTCATAACCTCAACAAGGCAACTGCTGTGCACACAGCCAGATATACACACGCAGTGTGAACATATTGTCACACACTAGTATTTCCTGCTATTGAACTGGACAGATGAAGAGGTAGGCTAGTAAACAAACACTGCGATGAAGGTTTACTCTTAAAAAATAAATACATCTGACAGTAGTTAATAGTTTTTATTAAATATTTTTTTCCCATCTTGGCCACATGAGGTAAGAAGACAAATACAAATAGGGCTCTACTTATTTCTTTGTTGAAAGACATTGCAAAGAGGACATCAAACAGTATTAAAAAGCCATCAACACCCCATAAATTATACCCAGTCCAGGTAAAATACAAAGATTCTATAATTCACTCATACAAAATGAGCGTCCTTATTACCCTTTTATTTTAACATATAAAATGAATTACCGTATACCATTACCAGAAGTGTTCATATTACACAAAGTTTCAATTAATGAGGTCAACGTATGGAGAAGTAAAAGCTCAGGCTACAGACTGCTCTAAACGCTCATTTTCAGACATTTTTTTTTTGTGGAGATATTCCAAACAGGGTCATCTCAGTCACTAAACTGAGCACTGAAGCCCCACACATTCACTGTTAAAACCTTCTGCCTGCAAGAGGCAGCCAATCAGCTTGCTTAAAGGAAGGATGGCTTTAAAGCAAAAGAATAGAAATGGAATAACTCTGGAGTTGTACGGAGGCCCAGAATTAGACAAATAAAGAATATTTTGTACTATAAATCATGCAAAACAACTCTAGTCTTCTTCTTTCTGCTGCTGCATATTCACAAGGGGTTGCCACAGCGGATGGATCCACATTTTTGATTTGGCACAGATGTTTACGCTGGATGCCCTTCCTAACACAACCCTCCCAGGGATTTCTAGACAAATGTGTTACCCACTACACTATGGAGCTGCTAAAGCTACTCTTGTGAAGTCAAAAAATAAAACTATGGAGTTGGAAAAGAGCACAGTAGGTCCATTTTAAAGATAGTAAGTAAGAAAGTTCTTGTATAAGAGTCAGTTTTCTAATCACAGGGACCCACAAGCATACCACAAGCACAGAGTAATGTGACTCATTTCTAAAGACTGCAGAATCAATGTGCATCAAGATTAGCTAACAACGCACCAGAAGAACTTATACCTTTATAAAATGTTTTACTTATTGTAGTCAGCAATAGGTAACGCCCCAGGATATCCTTATTAACTAGTAGGTGAGAAGAATGAGATTAAAACCTTAGCAATACACGAAAGACTGTTTTAAAATAGGACAGATAATAAATTCTACCTATAGTAGGGCTGCACGATTTTGAGAATGAGAATCACGATTGTTTTGCTTAGAATTGAGATCACGATTCTCTCACGATTTTCTTTTCCAATATAAATATTTATTGCACTTATTAACTGCACATCAACTTCGTAACAGTTGAGACTGAACATAAAAACAATAAATGTCTCACTTGTCTACTCTTACGTACAAAACCTTAAAATACTTTTAACAATAAGATTTTGAACAGTATTCTTTCCGTGTGTAAGGTGATGAGAGAGGTAGGTAATAGGTATGTTTCTTAAAATGTAAACCACAATTATTAACAAAATATAACGCTTGACATGACAATATGATAGTTGACCATGGCAGGACCACAACAGAGAACATAGTCCTTTTTTTATGCAGCCAGCTGCTTAAAGGTTTTTAAGCACCCTCCTTTAATCCATGTGCTAGATTCTAGCCTGTGTGATCCTCGGGGAAAAAGGCAGTTTGTAAGCACCGACTTTTCATGGTGAAGTCCCTGGTAACATAATGGACTGTCAGGCTCATGTATGGCTCCACAGTTCGGCTGGACCATAAGTCTGTTGTTGCCGCAAAATGTTGTACTGCTTGTAATTCCGTCTCCACCGTTGCTCGACACTGCGTGTATAGAGCAGGTAGTGCAACATTTGAAAAATAGTTGCGGGACGGCACTGTGTAGCGTTTGTCTAGGGTGTTGATCATTTTCCTAAATCCCTCGTTTTGCACAGTGTTGATGGGAGCCATATCTTTAGCCAGGTGATAAGTGATAGCCTCCGTAATTTCTTTGTGTCTGCGGGAGTTCGATGGGTATGGGGAAGCGCTGTATAAGGTTCCCGTTATTGATGTTTGGGTGGTTGACCGGGACGGATTTTCTCCTGTCACTTTCTTGGCCTTTACAGCTTCGTCATATTGCACTTTATGGTGACGTTTAAGGCGGTTATACAAATTCGTAGTGATAGCTTGCGGTGCTGCTACTATGGCAAAACACAGCTTGCAAATGATATCTTTTTGACTCTCATCGTCTTCTTTGAACCCAAAAAACTTCCACACGGAGGAATGAGAACCTTTTCTTGGAATGAATGTTACAGTGGGGTTGTCATTCTCACCGCCATCAGCGAGCTTTTCCTCTGCGCTCTTTGTGTTTTCTCCCCTCAGGCACTTTCTCTCACGTGCGCTCCGTTGTTTTTTCCCTGCCAGCTGGCTTCTGTATCACGTGGTATAAGGCTCCGCCCTTGTCATTTGTTGAGCAGGAAGAGTGAGCGCTTGTTTTCATGCAGATTATGTCCCGGATCAAAATGCAGTCCAATCGTCATCTTTTTTTCTTTTTTCTTTTTTTTTAAATCGTTGTCATTTGGAAATGAGATCGCACATAAGTATGAATTGAGATCGTGATTTTCTAACGTTTAATTGTGCAGCCCTAACCTATAGAATAGTTAAACGTGGTCAACAAAAACCCAGGCCATTAACTGCTGGAGCATCGTGCATTTTTCTACATTAACTAACCACGCAACGCTGAACAATGCTGCTTGATCAGTGGTGGAGAAAACCTGAGAAAAGCTGCGCTTGACCATGTTGAGAGAGCAGACAAGGACAAAAAATAGTCCTCCCTTAGGTTATATTAAGGGTATCCAGCTTAGTCAACATGTGGTTAAACTCACCATCATTGCTCATGTTTTCAAAGCAGTTCAGACATTTGTCAAGTTGTATTTTTATAAAGACGCAAGATGTTTTCCTGTTTAGTATGAATAATACTATGAATCATATTATCCAAGGCTCATTAGTGACATCATTGGAAAATGTGTTCAAAATAATATTTGAAATGCAAGATGTTAAAAACAAGAGTGAAGTCTTCTGTCAAAAACTTATGCTTTTATTATGCTAATATCCTGACTGGAAGAACAGATTTGATGACGTGCATTTTCTTACCGAAGCAGAATTCCGCTTTAGGCCTCAGCTTGGTGGCATCGCTGACCTAAATAAGAACAAATCCCACAGACGTTAGTGTTCAAGCTCAACTAAAAAATGTGAAGTCTTCCAGTTGTACATAATCTTGTAGCTCCAGTGATGATCTAGCTTACCTTAGAGATGTATGTGAGCTTGAGGGAACCAACACAGACCGTACCAACAGGCAAGTTCTGTGGGAGAAGGTGGAGAAGAAAAATACTTGCAATAAAAAGGAAGCTCAAGCTAATGATGCAATTACGCAATACAATACACAATACAAGTGCCAGTAAGGCGGGCCTTTAGCCATAGAAGATCAAATGTGATCTGGTATGGGGGTGAAGTTCTGCAAAGCCAGTCGATATTATAGAGTAAGTACAGTATGTGTTGGCTGCACTCCATCCAGTTAATGTCAGTGCCTTCCTGTGTTTCTGAAACTGGGAGATCCAGATTTAACGTCATTAAAATTTAACTTTTTTCAATCTATAAAAAGAAAGAGACTTATTCAATTATTTACAATTTTTTTCCTGCTCTACATCATTTATGAATACTTGATGTAACAGGGCACTTAACAAATACAGCAAATCTAAATCAGATTATGTGCCAACAGAGGACATATTACACTATATAAAAAGTGACACTATGGGGCACAGAGTAGACACTGATGGCCAACCACTACGGTCAGTGCAAATATTACTGTAGTCTCCTTGGGCCCCTCTCAACAACATGAGTACATTCTACCCCCTATTTAAATGGATGAATACCTGCAGCCTGCACGACTGCTGCAAAACACACCAACCTCAAAACATGCTGATACTAATGCTGCACATGCGTGCTGGTTAACATCAGTTAGGCTTGCAACTGGGCATGTGTGAGTCACACAGCTTCTGCTGCAGATAAGAAAAGCACCAAACACACCTCCAGCTACAAGTTACTCCCCTGTGTTGCAGTCCACAGACAGCCCTTTCTGACATGATTTACAGGATTGTCTGCCAATAGTTACAACACAGACACCGCATTAGATCTGAGATCCTCCTTTGTCTGTAGTATGTGCTTTCCAAGCATGTTAGAATGTAATTTTCAAAAAACATAATTTATAGAGACGGCTCTGCTATCAGTGGCTCACAGTCAAGATACACCTGCATGAAAGCTAATCATCTATATGATAACTAAAATTTGCAGCATGTAGTTTCCCAGTTTGCCTGTACGGTTACCCTGAGGACACCCTCCAGTAAAGCTAAGAGCTAAGCTAACACATCTCTGTGTATTTACCTGTGGGTTGTCCATGTACCACACCAAGCTTCCCTGTTGTGTGTCCAGTATGAAGTAACGGCGCAGGAACTTGCCGCTGTTCTCATTCTCTTCGATGTCCAGAAAGCCACAGATGCGGTTCTGTCGGTCCACGTAAGGCATCGCGCCACCGGGACATTCCCTGGCCCGCTTAGGCCGGGAAGGGAGAGAGAGGAGCGGGAGAAGAGAAGGGAAAAGCGGGACTGGGAGGAATTCCTTAAGGACACATTGAAAAGAGAGGAAAGAAAAATGAGTGAAGAGGGTGCGTGGTGAATGGGGAATTTTAAGTTTTCTTTGTGCAGAGTCTTGCTCTCTCTTTCTTTTGCTGTCTTCATCTACTGCATCTATGGTGTCTCTGCCACCTGGATCTCACTAGGCTACAACCAGTGAGGGAGATCATGTGACACAAACCACAACCCCGCCTTTATCCTTTTATATCAGCCTCACCCGCTCTCTCTTCCTCTTTTTTCCCCTGTAAAACATACTCTACACTGTCACTCTCTCTTCCACCCAGCCTGGCTTGCCCCCCACCCCCACCCCTTATCCCTCTTCCCTTGGAGTCTCTCTTTTCTCACTTTCTCAGTCATCTCCTCCCAAATTCTCTCTCATCCGATTTGGCAAGCCTCTGGCCAGCCCCTTCTATCCCCTCCCTTCAACCCGCCTCCCTGCCTCCGCAGCTAAGCACCGCTTGAGTATTGCCAAAAAAATACCAGTGAGCTCAGTCATGTTCGACACAAAGGAGAGACGAGAGGGACAAAAAAAAAAAAAAAAAAAAAAAAAAAAAAACACCCAAAGGACCCACGCAGGAGAGAGTGTGCAATATTTAACCTGCTGAGCGCTGCCACATCCCTGCTGCTCTCCTTTAATGAACTGAAAAGTAAATGTTTAGACCAACACATCTGAATGTGCGCATCTCAATGTCAGCACTCGCGTGGGTGGGCGCAGTGTTACTGTGGGGATATTGTCACATTAGCCTGTTTAAGCTGCTGTCTTTCTGAACCAATCCTACAATATGTGAGATGAGTCTGTGGAAGGCCGAGATAAAGGCGCTCTTTTTCCAGAACATTATGAGCACTGTGTGGGTGGATGAGGGCAAGGAGGGGACAAAAGGCCCGCTTGTTTTGCATTGAGTCTAGGCTGTTAGCATCTCAGTTAGTTTCTGGATCTACCCGTAAAATACGCATCTACCCATAAAAGTCAGCTTCTGAGTCATCCTATTTGACAGGCTACAGAAAGGAGCAGCAGTGTCGAGGACAACCATCTTAACGCTACGTACACACCGAACGTCAAGTGAGAGACGTTTCTGTGGAGACTGGCGACACTGTAAATAAAGTACTTTGCAAAAGTTCAGCTGAAGGCATGCTCATCCATTTTAGTGATCCAGAAAAGAATTTGACAAAAGATAAAATTAAATACACTTAAAGATAGGGAAGAGAAAAGGAGGATTATATCAAAAGTCTTAATGCAAACTAGATCAACACTGTACCAGAATTCAATTTTTAACAAAAACACATGAAATAAAGAAAATTCAATACGGATAACAGCTTTGTTAGACAAGATATGTACTAAGTAGCGAATAGGTATCAGGTAGAAAAATGCTTTTCATTATTCTTAGTTCCTAGCTTCTGTTGTACAGGGTTGTGTTTTTTTGTTTGTTTGTTTTTACACTAGTAATACTTTTTTTTTTTAAACCCATTTTTGGCATGTTCCTTTAGCTCCTACTTGAACATAGATACCCTCTGCAAAAAGATGTAAGAAAACACTGACTGATGAACCCATGGCAAGTACCATTAAAAACATGTAATCAGCAGCCGAAAGATTACAGATATAAAAACAAAAAAAGTGCAGTAAAGTCCAAAATAATTTATCAACCACATATGACCAACAAAAAGCAAACCAATTTTGACTCGTCAAACAAAAGCTTTGCTAGCATTTCATTTCCTCACAATTACTTGGGGAATCCAAACAGCCGAAGTGGATCTGCATCAGTACGGCTGATGCTGGTATAGATGTGGGAACATGAAACATACAAAGAAAATGCAGACTGGGTATTCAGCTTAAGTTCGCAGCATTGTTTTGTTTAGTTTTTGGAAGAATCAGGTAGATATTTGAGAGAATCTAATTTCCATGCTTTCTCAAATATCATCACAGCATTAACTTTCAATCAATCAGGTGAGTCCAAGGTTAATAAATTTATTTAACCCCTAATGAAATGTAAAAGCTTATAAGGGACTAGATAAATAATTGTACATGTTTTATATTATAAATAACTCTGTGAAATACAGCATTTCCTTCCGTTCTAAAAATTGCTGTGGAAACTCCTTTATACAAGGCAGGTGACAGACAGGAAGTAAACAATTAGACCTGTGCACTTGCTTCTGTTTGCAAAGTTGCTGAAAAGTTTGCAAATGACCAGTTGGTAGAACACCTGAAAAGCACAGCCTACTCTACCCTATTTGAATTCTAACAACCATAGTTGTTAGGGCAAATTTAGAAAAAGGTGGGGCAGTGAGATGATTGCTTCTGGATCTACATAAAGTCTATGACACAGATAATATTTTTTTAATTTCAACACACACAAGAACTTGTAACACGGGGGTCGTGCAAGGATCAATATTAGGGCACTGTTATTCAGCTTGAGCATCAATGATGTTCCATCTGTGTGCAATGATGTAAATGGTAAATGGACTGGTTCTTCTATGGTGCTCATTTACTCTACTTGAGCACTCGAAGTGCTTTATACAACATGTCTCATTCACACACATTTATAACAGTACTTTTTTTTTTTCGACAGTGCACGTGTAAAGTATTCACAGCACAGTTTTTTTTTTTTAATACATCTGCAAGAACCTCAAGCAAACCTTTTTCACTTTGTCATTATGGGTAATGTGTGTAGAATTTTAAAGTGAAAAATGAATTTAGTCCATTTTGAAATAACATTGCAACATGACAAAATGTGGAATAGGGCTGCCACGATTAGTCGACTAGTCACGATTACGTCGACTATCAAAATCGTCGACGACTGATTTAATAGTCGACGCGTCGTTTGAAGCTTTGTAAGACCACAAAAGACGCAGGAATAAGTAGTAGGATTTAAGAGTGTAATAACGGACTGAAACAGAAGATGGCAGCACTGCATGTACAAGGATGCCAGCTGCCGTTAAACCCCGAAGAAGAAGAAGTAGCTCTGTCCCAGAATTCATAGCGCAGCCCAGCTCAGTTTCCAACAATGGCGGCAGCTAGTTAGTTTTAATATTACTCTTATTATTCTTTCTGGGTCACAAAATAAACGTTTAATATATTTTCAGGCGAGAATGTAACTGTGTAAACCTCAAGTATCTGCTCAGTTTATCAAGACACCACATATTTTCAAAAGCGCTCCGACGTTTTCGGAGACGTCTGTTACCCACTAGCTCGATAGCTAGCCGGGGGCAAGGCTCACTAGAGCCCGTGAGAACACCGGACTCCCGGCAAATCGTTTTCAAACCCACCGCCGTCTTTCGCTACTCAGGTTAAACATATATAAGTCACTTAGATAACTTAAAAATATTATTGTTTGGCTTTTTTTTAGTATTTTATTTGTTCCTGAGTAAATCGGTTTGGCTGAGATTAAAGTTATAGTTTTTACACAGCTGAATAAACGTCAAGCAGACAACTGATTATCAGAAGTGTGAGATGCTCGAGAATATACTCCGGTGTCCTGTTATATTTTAGATAGCAAGGAGCAGACGGCTGAGTTTATTAAACTCCACGGAAACAATCTGCAAATTTCATTAAAATTTAATAAACTATCATCTTGTCTTTATTTTTAGTTAGTACATATCTTAAACACTTAAAGCTGTAAGCTAATGATAGTTATATAAGAGCAGATGCATGCTGGTGCAATAAGCTGTACGTTTTACGTCCAATGGATGCATGACCTGATTAGTCGACTAATCGCAAAAATAATCGGTGACTAGTCGACTATCAAAATAATCGTTTGTGGCAGCCCTAATGTGGAACAAGTGAAGCGCTGAGAATACTTTCCAGACACACATGTCCAAGTGCTTTCTGACAGTCACACTCCGGTGAACACATGAGGAGGAACTTAGGGTTCTATATCTTGCCCAAGGATACGTTGGCCAACCACCTATCTTCCAATTAGCAGGTGACCTGATCTATGTCCTGAGCCATTGCCATCCCATAAAAAAGGCCTGAGAAACATATGTCATTTTAAGACATGAGAAAGACTGCAGAGCTTGTAGTCAAGCCTTTAAATATAATGCAAAAACATTTCACATTGGTTTAAATCATGTCTTACACTCAGTATTGAGAAATCCACATTTCATTTACAGTTCGCATTTCACTAAGAAGTGTAAATAAACAGCAATATTGTTGATTAAATAAACAGTGTAGAGGAAGTTATATATCTAGGTGTCACTTCAGTTCACATCAAGAAGGTGAGTAATACCAAGGCATATTAAAACTTACTCACTGAAAGCAGGAGGGACCTGAATGCACCCACTCTTCCTGTTATCTATTGATTTATCTCTTGTTGGATCAGGTGAGACAACCTTGAAACCAATGAGATCATATCCTCAGTAAACACAGCAAATATTCAGTTCTCGTGATCAAGTAACAACTTTGAACTTTATGGTAGTTTACAAAATTGCACTTCCATCGATAAAAAGATTTGTACAACTTTGCTCAGGACAGAGAAGTGGCGCCTCAAGGTCAACTGTTTAAGTGTTTATAGTTCTTTCTTTCTTTTTTTTTTAAAAAAAAGGTTTTTCACTACCACTGTTTTTAAAGTCAACATACATGCCCATCTCCATACTCTTAACATCAAACATTGAAGCAACAGTGGACATTTTATCAGTTCAACTAATCACATCGTATATGAAATAAAAACTGTATTTTGGTGCATAGCAGTAAGCATGACCCCCCCAAAAAAGACTGTTTTGTAAAATGGCTGATTAAAAACATGTATGTCACAGGTCACCTGTCAATCTAGTGGGTCAACATTTAAAAAAAAAACAAAAAAAACAAAAACAAAACACACACACAATGACAACACAGACTAAATTCCAATGCTGTTAACCCAAGTTCACATGAGGTCTGTAGACAAGTAATAGTGGTGGAGTAGCAAAGGTAGCACTATCAGACAGGGCTCGGACTGAAGATAGCTACATCCCTAACATCTCCTGCAGAGGAAAAATGTGCATAATTGTTTATTAAAATGAGCCTTCTCCTTAAATACAGTTGAGATTATTTACACCAACGCTTGCTTTGAGCACATAACAATGAAGACACATTTATGGGACTGAATCTGAACTATCTGGGCCCCCAGAAGAAATTTGTTAATGTAGACAATTTTTTTTACTTCAGTTTCATTTAAAGTTTGTGTTTGACTTCTTTTCAGTAATAGTTATCACATCTTGGATTCGATTGACAATGTTTCTTAAAAGAATATGCAGAGAGCTAGATCTAGGTCTGAGACTGCGGTTTGGGGAAGGCCTCAGTGAGGACTGGTGGCAGCTCCCAGGCCAAGTGTTTCCCAAAGAAGGCATTCCCCAGAAGCAGTGATGACTGACCGTTACAAAGATCTTGATGAATCTGTGATGAAGAGCTGGATTTAATATGGTCAAATATAATGCACTCCTATCTACTTTCAGCTGCTCCCTTGTCAAAGGGGCTCATCACAGTGAGTATGTCTGCATGTGGGGATATATAATCCCTCACTGAGGATTATACAGGACATATATAGAATGTAACAGCACATCAGTAATTCAACTGTTGAAATAACAAATATAAGTTCATATTAATTCACCCGAGGTGGCTGTAAGCTACTATGTGTTACAGTGCAAGCTACCTCTTGTGCTTAGGGAAGAGCAAATACAGAATGGACAGAGTGTAGTTTTTGCACGAGTAGGTATTTTTGTGTCCAGGGTCAATGGTCATAATATCCTTACGATAATTCTGCTCCCTCGCAAGTAAATCTTGAAAATTTTCCTTACAGGACACGCATAATTGTGCCAAGGAAAGCAATCCACACATGGCAAGCAGTGATCAGTAACCCAGCCTCTATTTGAGTAGCATATCTGGGTTTCTCTAGTAAGGATTCAAAACAGATCACTACCAGGATACTTAGAAACGCAAAAATTCTGTCTGGGATCACACAGCACGGTTTTCACTGTAAATTGAACGAAGGAAAGATACAAGGAAACATTACAATAAATTGTCGAAAGTGCTAACCAGACTACAGCGAAGATTTACAAGTTTAAAGGTCAACCTCTTAAGATAAGATGGTGATAACAGCCCACTTCTTTCTAGGTCAAACATTTCCCAGGTAGGCTGACTCTTTAGATTTGCTGGAAGGCCTCACTAGCACAAACACTGTCACAAGATACGCAAGTCATAAGTCAACATTTAGGACTGGACAGTCAGTATTTTGTTTTCATGGTCCTAAACTGCTGCTGTAACATCTAAAGAACCACAGCAGCTGGAAATAGCAACTGCAGAGTAAAACTTTATGCTGCTTGTGTCAGCATGTGGATTGAAAAAACGCAACAAATTAAATAAATAAAAGGGAGAGAAAACAATGGTAAGGGATTAAAGGTAATTAACGAAAGGGGCAGGGGACTTCACTTGCTCATTGTGGGTCAGGCCATTCTAGTTCAAATAAAACAAATAATTTCTCACCAGAAACCTTTAAATAGAGCCCGGTTTCAGCCTTAACAGTTACTTGGTCACCCAGGTTTCTTGCACCACAGCAATACCTAGTCTGGATTATTCTATTTCCAAAGTAAGGCAAAACGAAGATGCTCAGTGGGTTTAGTCTACTAGCTGAGTCCTGCGCGTCTAAACCAAAGGACTTAGGAAACAAGAGTCCATAATCCCAGCGTAAATATAACATCACAACCACAAACTGTTAGCTAACGTTGGGTATTCCAGCTTACCACAACACGCTGAAAACGGCTGTGTTAGCAGCATCAGCAGCTGTGGCTCCCTGGCCTCAACTTAACTGAGAACGATATGGCTCATGTTAGCTTGTACTTAGCGTGACGCAAACTTGTAAAACGATTCGCAAGACACCGAGAATTACAATACACCACCCCTAATACTGCTTTTTCTTTACTGCTCGACCGTTTATAACTAGCTGGGAGAAAGAAGTTTTGTCACAAACGTTAACCTAACCCCGAGCTAACACTGGCGGCTCCTGCTAGCCCGCTTCGTTAAATATTAAACGGACAACTTCAAGTGTACGAAACAACAAAGTTAGTAGCTTAATTCATTTAGTTTAACGACTCGTGTCGGCTTACCCGAGTCGTCCCTCCTGTAAGTGGTGCGCTGAGCCGCCGTGGATCTTGGTTGCTGTTGGGTCTGTGCTCTATACCTCAGCCCATCTCCCCCGATCCAGGACAGGGCTCCAACACTGCTACTGCTGAGCGACGACCGCAGATCGTCTATTATGAAGATGATCACTCTGACGCTTAACAAAAACGTCGATAGCGCTATGTCGTTTAGATTTTTATTAATGTTTTTTTTATATAATTTTAATATGAATCCATGTGTAACATGGATTCATCCATGAGTTATATATTATTATTTCGATTAAATAATAAATAAAAACTAACACTAAATACTTAATTTGCATCAGACGTTTGAGCAAGTATTTTTTCAATAACATGCAAATATATGTGTATGTTTATATGTTTGATTTAATTGCAATCTGCTCAGTATAAATGTCAGCGGTATTAAGGGTGACCAGATGTCCCTCTTTATGTGGGACTGGACAGTATTTTTAAGCCTTGTCCACTCGTCAGAAATCTTGAGACAATGTCCCATATTTTGACTGCTTTGCGGGACAAGCGTTGGCATTTACTCCAGTGAATGTGAAGGGAAGGCTTTTTATTACAGCCTTAGCCTGTCTAATGCTATGCCCAACAGGGAAAGTTACAAGGTACCAAAAAAAAGTCACAAGTTTGGCAGATTTTAGTAATAATGATGAAAAATATTACAAATAATATGAAGAGGCAGTACTGAAACCCAGAGACTGTAAGCAGGCAGTACAGCAGCTGAAATAACAGTGAAAATGGGAACATAAAAAGATTATTACATGTCACCACAATTAAAAAAAATCTTTGTTTTCTCTTATTGTTGGAAGAGCTGGGAAAGTTAGATTCAAATATAATATATCTGACTATTTGCTAGCATTGTGTACCACTTTCTGCCACACAAACACTGTCAAACCAAACCAGTCAAATCAGTCATATTTAAACATTATCCAAATATTTGGTGCTTGAAAAATGAGTGCAGAGTGAGAGGTCTCTACATAATAATGTGAAAATGAAGCACTGGGTGTAAACCTGGACGGAAATCAGCAGAGTAGTGATTTAGCGACATCTTACGTTTAAAGCCTGCATCCACCGAGTCCTGCGATTATCCCGTGGTGATAAATAGACATTTGTTGTTGCGTAAGATGTGTAACAAAGGAAACCTTTCTTTATGCAAAAGTGCCTCATATTTTCTGTTTTTAGTTTATTTTTAATAAATATAACTGTCTGCTGCTATCTGTCCATACGGTTCACTCATGCAGGAGAAAATGCATGCAACTCCCAGGTCCTGCATCCAGATGCAGTTTCGGTAAATGTCTCATGTATGACTGTAATGGAGTTTCTGTGAACTAAAGTAATTTATTTTCCATGCATGCCGCCTTAAGTTACAGCTAAGAGCTGTGTTACGCAAATGCATGCAGTAACGTGCAACTCCGTCTTCTTCTTCTTTTAAGTCATGCAAAATGGAAACAGCTTCAGCAATGAGTGGGATAATGGGTAGGCAGCTGCCACTGCCTTTCACAATTGTTCTTAGTCATAACAGCAAGCCAACCTGTTTGCAGAGGCAGATGATGGGCGTGAACAAACACAGGAACACGTACTGTCTGCGGGCTAAGAAAACTTTGAAGAGGAGGAAGAGAGGAGGAGCAGGCGGTGTGCTGATGTTCAGCAGGTTCCTGTGAGGTTTCTCGCTTTCTCTTCACTGTGAACTTGTTACTCCTCTCGCCTGGCGGGTTGACAAACGAGGTGACAATGGCCGACGAAGAGGAGGGGGATACCTACCGGGAGATGAAGCTTTTTCCACAGCTGTGGCCCCGCCACAGGTGCCGCTCTCAGAGTGATACCTCCGGATTTCGAGCTAGAGTTTTGTTCAAGCTCCGGGGAGCCCGCTCAGGTAGGAGAGACCTCTCACGAGTGGGCCAAGAAAAAAAACAAGAATAAGGAAGTTGGAGACAGAGGTGCTTAATAAGCACAAAATAGGATTCAGCTAGCTTTCTTTAACCAACAGTTAAAGTTATGCAAGTTATAGCAGTTACGTCTTGCTAGACAACATCTCCAAATTGCTTCCTCTGATTTCCTGTTCTCCAACCCAAAATAGTTGTCGTATCTCTTCCTCTCACATTTTGGGCTGAATTAAAAAAAATAAGCAAATAAAGAAGCCAGTTTTTGTTTGTTTTGTTTTGTTTTATACTTAATTCTGCTTTCTTGTTCATATATTTAATGCTCATAGAACACAGTAATTACCGTAGTAATTCATTGCTCTGTTGTGACACACTTGTAATTCATCACCATATAGTGGGTACACCTATTTTTTTCCCTCAAAGTTACACAATAAATTGCATGGAGATCGTCTTTGTCAAGTCAGGGTGTGACACATAATTAAATTCACCAGTAACTGAAGTTAGCAAGTGTGCAGTATCAGTATAATAGCAATGGCGGCTATTTCTTTGGGTAGTAGATATCGAAAGGTCTCAGAGGTAAAATGTAAAACCAATACTCGGGGAGAGGGTGTTAAAATGATGCAGTGTGAGACCTCATTCACTGTGTTAACCATGTGTCCTCGGTGACTTTCTTAAATGTCACTGTCAGGGTTTTGCTGCCTGAAGCCCGTGGCTTGCAGGCCTATATACTGCTTTAGTGGTTTGAACCACTTCCTATCAGTCATCTACACTGTTTTAACTTGGAGCCGTGCTGTTTGACCAATTCACATGCCTCCCTCTGCTCTGACACAGTTTGCAGACATAACATTTATTAATTCACTGTCTTTTGGTGAGGACTTTTTTTTTTTCTTAAATTGGATCAATTCATTATAGCATACAAATAACATTTGCGTTAATAGTTA
Source organism: Pelmatolapia mariae (assembly GCF_036321145.2). NCBI lineage: Eukaryota > Metazoa > Chordata > Actinopteri > Cichliformes > Cichlidae > Pelmatolapia > Pelmatolapia mariae. The sequence goes on along the minus strand of NC_086238.1, from coordinate 5,486,850 downwards.
AGAGTTATATTGCTTGTCTACAGTTGCCACAGGAAGTGTCCTGTGTTTACCGTTAGGCTGTAATTACAGGAAATGATTGTGGAGTGGAGCCGTTAGGAAAATAGATGCCCAAAGTTATTTATGTCTCCTACCAGTTTGCATTTTGAACTTCACCAGTTGGGTCGATGCAAGATTATTAAATATTTCTTATAAGTGCCCTTACATATGTAATCTTCACTCAAATCTGTTAAACATATGTAAGGTTCCAAACAACCGGTTTAGACTATATAATGACTGTAATGTGTACAAAACACACTATATTGTAAACTGAACGATTTGTAGCAACAGGGGGCGCTATTTCACCTTTCCTAGCAATGGTCCTTAAAAACAGCACACATCAGCTCAAACGTATTACGTCACCCAGGTGTGGACTGATGGTGGGAGGCTGGGTTTATTTTGACTGAGATGATGTGAGATTAGAAATAGTGTAGTACACATCGCAAATGACACAGACCATATCTGTCATTTTACAGAATCATATTTTTTTCTTTTCTTTTTTTTGACTAGAAGGGATGAAGTTGATCGAGCTTCTGAGAAATTTCCCTTCCCAATATAAAATTGCTCCGGTGGGGAATATTAGCACAATTAATGGCAGAAGGGAGGGATGTTCTTTTAATGCTAAGTATGGTTTGTTTATAAAATATATGAGAATAAAAAGGAAATGCCGCCCACATACTTGAGAACATGCAAGGCAACAGGAAGCATAATTAAATGATAAAACAAAATAGGCTCTTTTAAGTAAAAGTGAACTCTCTAAGCATTCCCTTTAAAAATGAATAAGAAACCACAGTCTTGTGAGATATTATGTGGCTAAATTGTAACCGGAGCAAAATCAAGGCAGAAAGTTTTTGAGTAAAGTGGGTCTGAATAAAGACTGACCAAAGATTCAGTTTAATTTTTGGTGTAATTTTCTATCACTTCCTGAATGTGCATAAGAATAACAAAGCATGTACACCAATGCACTTCATGGCTCTTAGGTTATATGTGGATAATGCGCATGCTAAGATGGCCTTTGATGTACTTTGTAAATAATATGTTGTCCTCCAGATGGGTACTGTTTCGCTGTCCTAATTAGAGAGGGATAAAGTCGAGGAGGAGATAAAATGGTACAAGAGGCCAGAAAATAGAGGAGAAAGATAGAAGGAAAGGCCAAGAACAAAAAGTGTGAATTAAGACAAAGAAGAGCAACAGTGAACAAACAGACCAAAGAGTGGAAAGCAAGTGAGGCATTTGAATGCAGACAAGGGAACATTATGAAATCAGCGAAGAGCAGAGAGGAGGCAGAAAGGGATGCAAGGACTGGATGATTAAGGAGGAGGAGAGGACCAAAGCAAAGAAGACAACAGAGGAGTGTCAGCTTTCTGGTAGCTTGGCTTCTTGCGGGTACTTGCCTCGAAATTACATTGATTACAGACCCTTTTAGCCTGCGATAACTGCTTGTTAAAATGTACTGAAATGCAGTGAGCTGCCCTTCCCCCTTCACTGCCCACACATCTTTAGCTACCGATGTGGCTTCTGCAACAGCCACTGACATACCCAAAAAAGTTATGGTTTTGGTTTTTGGAGCAAATAAAAACACCATCTTTAACTATGTTGCAGTGTTCACTTATTATAACCACATTCGGCTTTTCCTTTTCAAAAGTCTCAAATGGAATTGGAAATCACTAAATCATAAATTTTTAATAGATTTTGTTGAGAGCTCAATTTCTAAATCCTGGAGATAGACGAATCAGAGAAAGGAGTTTTGGTTTAATATTTGCTGTGTCAGTTGAAAGCTTCTAAAAAGAAAATATTTTAATGTGAAATGTATTGTTTTTTTATTCCAATTACAACGGATAGATGTAGCGAGGTCATGAAATGTGTGTCAAGTGATGGGGCAGCAGAAGGAATCTGTCTGTAACCAAATGTAGACCACAGTTTAGGATCTATTGACTTATTTGACTATGGCTAGTATGTAGCAAAATACAACCACCTTGTTTCAGCTACATTTATGATGATATATGTTTTTTACATAATACCATCACATTTGAATTTATCAATGACCCTGCTGTGAGGCAGTAATTCCACCCCTAAAAACAACATGTCAGCGAGCTCTCAAAGGGTCATTATGATTATACCTGTTTTGAGCAAAGCAAGACATTAGGTAATGGTTAACTCTGGTTTCTGGCGTCAAACTATAAAAATATTGAAAACCTAGCCTACAGCTTTGGAACCAGGCTTTATTTTAACATATGATATCAGTGGCAGATTTTTAAGAACAAATTTATATCTTTTATAACTTAAGATGCCTTTTGACCCATTTTCAACAAGCCCCCCAGGTGTGACATCCAGTTCAAGCGGTCAAACAGTTTAAATTTGTTCAGAAAAGTCACATAGGCGACACTCCATACCAAGGATTGCAATGAATGTTAATCTTGGAATATTAAAAATAAAAATAAAAGGTTACATTAGCTAACATGCTAGCAGAAGAGAGGCTAGTTGTAATGCCTATATACAAGCTCTCCATAGAAGCCAATACAGAGAATGGATCTACAGAACATACTATTTTAACTAACAGTCAGTGTTTGCTTTTAACAGTATCAATCACTGACATTTGGCCCACCCTCTTTTACTAATAATTTAATACCAAATCACCAAGCTTGCCTAAACCCTGATCAACTTGAGTTTGTGTTTAAATCTGACCAAACCTTAACTGCAGCAGTGTCAGATGCACAACTTATTTCATTTTCAGTAATGCAGTGTGAGTAAGCCATACGTTCAGTAAACTCTCCTATGTGTTGCCCTACAGGGACATTCCAAACGCAATTCATCAGAACCTGTTAGCCTGCTGTTGCTGCATTTTAAATGACCTCATGATTATACCAGCAGACAAACAAAAGGCAACTCCAAATCCAATAATTATTCTGGATCAGCTCCGTTGTCTTGGTTTTTTAATACACTCCCTGAAATCTTCATGAACACTCTTTGAATGCTAATTCTAAGAAACTGATTTTCTTTCCTTTTTAATAATCACACTCAGCCTTGGTAAGTTTTTGGATGGACTTTATGTGTTGCTCTCACATTAAACTGTGAGAAAAGAGAATAAGACTGCATCTCTTTTTGATTATCTTGTTAGATACTGGCACTTTAATGCTTTTTTAATCTATTTGCTTCTTTTCCGTGTGATCATGCGTGTGCCTGTGTGGGTGGGTGTTACTGGAGTTGATGAGCCAGTTTCTGTTCTTCTCGCTTATTGGGAGCCCTTTCATTGGACTGAATCAAAAGTCAAAGTCTCACTTTCTCTGTTTCTTACTCCCCCTCCATCTGTCTAACAGTAACTCTGTGCAGTTACTTAATAAGCCTTTAACTTTATTAATATATGTTGAAACGCCTCGGCTGCAAATGAGCAGGATGATTACTCTGCAGAGCCTCTAATAATGCTGTTTACATACAGCAAGTGTATGTTTAAGCGTGAAGTGGGAATTACATAATCACTCTGTGTGTTAATTAAAAAATCCAGCGGAAGAGAGACACTAGTGATAAAAAATACAGGTATAAGATAGATAAATTATATGTATGTATAAAAAAATATCAGTTGAGAACAGGATTAAATAATAATGAGAGAGTCAAATAGAATAATACAGGAAAACACTGACACTTGACACGTAGCACTACTGTTTGTGTGTGGACACCATATTTGTTCTCAGTCCACTTTACTTACATTGTTTACACTGGCTTACACACACACACATGCACACACACCTACACACACACACACACACATGGGCGTGCGCGTACTAAATAATTAAATAAGCTTTATATCAGCAAAAGTTAGGATTATTGCGTGTCTCTTTTAGATATCTGCTGCATATTTATGTTGGCTGTGCACGTCTACTAAGTACAAGTGATTTTTAATTTCCTGTTTATTATAAAGCATATCTATTTCACATTAAAGTCCAATCTGTGGAAAGAAAAAATGGGTCAGAACATGATAAAATGTGCTGATGGACTGAGAATAACAGATATGCGTGTGTGTGTGTGTGTGTGTGTGTGTGTGTGTGTGTGTGTGTGTGTGTGTAAAAGGGAGAGACGAAGAGAGAGGAAATAACCGTCTATCTGGCTCTTAGTATCACAGAAAGCGATGAGGAAAGGACCCAAGCAGGCTTGGCAACAAAAGGCTGATGAGAAACTTGAACATTAACAAAGTCCCAAAAGGCACAAATAGAACCAAAGTGGCATGATGAGCACAGAGACAGAGCACACTGAGGAGCATAACAGATGAACTAGCAGACAAAGGAGGAACACAGGGCTATATATAAACACAGAGCACTAATTGGGGGAGCAGGCAGAACACTAGAGGAAACAATTAACAGCAGGTAAAAACAGTCAGGGAAAAAGAGAACTAACCTTCAAAGTAAAACAGGAAATAGCCAAAGGACACTAACACAAAATTTAATAGAAACATTTAATAAGAAGTCAGGAACAAAGGCACACGTCCATGTCTTTTCAGACTCAGTGTGTGTACTTAATACTTAGTAATGAATTAAATTAAGAGGTGGAGAGTAAAAATTCAATATCTGAAAACCTTGGGAAATATGACCACATCTGTCTTTCCATTCCTCCGTTATAGTGTGGAATTTTTTTTCTGTTTTTAAGGGGATTGTAACAGTGTGTCATGGTCACGGTCCCTGTTCATTTAACTGAAATCCATTCTTGGGTTTCTGGTTTTCATATTTTCCTAATGTCTCCTAGTGTGTTTCCTGGTTTTTGTCTACCTCTGTTTATGTGTCTGTTTGTTTTCTTGTTTTTAATCATTCTCAGTTCCTGTTTTATTTTGGTAAAGAGTTTTTTGTGCATCTCTGATGTTTTTGCTTCCTTTTTGATTTGTCATTAGTTTCACCTCTGCCCTAAGCCCTGTGTGTTTGGACTCCTCTTTCCCCTTTCAGGTTTCGTATGTGAGTTCAGTTGTGACTCTTGTGTATTAATGTTTTGCTTTAGGCTTTACTGTATGATTTCTTGAGTTATGGCCATGGTGGTTAAGCTGGTATGAGGAAGTGTTTTTTCTTATTGTTTTTTGTTTTTATGAGTAGCACATGACGTGTGCTTGAGCTATGCAATTTGTGGCTTTTATGATGCTTTATATCACTGCATTTGAGACATATTTATATACACAGTACATTACCTTTTGTTTATTTTTCTTTTATTTCTCTTTAAATTCAACCATTTATTATATTAACTACTTGTTCAACTCAGAGTCATAAGCATTGGAGCCTATCCAAGCTGATATTGGGGTACACACTGGCAGTTCATCATCATGAAGCTAAAACAGAGAGACTGACAACCGCACACTTACAACTTACAATCACCAGGAAATTCATTTTCCCAAGGGGCCACGTAAAAACAACTGGGACTGTTGTGGAGGACTGCACCCAATTAAGCAGAACTGAGTTTACCTTATTCTGCTTAATACTAATTTTATCTCTTATAAACTTATAGGTGCCCTCCAAAACAACCCCAGTTTCTTATGTGACCCCTTGAGAAAATTAATTGCCCACCCCTGAGTTCAGCTCTTGCAGTTCATGTCTTTGAACTGCAGGAGGAACCTAGAGAAAACCCATGCAGGTATTCAGTTCATATCGGTTTGATTTACTGGCATGAAAGTTTAGGTAAGCAACTGCCAAAGCATTAGCAATTTTAACAAACAGTAAACAACAGTAAAAATGCATTAGATAGATTATTAGGACTGGCGTGTATGAATTCTATGTAGTTTTTCTACTATGCGAGTGTGTGTTTGAATGATTGCATCTGCTGTGCCATATTTTTCTTCTTCTTCTTCTTTTTCTTCCTTCCCCTTTACGTCACTGTGGGATTTTAGCCCATGGGGATGGGGTAGAGTTAAAAAAAAATAGATGAGCATGGAGCCAGACTGGGTAGCCGTAAGAAGAAGGAAAAACTTGACAGGCAGGTTGATGGAGATAAACGCAGGATGAGAGGCAGATTGGGAGAGAGAACGAGGACCTGAGATGGAAACAAACATTAACTTTTAATGGTCTTTATTGGAGCGAAGGGATGCAGATGGGAGGGAGGAAGGGAGGAGGAGCAAGTGAGTAGCAGACAGTGTAGAGAGACTGAGAGAGAGAGGCAGGGAGGGTAATACAGGAACAGAGAGAGAGAGAGAGAAAGAATAGGAAAAGCAGGCAGACGGTGAGAAAGAGGGAGGGGGAACTGGCAAGGGGGAGGGTGGGAGGCAGAGAGGCTGTGTGTCTGGAAGAGGCAAAGGATCAACTCAAACTGCTGATAATATTCCCTGGGTCAAGTCATGGAACATGACGGTAAGTTTCCTCCTTAAATAATAAGCTGTACTTCCTTGTATATCTTTCTATTTGTAAATGATCCAGTGTCTCTCTGACTTTGTGTGTCTGTGCAGCAGTAGCAGAAGCTACTGGGTCGTCACCTAACATGCTGTCCTTTGCTTTGGTTGTCACCTGTTAGCCTAGGATTGCTTTACATGTTAAGTGTAGGCATAGGCTGTAAATCCTGGGTCTGTATCACCTGAGTTATGAAACACTCTGGTTAAACTGCTCATGTTTAGCCTGAAGAAAGAAATGAGCACACAGTGGGGGAAATAAATGGGGGGTCATATAGCGCTTTAATGTCCCCATTATTAAAGCCTTTAATCATTTTGCAACTTTTGTATGAGAGTCTGACTTTCTTCAGGCTCGAGCAGTTTTTCTAGTAGCACTTTGCATTGTTTCATTATTTAAAATAAATATGCAGCGCATACCAGTGACAACACCCAGTCATGCAATATATGCATGAAAACTTAAGACTCAAGCATCTGTTTGGAATATTAATAAGATACTATTGTTATTGAGTGTTGTAGAAGACTAAATGACATTAAGGGTTTCCATATCTTCACTTAACTATACCTCTAGTGTCCTGGTAGGTTCTGATTTGTTGATGACAGAAAGAGTTTTTGGCAGTGCTCATGAAGCACCGATCGTTGTGTACTTAATGTAAAAAGAAATGATTGCTTTTGAAGTCTGTTCACAGTTGCATTATAGCATTAGAGTTTCTCATATGACTGAGTGAAGACTGCATCTAATGGCTGTAACTTTGTTATAAATATTTCTATAGAGAATAGAAAACTTATTAAGGATAATAATTCCTAATGTGCTTGGCTGGAAGCCATCTTGGGTGTGCTAGCCAACATGAAAATGGTAAGTCTGTACATTGGTTGGTGTCACACACAACAGGAGGGGGCAGGCAGGCTATATCAGTCCCATGTTATCTAATGTAGTTTAATTACTGTTTGCTGAGGTTGTCATAACATATCACAGTGTTTAATAGCCAAAGCCCCTGCTGTCATGCGTCAATAAGGCAAGCCAGAAATTTTGAACAAAGACGATTGTTGCTGTCCTAGGTAAGCTTTACAATAAACTGCTTTAACCATTCCTTTAATTGTGTGATTTTGCCTTCACTGGGAGACTTGTGCTGAGATCCAAATGAGTACACAAAATATTATTGCTGCGGTGAATTTGTAAAACAGTGTTTTGCAAGGCAAAGCAGCATCTGCGTGTGTGCGTGCATTCATATGCATATGTCTGCACAGACCATAGTTGGTCATAGTGCTACTGTGTGGATATATTTCCTCTGCCCACTCTTGAATGCATGTGTTTTAGAGAAAACACAAGGTCAGTCTGCAGATTTGCACACGCTTGTATAACATGAGTCATTTACTACTGCATCTGCAGGCTGCACTATATGGATGCAGGTTAGACTCCTACAGACTGCTGATAACACATCAACCTCTGCACTCAGCTGCTAAAGTTGTGATGACCTTTCTGAGGGGGGAAAACCACACACACACCTAACTTCAGTTATGCCACAAATGCCACTGTGTTTGTTTGTGTTTCTCTCTCAAACATGAATATTTAAATTACAGAGGAGACTTGACCTGGTAAAACAGCATAGTTTCAGACTGACAGATTGACGTACTTGTTTGACAGGTACACCAGATAAATCAGTACAACTCTCTTAAGTTTTTAAAGAGAATGATCCTCATGTCACTCTATTGAGCCACTAAGATTTCAGCATAGGGGAGAAGATGTTTTATTATTTATTCTGTATTTTAAACCTAAACAGTTTTATGGTATCTAACCTTTTTAAGTAACCCATTAGCAAAACAGCTCTTACTGTCAGTAAGAGCTAGCAGGACAATGGCCAAAGGCTCATCATCAAGCGGCGAGTCTACTCTAAAACAAACCATGTTTAGCCTTCAAAAGAGAAGCAATGTCCTGACTAACAGCCACACAACACAACTGAGCAAACATGACTGACGTGCTTAGGAGAGCTGTTTTTGTAATTAACAGCAGCTCTTGGGTAAATCTAGCCTTATATAGTTAGACTATTGTGTCCTCTTAAGCCTTCACATCACACACTTTTAAAACAGTCGTGCCATTGCCATTTTCTCTTGTGTGCAGTTGCTCTTACATTTTCCTGCCACGGTGGCCATTATTTTATGGTTATTATTAAAGACCCCACAGGACATTAATGGTCTTTCCTTCAGCTCTTTTGGTCCTCATCTGTGCCTCTTTCTCAGCCTTTCTCGCTCTCTTTCACCTCTCTCAAGCTCACGTTCTCTTAAGCTCTCTGGCTGCCTGTCTGGCAGGATGTCAACTATTGATTTATACAGGCAACATTTTAGCAGTGATGGCGGCTTATGGGTTGTGCCAAACAGAATACAACAAACAAGAGATCAGATTTCAGACAAGCTTGCAGGCAGATGGAAAGAGGGATGACAGTAGCCTTTACTGTATTGTTGCATTATGATATTGTACAGTTAATATTACCAGTTAAAAATGCTTTTATTAGGTACATAAGAGGGTTGAGAGTGGAGAGAATAGACAAACATGTGTTTATAAGACTGGATATTAGTTAGATTCAGATACTGTATTGAGACTTACATCCGTTGTGTAAAGATGAGATGATCATGAGCAGAACTACATTTGTCCAATATTAAACTATGATTTTTTTTTATTATCAGCAGGAAAAAACCTATAAAACTGGAAATTCTTTCTCAGTACTTAGTGGCTATGTACTGTAAAAACCTAATGAAAGAAGAAGTAAGTTTGAAGTGAAAGTTCACTAAAGGCCTCCCTCTACTGACACTAAAACTGTATCCACACTTGGTGCTGACCAAAAAGTTGGCATACTGACGGAATCAAAATGTGTTACAGTGCAATGGAAACAGTCTTAATGGGTAAATGCTGACATACATGAAACATGCGACTCAAAAGTCCAGCTTCTGCTGCACCAAACTGATGAGGCAAAGGCTTTCTCAAGTTATTACATGAAACAAACACAATTACCAAGTTTCTTCTTAACCACTTCTTCTACTTTGTTTTCAATATTAATGTATTAGAGAGAACTGTTTTCCATCATTTGAGGTTTGACTGGCACTTATTCAATCAACAATGAGATCTTATCACACTGTCAGTTTCTGTAATGTTTTAACAATCCATTTGGAAAATAAGTGTGCCCAACCCTTAATATTATTATACATCAGAGCTGCGCAGTATTTGTTCAATAATTAAGACTATCTTTCATGTTTTTTCTGGAAATTTTATTAAAAAAAATTCTAATTATGCATGACAATCTGGCTATAGTAATATGCTGAATGAGAAAATAATTTAAGGTGGTTTAATACTGCAAAATCTCCTAATCTATGCAAAAGAAATGCTGTTTTACTGAATTCTACTGAATATTATCAAACCTGGCACAGATGAATAAAATACTGGAAATGTTGCTGATCATATATTTTACAGACACTATTTTAAATGAATGAAACATCACAGAACTACAGAGATTGACTAGTTTTACATTGAGACCATTTAAAATAAGTTCCTCTCTTCTCAGCTTAGTTTGCTTGTATAACAGGGCCTGTTCCTTGCTGAGTCACACCTGACTGTTATGACAGTTTGCAGTCTGAATCATGATCCTGGTTCAGACAAGTCCCGTCACTGACTCTTAAAAAGGTTAGTTAGTTCATAACACAGAAAATCCATTAGGTGAACTTCACATAGACCTCCTTAAACTGGTTGTGCTGTGCATGTAAAGGACAGCCACATATACAGAGTTATGTAAGCGCAAAATAATATTAGGTTAGGACAATTTTCTTAGAATGTGCTCTGGGGAAAAAAAAAACTTTGTTTAATAAATAAATCAAGGGGAGAGGAGAAAGGCTCTGAAAAGAAGCACTTAAACAATTATTATCTCTTGTTCTGCTGAGGCTACTACTTAATATTTGATGACTCTCTTCCTTTCCTCTGGCCCCTCGCCCCCTTCACCTCTCTTGTCTCTCCTTTTGCTGTTCCGGTCAGAGAAATGGTCAGACTCCCTCTGTTAATCTCAGTTATTTAGTGTCAGGGCAAGCAGAGTCCAATTCCTGAGGTGTTACCTTGAGAGATTCATTCTCATACTCAAAGCTGAGTACTCTTGATTTCAAATAAATCCCTAAAAATCTTGCACAGATTTATAGCACACGTATTAATTTCATCTAGTCAAAATCTTGCGTCTGATCAGTAATCTGTTTTTCAGGTAGTTTACGTGTGAAACGTGGTGATGCTGCTCTTATGGCATGTTTTGGTCATTTCACTGCTCAGTTCAGTTCATTTTATGTAGTGCCAAATCACAGCAAGGCCCTTTATATTGTAAAATAAAGGCGTTACAATAATAGAGAGAAAACACCAACAATTAGACAAATCCCCAATGACTAAACGATTGGCAACAGTGGGAAGGAAAAACTTCCTTTTAAGAGGAAGAAACCACCAGGAGAGCCAGAGGGACAGCCATCTGACGTAAGCAGTTGGGGTGAGGAGAGGGAGACAGGACAAAAGGCACGCTGTGGAGGAGAGCAAGAGATTGTTAATAACTAATGATTAAATGCAAAGTGGTGTATGAATAAAGAGTGGAAAGAGTTCAATGAGGAAGAAGCGCTCAGTGTGTCATGGGAAGCCCCCAGGAGACGAGGCCTATGGCAGAATAACTACGGGTGACAAAAGGAACAGTATGTATGCGGGTGTTTATAGGATGCTCAGATTAAGCCAGCAGTTTGGAAACAAGTTACAGGAACTCAGTCTTATTGAGATCTGGTTACTGACACTTTTACTTGTTAGTGATACTTGCATAAAGCCAAACATTAAAGCAAAGAAACCCCACACTTAAAGCTGAAGAACTGAAAGTGGCAGCACTGAAGGCCTAGCATTAACAGAAAAAGTACAATTATAGCCACCAGGCCAGAGAAGTGAAGCCCCTGCAGAGGTGCCTTGCAATCCCTTGAAATAGAGTCACTAAAAAAATCACTGTTTTCATGAAACACTAAATCAATATAATGTAAAAAAAAAAAATCTATATAATCTCATTGTCTGAACTCACTCCTTCAGTGAACTTGTGATCCTTTTGAAATGAATCCCATCAGTAAGTGTGTATTAAACTGCAAAGAAAGGTATATACTTCGAATCAGGTTTCCAGTGTCACCAGCTCCACCTTATCCAAATACGGTCACTTCTGACTCCAGAATTCAAGTGCACATGGTAGTCAATAAACCAGCTGGTGTGACATCAGGATGAGGGCATCTCTATTGGAAACATACATAATGTCTGCTATTGTCAGCTGATATTTGTCTGTCTGGTTCTAGAGGCAACACAAGCTCTACTCTTTGTCATCATGATGTCTTAATTGTACTTGATGGTTTCAGGCAAGGTCAAGACTCTGTGCATCAATATAAATGATACCCAAGTAGTGTGTGAGCGCACGTGTATGCGTGTGTGTTTTAAGGCAGATGGGCAGTGAATGATAAAGCTCATGAAATTCAAAAATGAAAATTGTCCTGCACTGAGAACAGAGACACCCATTTGAAAATATAGAATTAAAAATAACTATACGTAAAAATGCATAAAGGCGTACATTAAAATATAACATTAATCTATGTAACCTTGTGTGTAACCATAAAACCATGCACATACAATAAACTCAGTAGTCAATGTTTAAAATGACATCATCTTTGTCCTTTTAGACCTCTCATGTCTTTTTGTTGGGATGAGCTGAAATCAAGCTTGTTTCGGATAAGGATTCATTATCTTCAGATCTTTTTTTGGCTCAGTTTTCATTCTTTTTTAGCTAATTAGCTAATGCATGTCTGACTCTGATCCATTTTGGACAGAGTCCATATATGTGCATCTCTGTGCATTATTTCAGTTATTCTGAATCTATGTGGATGGCTCCACTGGTGGAGCATAGAGCCTCTGTGGGTGGATGACCAAAGGAAAAATACTAAGTTCAATGAATATGATTTATCTATGGAAAAAAGTTACCTCATGCTATTGTGCTGACATTTAACTAAAATGCAACACGGATCTTTTTCACTGTTAATAATTAATTTTAAAAAATGTGGTGTAGGCAAAAACATAAGAATCATTGGATTATGGGAACTGAAGGAACCAGTGAAAATACCCTCTGAGACTGAATGTTGTGCTGTCTTGTCTGGAAATCAGTGTGTGTGTTCTGGGTCACTATAGTGACCCATTCATCTCAGTGGTATTATCTCTGTCCTTTAACACGTGTAAATGTGCTCCAAATTCAGTATGTGTTGCGGGTACATTGTGTAAATGACATTACCTCCCAGTAAGTGCTAACATAGTCATATTCTGCTGTTAACCTCTCTAAGTACTTCCATTCTCATTCTCAGTTTTTATCCTCCCACCTCTTTACCGACTTCCTTCCTGTTCAATTATCCATTTCCATCTGATTCACTAATGACAGCCCCATAACTGTGTGGTTGACTTGGCAGCTCCAAAGCTAAATGTATATTGAATGGTAACATTGCATGCTACTAGCACAAAAGCAATTGAAAGGGGTCGTTTGTTAATATGGCGGATCAAGCAAATGTCACATATTCTTTGGACTTGATGGCATCCGCGTCACCTTAAGAACCGAGTTAGAGTTAGGTTGAAATAAGCCACAATCAAAGGGCAGGTAATTGGGTTTTACTGAATCAGAGCAGACAAGAAGTGGTGAGTGAGTCTGCACACACACACAAAATCCATACACTGCTTCATTTTTGTAACAAAACTTCCAAAATTAGTTTTGTTTAAAGGTCAATGTTGGCTTTATTTCTCATTCTGCCACAATCCTTAAGAAGAATGTTCTCTGTGCTGTGGCTGCTTAAATGCCAGGACTGCATGTGGCTTCCTGATGTTTAATGACTTATGGGGAAATGGGATCAGGGAGCGAGGGCAGCACTGCCACATAGAAACAGAATTATGAATGGAACAAGAACAACTTTGTGACAAATCATCTCCCAGTTAACCTGAAGTCAGTTTGCTTATGCTTACTTTGCTTAACACTAGATGGCAGTCTTGGCCCAAATGGAAAGTCGTTTCGTGTCCAGATCAGGCAAGTTTAATTTGCTCATACTGCTGCTGTGTGTGCCTGTGTGTGTTTGTGTGTGTAGAGAGTGGGAGGGACCGTGTGTACTAATGGCTTATTTCTGTCAAGCCATGTTCTGCAAGGTCTCAACTGACACTGTGTTGACAGTAATGATGGCCAAAGCTCTTTCTCTTGCGCTTTCTCTTCTATAAACACAAACACACACACACACAAAGACAGACACACACAGTCACACATGCACACACACACACACACACACGTTAGTTGACTCTCGTGTTGAGAGTCAGTGGCAGGAGTGTTTGACTCAGTTTGCCACAGTTGTCACTGAGCAGTGATGTGTGCTCTTGTGTCTAATATTAAACAGATATTACTTGTGTGTGCTGCAAGTAGAGCACCTAATGACAACACTTGACTGACTTTGCGCTCTTTTGAATGACTCACTGCTGGGTTGGTTCAAGATTCACTACTGTCATCTTCCTTTTTAATAATAAATTGCCTGCAGGGTAAAGCCTACTGCTTTTCCTCTGGAGCTGGACTGTAAGCTCATTTATGTATTAATTATAGACTGTAAGCTAAATATATTGTCATTTCCCAAGCCTGGTTCCTGAGATAGGCTCTCAGATGTTTAATTATTGTGCTAGATGGTACTATTGGGCTGCTGGAATGTCAATAAAATAATATTTAGAGAGTGTGACTATAAAATACAATGTGAGTGGATTTGTTGCTAAGGAGGACCTTAAATTTGGTCTAAAAACAACTGATATGCACTGCCACACAGGTTTTAAATGATACTGTATGATGTATTGTGCAATAAGTACACTACATATCATATTAGCAATGCAGCAACTTATTATTGCCATTATCGTCATCTTTTTGTTTCTTGTTATATATTTTTAATATTGGGTAATATTGTAAAATACCCATCACAAGTTCCAGAAACACTGTACTTGCTTAAAATTCACAGGCACATCCAGTAGAAAGAAAATCTGTCATAACTCTTTGGAATTACCTGGTTTTCTAGATTCATTGGATCATGAAATATGATCCTTGAGTTACTAACACACACAAAAACACATATTTATAGAGCACACTCATTTGAGGTCAAAAGATAATTTAACCCTTGGATTTAATACCTGCTTGAGCCTCCTTTGTAATCTCAAACCTCAGGCTTTAGAGGAACCTGCAGGTCAGAGATGGACGACTCACAGGGGGAATTTCGGACCATTTTGTACTTACAGGACTCCTTCAGCGGAGTCAAATTTCAGGATGTGAAAGGCTCTAATGAGGTCATGCCACCACATCACCCATTTATGGGAAGTACTCCAGGTTGAAATAAATTGGATTTAATATTTAAGGTAAATGTCCTGCTGCAACACACAACTTATTGTGCACACACAGACATAATTTTGCATGATACCTGCATGCTTCATTTATTAGTTAGACTCCAGCTTTTCTCACCCCTGACTCTAATTGCTTTCTGTTGCTGTCATTAGCTTAGCATTAGCTGGAGACTTTTTCCAGCCTGCTTTGTGAAGAATTCACAGATGGAGAAACAAGTTAAAATATTTATATTCAAATAGACAACATACACAAAAGTATTGGGCCTCCGACACATTACACCTTACACCTATTCAGCTCAGCTTATTGGACTAAGAAAGTGTAATGGGTTTCCGTGATTGTTTGTCCATGGAAACCTATGCCATGAAGCTCCTGATGCACAGTTTTTGTGCTCGTGTTAATGCCAAGGGAGGTTTGTAACGCTACAGTTATTGAGTCAGCAGTGTTGGCAACTTTTACGCACAGCTCTCGGTAATCCCACTCTGTAACTTTACGTGGTATGCCAGTCCGTGGCTGAATTGCTATGGTTCCGAAACAACAAGTAATTGCAGAATAGCTATGATGGAAGAAATCTCACAAATGGACTTGTTGTGACAGTAGAATGATTGCTCAAATTCAGGGAGCTCTTTAAAACTATGTCTTCTTCCACAAATGTCTGAAAAACAGACCAAGGGCTGAACATACAGAAATTGTGAAATTACATCCAGGAACTTGTTATGCAACAGTGCTAACCACCATGCCACCCAATAATAATTATAATACTCTATAAAATTGCCATTAAAAAACTTCATTTTGTATTTACTGGCGTTATTTTTTCTCTAATATTAAAATTTGTTTGATGATATGAAACATGTAAGTGTGACAAGGATACATGTGTGATAATACTGCAAATGACTGCATAATGTGGTAAAAGAAAAAAAGACAATACACAAAAGTTAGATAGATACAATAGTTACAATATGAATTTGAACAAAAGCTGTGTAGTGCACTAAGGCTACAATACTGGTTTGTGAAAATAGTTATGTAGGATAATTGAGTCACATTCACCTCAAGTTTCACTGGAGCGCAGTTCTAGGTTAGTGCCATCATTTCGTGATCTGGGCCGATGTAAACCAGCGGCTGAGGGTGTCGGACCCCTTCGCCCTTTGACCCCAGCAGCGTCCCTAATCTGCATAGAGGAATGAGAGGCATTTTCAGCCGCTCACAGGAGGAGGAGGAGGGGAGGAGGAGGAGGTGGTGGAGGTGGAGGGAGGGGAAGTTACGACGTAGTAGAGACCCAGTGAGTGAGAGAGTGAACCAAGTTTCCAGCGACTGAGCCATCACGGCGTAAAAACTTCTTTTTTTGAAATGAACTCGCTTGGCGGCGGCGGACGGGGTTTATGCGGAGATAGAGAGCCGTGATAGCGGGTTCGGGGGCCCGGTCCGGCCCGGTGCTCAAGCCGAATATGGGTCAGACCGCCGTGTCTGCCGTGTCTCAGACTGCAAGCGGTGAGTGTGTGTGTACATGTGGTGTGTGTGTGTGTGTGTGTGTGTATACGTGCAGTGTGCAGTCTCCCTTCCTCTTGTCTCTCTCACACACAGTCCGCTATCTTTATTCAGGAAGTCTTCTCGTTTTTTGTTTTCGTTCTTTCACATTTCTGTCGCATAACTTCGACACAGTTCAAACAAAGCGCTGCGCTAAATACCGTTAACGCCAGTGGAAGTTTGCTAAATAGATGTGTGTTCATTTTATTCTTGCATCATTTTACGCCGTGTGTGTGTATGTGTGTAGGGGGTTTCTAAATTTATCGCTGGCTCTGCCACCCAACTGTTGTAAAGAAGAAAAAAAAAGCTAGTGAAACAGCCTGTCTTAAAACAGGATGCAGTGTTGTATAACCCAAGAGCTGTTTAAAAGGCTGGCTTGTTGTAACTAGGTAATGAAAACTTTATGTATTTAGCAGCCAACTTGACATTGGTCCAGATGATCGGAAGGAGCGCAGATTAAACTTGTAACCATTTCCCCCTACAGTAGACCCCAGATCGAGATGACTATCTGAGCACAGTAAATACAGTCACGAAGCTGTTGAGCAGCACTCAGTGAGTCAACAAGTAGGCCTGGTCATTTTTATGAAGAGCTAGCAGGAAATGCAATTTTACAGAAGATATTAATTTTGGATAAATGAGAAGTGCTGGAGTTCTGAGCTACGTTTAAACCTGTTATTATTTAAATTATGGATTAATGTAACTCCTTAGTAAGTTAATTATCTCCTTAATGAAGACTTCTTCAGATTTCTTTCTAGTTTTTTAGGTGCACCATGCTAGTACTGGATTTGACCGCCTTTTGCATTTACAGCTACCTTAAGTCTTCGCAGCATAAATTCAGCAAGGTGCTGGAAACATATCTTTGGTGCATATTGACATGACAGCATCATGCAGTCATCATGAATATTTGTCAATGATGTGGATCTCCTGCTTCACTGTGTCCCAAGACCTCAGTTGGGTTGAGATCTGGTGACTGTGGAGGCCATTTGACAGTGTCATTGTCATGTTCAAGAAATCATCTTGAGATGATCTGAACTTTGCAGCGGGGCATGCTTACACTTTGGTTATAAAGGGATGTACATGGTCAGCAACTATATTCAGGTAGGCTGTGGTGTTTAAATGGCGCTCAGAGACCCAAAGTATGGACTGACATTATACCACACACTATTAGACCTCTGTCACTAGCCTGAACTATTAATACAAGACAGGCTGTATCCATGCTTTCAAAGTTTTTAAGTTCTAACCCTGCAATCAGAATCAAAACGTCTTCAGACCAGTTAATGTGTGTCCGATCTTCTCTTGGTGAGCTTGTGCAAACTGGAGCCTAATTTTTCTGTTTTTAGCTGGTAAGAGTGGCACCCCGTGTGGTTTTGTGCTGCTGTAGCCCATCTGCTGCAAGGTTACATATGTTATACTTTTAGAGATGCTCTTTTAGATACTTGAAGTTAAAACAAGTGGTCATTTGGGTTATTTTTGCCTTCCTATCAGCTCAAAGCAGTCTGAGGGGCAACACCAAAGGCCCTGAAAAAGTGAAGTTATCATTTCAAACTAGGAATCATGCAGATTTTGAAGATTATGAAGCTGGAAATTGGCATAATTGGTCCTAATAGAAAGAAAAGGAAAAAATACTCTTAAATGAAACAGTCTAACCATCAAGTGTTTATCAGCTTTATAATGACATTGAAGCTTATTATGATCTACAGATTGAACAAAAAGAGTAGTTTGTGTTCTTTCATCTGCATACTAAACTGCAACACTGATTGTTCATTGGTTAATCTGTTGGAGTTCTTTGTGTATCTAATTCCCAGAGTCATTTTAATCAGCTTTTTTCATATGCAACACTGGCAAATACTGAACCCGAATGCTTTCTTTTTACAATCAAAGCCTTTTTTTTCCATCTGTAGTCCTTGGTCGGTTCGTTGAGCCATAAAGGTAGGCACTTCACGTTCAATCACACTTTTTATGGGAAGGCTTAAAGGCAGTGAGGTAGAGGATGAGACACATGACTCTGGATGAAAACAAAACTAAATCTGTTTTATGGCTCTGTCAGCATTTAAACTAAAACTCAGACTCAACTGTAATGCACTTTAGTCAACATGCAAAGGAACCTGCTGGCTATAATAATGATCTATATGTCCTGCATGGTTACATTACGACTTCATAATGATGTGGTGTGCTTTAAATGCCGAATCTACAGCACTAAGAGCAGAAGTGGAATTCTTTCTCTCAGGGTCTTATTGAAAGATCATTAACATAATACTGAGATCTCTGAGCTTCTCTAGCGAAGTTAAAACATGGTCAGTTTCCTGTTTGACTGCTTTTTGCTCTGTTACTCCAGACTTAGCCTGAGCTTTGAAGTCGTGCAAGTATCATGAGTTGAGCTCTATAATGCTTCTCCAGCCTTTGCTGGAGAAAGATTTGGAAGAAATGACCCAAGTGTTAAAACTGCAGAGCCCAGCACCGCCCCTCCCTCCACTCTTGTCCAGCACCTCTTTTGCCTTGTCTTCTTCTCTTCCTTTCCCTGTTCCTTCTTTCTTTAATCCCACATTTTCTCATGCCCCACCTCAGTGTCCCTTTTCCCCTGTGTCTCCCCTCTTTCATCTTTTCTTCTTCCCTTTGTTTCTTTTTGCCTCTTTCTGCCCCTCCATCCCTCTTCCTCTGTTTGTGACGCTTGCTTTTTCCCTCCCCGGTGACTTGGAGTGAAGGAAGGAAGCCTCTCCCTTTTCCCTCCTCCTTAACACATGTTCAGGCAATAACGTCTGAAAAGAGTTTGCTGACTCTGTCACAATACATCTCTTTTACCCTTAAATATTATATCAGGCGATACATATAAGACTTTGCAGTTTTTCAAAGCAACTGGCAACTGAAGTCTCTTTTATTTGGTCGTCTGCTGTCTCTGAAGTTGTGTTTCTAATTATCCCACCCAGCTGCAAAATATCCAAGTCCTGACTCACCCATTTTGTATGACATTGCATTTCAGCTGTTTCAGTGTAAAATTCAGTGTGGAACAATGGAGTCGAGTCAGCATCTGTAATGTATAACAACGTCCCAGAATTAAACTGAGATTTAGAGGAGGTACACAGTTTAATTTAAAGAGATCAAATACAGCACTGTTTTAAAGCAACTGTCAGTTACAACAAATACTGTCAGCATAAAATATATTACTGTTAAACAGCAGATTGATGAACTGAAGATCTTAATTCCTCTGATTTGGT
The DNA here is from genome assembly GCF_036321145.2 of Pelmatolapia mariae. Classification (NCBI taxonomy): domain Eukaryota; kingdom Metazoa; phylum Chordata; class Actinopteri; order Cichliformes; family Cichlidae; genus Pelmatolapia; species Pelmatolapia mariae. The sequence continues at coordinate 5,467,309 of NC_086238.1, read as the reverse complement.
TTCCTAAAACCTGATTTTGTTGATTTATGATGGTGTATATTTTTCTTAATAGATACAATGGATTAAGGCCTGGCAATATTGATTTAAAAAACAAAAAAAACAAAGGTTTTTTTAGTTGAAAAGAAGTCAACATGTATAAAGCTGTTATCTGTTAGTACTTACCTTGTTGACAGTGTTCGACGTATTGGCAAATAAGATTGGCAGTGGCTGGTGTTTATCTGTTTGTGTAATGTAATGAACAGCTAAAACGTTTGCTGTGTTTGATGTAGCAGTTGTTGAGCATTACTTTTGCACATACAGTAAACTAACATTGTCTGCCTCAATTTTACTATATTTGTCACCGTTATATTTGACTATGTAGACGTGTCAGTGGGCTTGAACAGGAATGGGACAACTGTGGTGTTCACCACAAAGAGGAACAAGCACGAAATAAACAATCAACCATTTAAAAAGTACCAAAAGAAGCACATACAATGGGTGCAGTGGAGAGTTTTCATGTTGTTTCATATATTGTTTTAATTTTACCCAGTGTCACTTCACAATAAAGAAGTTTTTTTATATATATATTGTGTCTTCTGGGGCATAGGCTAAGCTAAAAAAAGCAGCACTAACACAAGCGATAGAGTCCCAAAGACTGGTTATTCCAACTATTTTTAATTCTGCCTCCCCAGTTTACAGTATACAGTATAGTATACATCGCTAGTCCCATAAGGTGCCGTCACAGTGTTCACAAACCTAGAAATTCTCAAACTGTGCTGAAATGAGACAAGTACAGATAAATGAGATCGTCCTCTTTTTTTAGCCGTTTTATTTAGAAGTTGCCAGATTAGCTCACTGACAGATTATCAGCTTCCATCTCGCACACAAGCGAGCAACTTCTTCTGTCACACTAACACTGCATGTCCTCCTTCACTACACCCATGACTCTTCTGTGGTTTTCCTCTTTTCTGTCTGCATGGCAGCTCCATATTCAACAGGCTTTGTCCAGTATCCCTTCCCTGCACGTGTCAGGTCCATCTTGTCTACAAACAGCTCAAGCTGGACTGTCCCTCTGATATACTACTTTCTAATCATTTCCCTCTTAGCCACTCCCAGTAAAAATCTTAGCATTTTCAACACCGCCAAGTCCAGCTCCACCTCTAGCGCCACCTCTGTCTTTTTGTTAGTGCCATCTAACCGGAACAGTGAACCCTTAGGACTGGTTCCTATACATTTTGAATCCCAGTGAAAACATAAAATAATCAACCATCATGCAATCTCTCACTAAAGAACAAACAACAACCCTGCAGCTGCAGGTTCAATTACTGTGGAGAAATTGTTAAAGTAGCTAATATCAACAGTATATTCACTATTTTCTGTTCCACTACAATGTAGCTACAGTAAATCGCCAAGGTTTTTTTTCTTTAAATGTCGATAATAGTCGTATACATAAAGATGGAAATCAAGAGTTATTTAACGGTTGCCCACCTCCAAGCATCAGCCTCTGGTCAGTTGTTTGGGGGACGGAATGATTGGAATTTCTGCAGAGTGAGGTGAGAACAATAAATTAACTGTAGGTGTAATTTTCTCGGAAAAGATGACGTATTGTTGTACTTGTGAGATCTCTGCCGTTGAACACATTCAGTGTAAGTGTAAGCACCTCATGCATGTGTCACAACAATGCAGGCTTTAGATTTCCTGCATTGCTACACGACACAGCATGAATCTCAAATCTTCCCCTTTCCTTATGATAATTACATAACTGTAAAACCAGGAATTTGAAAAGACTGTATTACAATTGGTTCCGAAAAATGGGAAGCAGATGAATCTCTTTTGTTGATTTACTTTGTTTCTTCTCTAAACTAAGCAGTGAGTTTTCTTTTGCCTCTTCGTTTCATTTTCTTTTCTCAGCAAGTAGTCAGTCAATCCATTGTCCCTGTTTGGTTCCCACTGGAAGTTTGATAGTTGGCCTAATGGTGATGATAATCGCTGTTACCGATTTTCCCATCATTAGCGGTACAGAGTAGCTGCTGAAATGCACCTATTGTTGTGATTTGATATCAACACAGGAACAGGAAATGAGTGTGTGTATGCAAAGTATGTGTGTGTGCAAAAAGAGGGTGCTACATTGGTCTGAGGGGAGTTGTAGGGGGCTCTGTGCTGCATGTCTTCACTCTTTACTGCCATTGTTTTTATGTACATGTTTTTTTTTTTTAAATGTCCTTGTGCACTCGATGTGATAAAGGTGATCACAATACTGTTGGGAGCAATAATGAAACTATGATTTTTACAAGCATTCCTTAACAAAGCAGAGTGCTTTGTTATGGTTATATTGCTCTAGTTATATTACTTCTTACTATCTGACCCTCATTTTACACTTTAGGCTAATGACACATCTGTTTTTTGTTATAATAATCCTACTTTATTCAGTTTAGATCTGCTAAAGACCACCAAATGTTTTAAAACCTGCAAAACTGGCTTTAAATTTATAGACAGAATAAGAAGATTTGATATTATTTGTTAGATATTAAGAGTTTGTTAGTTGTAAACCTGTGTGAATTTGGTTTAATCATATTTAATTGACAGTGTTCAAACAAATATTTTGATCGATGCACATTTACGTTAGCTTCAGTAATGCAGGGGAAAAGAGAGACTTTCTCATCACCGTGGAAAATAAACAACACTAGTAGAAAAAAAATGTACACTTATGTAGACTTTAGTTAGTCACAGCGTGTGAATAAACAATGCATTGATCCTTCATCAGCAGTAAGCAGCAGTCAGAGATAGTTTATACTCATCAGTTTTAGCCCATGTCCATCTGTGCAGAGTGCAAATCAGCTATATGTCAATGCTGGTGAGAGCCAACCAATCATCAGGGTATTGATAGTTTTCAATTGAGCTGAAGGTTATGAAATGGATTTGACCCACTAGATCTGCTTAGCCAGGAAATGCTTAACTGAGTGACTTTAGTTGCTGTTAGGCATATGGTTACCTAACTTCTTTACTGCCAAAATGAACATCTGGATCATCTGGTCAGCTAAGCTGAGTGTTTTTTAAGCTTTGGTCTGGTGGAAATCTGGCAGATATTTTTTTTTTGCTGACAATGGGGCTGCATAAGCATCTTAAACAGTACTGAGATGACACTGCACTGTTCTGTTTTCAACCAACTTTTATTGTTTTCTTGTCAGCAGGTATTTAGAGTGACATGAGCTGAGTGGGAATGCATTATTATTTTTATTGAGCAGGCATAGTGATTGCCTCCATGTGTAGCTAGCATTTGCGAATTTAGGAGTTCTCTAAGAATGCACTTGAAAGAATGAATTAATGAATTCCCTTAAATCGTCTCCCTTGAATAATTGCGTTTATCTCAGTTTGCAGATGACATGAGAGTCCCTGGCCTTCGGCTATTGAGGTTTTGCGATGATTCTGTATTTTTTTAGTTCTTCAAACCAGGCTGCTGTCATGTCACCAAATGTAGGTTGCGCTCATGAGTATATTTCCTCTTGCCAATCAGAATACAAATTGTTATGGATTAGTGTAACCAGGATCCTGGATCGTGCACTTGATCTTGCATCTTTTAAAGGTTTTTTTTCCTTTGTTTAAAAAATGTTTTAAGAATTAATTGAAGCTGTCCACATAATTGGAGAAAACAACCACCATGACTTCATGTGAAAAACATCCAAGTATTGTGTTGAAGACATATCAGCTGAAGTTGAACTTGAGCCAGGCTTTTTTTTTGTAATGCCAATTGTAGGTATTATGTTTTGTAGTCATTTTTAATTTTTGCACATGGCTGATTAATGTTCCGAACATCTATTATTACTTAGTCTGACTGCATTTTAATATATTAATACAATAAAAATAAAGTGTTCAACACAGTGTCTGTGAAGGCTCTCAGTCATCCAGGTCATCGTAGTCTAAGGAGCTTGGAAAGAAAAGCGTCTGGACTTCTTTAAGTTGCTTGAAGATGTTTCATCTGAGAAGCTTCTTCAGTTCTAAGGTCAATTGGTGGAGAGTCCCAGATTTAACCTCTGTGGGAGTGTCCCTGAGAGGGTCATGGACCCCCTATTGATCCTTTACCTAATCACACGGGCCAAGGTGTGAAAACGGGTGTAGGTCACAATCAGCCAAGGTTTCGGGTGAGCTCATCGTGAAACCTAACCCCACCCTATCACGTAATTTCCTGAGGTCAAATGGCCCAGGATGTGAATGGGCGTCAAGGGGTCTGGGAAGGGATCTCAGAACTGGATTGAGATGGCAGACAGTTGGTGTCATAAGCCACCCCCTCTGTTCAAAGATGGTCGTTCACAGTGGACACAGATGGCTTCTTTCACTCCTCATTTAAACCATGTGTCTTCTCTGTCCAAAATGTGAACATTGGCATCCTCAAAAAAGTGACCATTTCCCTTTAGATGCAGATGGACGGCCGAGTCTTGTCCCGTGGAGCCGGCTCTTCTATGTTGCGCCATGCGTTCATAAAGGCATGGCACAATATAAACCTGAAAATTTGAGTAAAGGATGTTAAATGGTAGCACATCTCAAGCCTCAATGAGGACAAGTTATTTACATTACACTTATTCTTTTCTTCTGTATTAGTTTTGGGGCTGTTCTGTCATTTAAGAGCACTTCTACGCTAAAAGCACACAGCTCCTTCAAATACTCCCCGCCACCTTCCACATCGCTGAACTTCATTTCCTACAAGCAGCAATAACCTGACCTTTTCTGCGGGAGTGCAAATATGAAAAAAGACATAAATTACTCAAAAGTTTTTTGCGGAAAAAATGATACACATTTGCCGCTAGCTGGGCTCCATAGAGTCAGCGGTGATTCAGCAGTGTTACGTAGCTGCAAAAACAAAAGCCTTCCTCTGCTTAAATCTGAGGAATCACACACACCACCTCTCTTTCCTCTGTAAGCTTCCTGCACACACACACACACGCACTCGCACACACTGTCGACATTATCCCAGAAGTTTCACAGCACTTCTAATCTTTCAGCAGGAAGAGGAGGAGCTGTGGGAGGACAGGGATCTCGCCAAGACACACATACGAGCGCACGCACTGCAAATACTGTTAAAAACAAATATTCGCCGCTGTTGAAAACTGACCTGTAGAGCGGGACAAATATGACTATTTCTCAGCTTTTTTTAACACTTGCTGACTCCGTCTTAAAAACGTGTGTGGATCTGTCTTCATTTAAAGCTTTTAGTGTCCTGATAATATAGGCGGGCGTTATCGGGAAACTGACAGGAACAAGCCTTCGGCAGTAAACACCAGTAATCACTTGTTAAAGAGATGTGTATAATACTAAATAACACTACACTATTAAAATATAAACACAATTCCAGTAAATACAGACCAAAAATATAAACGCCGCTATAATCCTGCACATAAAAAACTGCAAACTATAGAGCCAGATAAAGTGCACTGTGGTTTGTGGAAGCTTCCATTATGTTAAGAGAGCCATTTTTTCCTGTCGTCCTTTAAATGGCTACAGGAATAAAAATGAATCTTAAGTGCTATGACTCTATTTTGAGCATCATGTTGCTGTGACCTGAAGGAAGGGGGTCAGATGATTGCATACGTTTGAGAGCACTTCAAGTAAAGAGGGTCCTTCACCTTCTCGGATCATTTCAGTTGAATAATTTGAAGGGTGGGATTCAAGCTGTTCAGTATATCACAAGAAGAAGAAAGAGTATTAGAAAAAAAAGGTCAAAGAAACAGGCAGAAAAATCTGTTTTATAATGTATAACATGTGTACATCGTAGATGGCCTATACTTGTCAGTATTGTGCAGTATGAACGAGTTAAAAGGAACTAGTTTGATTGAAATTAAGGTCCAGTATTATTATTTTTATTCAAATTGGAAATTTTGGTCTTGAGAATAAGAATCTTCTGTGCCCAGATGGCAGGATCATCCTTGCATATCAGTTGAAGGAGAGACCAGCTCTCATAGAGAAAGGCTGCAAAGGCTTATGGATAATATGCAAATAGAAGGGCCCTGCCTGGGTTGCACGCTGATATTCCTTTTCTCCTATTTACATGCATTTCTGCTGCGTCTTCTAGTTGAGGGACTGGAGAAATCAACATCTGTGGCCAGCTGCGACGTGGCGGTGGACAGCTCTGCCAATGCCCAGAATGCCCATGCATCACGGCAGCAGCGAGGCAAGCTGTCAACCCTGGGCAAACTTTTCAAACCCTGGAAGTGGAGGAAGAAGAAGACCAGCGACAAGTTCCAGGATCTTTCAAAAGGTAGGACGTCTTGTGTGTCCGCGTGTGGATGTGTATGTTAATGACACTGTATCAACAAGCTGATGAGTCGCTTCTGATTTGTTCTCCTCAATCAAGTGTCTGGTCAGTATCACAGATTGCATTTTTGGATTTGTGTGGAACATTATGCGTGAAATGGAGCAGTGTTGCTCCCAGAAGAGCTTTAAAAGGAAAAGAGTGAATGGTTTGTTTGTAGTTCTTGCTGATTGATTCCTCAGGGGTTTGGCTGGGAAATAAAGAGAGACAGAGGTAAATACAAAAACCAGAGACTCTTTTCCTGAAAGCTGCTAGGTTTTATCTTTTGCTTTTCCTGTGTTTGTATGAAAGTTGTGTTCCTCTATGTCCCTTTAATGCTAGCGCTCAGGACAGCTTAGAAAACAGTAGGGGATATATAAGGTGCTAACTGGGAAGTAGAACTTCTTTCCTTATAATGAGATTATTTATTGGTGTCAAAGTTTTCTGGGGGGGGGAGGATCTGAGATCAGTACACAACCACATTTCCATTTCAGTAAAAGCAGATTGTGGTGATTTACAAATAATTTAACATTTACTTAACATTATGTGGTCTCCTTTGTCACATTTTTCTTTTCTTAATGTGCAAAATGTTTACATGGGGTGACAGATCTGGATTGTAGGCAGGCCCGTTCGTCACCCCGTCTCTTATTTCAAGGTCATGCAGTTGCAAAGTGTGCAAAATGTGGTTTGGCATTGTGTTGTTGATGTGTTCGAATAAATATATTGAACTTGAGCTTGTTGGTCTTTCAGTTCTAGAGAGAAAAATCTCCACTAGACAAACAAGGGAGGAGCTCATCAAGAAAGGAGTTCTCATCCCAGACCAAGGTTTGTCCTATGTCTCAGTCAAATCCATGCTCAAGAACACATTAAATGTAACACCTCTTCTTCCCCAAAATATGACATTTACTTATTACAGAGCAAAGCAATTCACCTTGTAAGACACATCTTAACATGTTTTTTATTGTTCTTTACACTTCAAAACCTTTTCACTTTGTCACATGTTGTTTGTGTCACATCAGGAGATGGAGAAAATGACTAAAAAGCAGCTTTAATTTCTTCTCCCCTAGATGAACCAGTCATCAGTGAAAATCTGAACGGCCATGCCACATCCAGTTTGACGCCAGAGGAAGTCAAAGTCGACATTGAGTCTCAAGAAACACTGCGGGAGGAACAGGCCACTGGGCCGGTCAGAACTGAGGAGAAACCAGGTAACCTTTGGACCAGTCACAATATAACCTTTGTCATACTTTGGCCTGTAATCCAGGGCTGGTTGGAGTCTCTAACCGTCAGATTCCTGTACTAGTTGAGGTTACAAGCCCAGGGTAACAGTCTTCCACCTGCATATATTGAAGAATTATATATAGATGCATTGTTGTTATTTGTTTGAAAATTAAAGCAAGAAACGGTTGTTGCTAGAGACCTGCTAAATGTGGAGAAAACTTTACTCTTCTACAGAGAACTCACATATTGTGGAATGTGGGGCTTTTTCGGCCCTTGAACTGTTCCATTTTTATATACTGGATCTAAATATTGTAGCTTTTTTTAGGTGCTTTGATGTCTTTTCCTCTGGGCTGTGGAATGCATTAGTATCTGCAGCAGCTTTCTGGTTGACATTGAACTCTCTGTGGGATCAATGAGCGGGTCTAATGTGTTCAGATAGATATTCCCATTATATCAGCCTGCAATAGGCATTCACAGTTTGAACAGAGCTGTATCTTCTCCTCCTAATGCCTCTCTCTCCCTGAGGAGACAGGCCACTGTTCTTGTGTCTGATGCTGCTTAAGTGTTGTGCTGTTTTCAACTCAACCCTGTTAGCATTGAACTTGTAGCCATTTGTTTGTTCATTTGTCAATAATCAGAAAGGCAAAGGCAACAAACTCTGTAAGTACAGCAACTGAACTCACATACTATCACCGACCCTGGAGCCTGGGAAGGTTAATGGGTACATATTATCTATCAGTTCTCTGGAAAAGCTGTACAAGAGCCCTTCATCATCAGCTCTGTCATACACTTTCTGTATCATTCATTTTCTCCTCTGTCTCTGCTTGTCCACCTCTCTATTTGTGCATCAGTTTGCACAGATCAGCAACTTTTATCTTGCTTCCAGCCTTTATATTAACCTGTAAATGCTGCACTTTTCCTTCCTACTCCCTCTCATCTATTTAGAAAGGTCTGATACTAAACCTAACACCCGGGCAAATCAGGTGCGACCTCGAGAGACTCAAGCTAAAAAACAGCCAAGCGCCACTCCGCCCGCATCATCCAAACCTGCCGGTGGCACCGCAGCCACGGCAAAGCACAAGGATGGTGCCTCTGGGGCTAAAAAGACAACTAAAACCACTGTCAAGAATGGGTCGTCCACACAGGCTAAAGCTAACCCCCCACGGAACACTAACACGACTGGTCGCGGGACTGGTAAGTTCAGATAGTTAGAACCGAAACCAGCTGGCCTGTCAGTGTTCATCCCTTCCCTCATTCCCGCATGGAAAATGCCCTTCTATCACTGTTGGAAGGGAAATGGGAGTCACTATTAAGCAGTTTGTACCTTCTAAGCATGGCTTTGTGTGCACACTCGTGCAAATGTTACTGAAGTTTCTGTCAAGTGGTTGCAAAATAGTATTTCCCCTTTTCTCCCTCTTCACGATGTGCTTTCCTTATAAAAAGCATTTCATTTACGATATCTGGATGTTTTCTAAGAAAGCAGAAGTAAAGATTTATCTGTGTCCTCTAGAAATGTCTGCAGTGTGTGTGTGTGTGTGTGTGTGTGTGTGTGTGTGTGTGTGTGTGTGTGTGTGAGGGGCTGAGCATGAAAAGTGAGTGAGGTCAGTGTAGCATCGCCACTTTAAAAAAAAAAAAAAAGAGAGCGAGAGCAATCTGACGAGCTTGTGTGGTTTCACTAGCATGACGCCAGGGCATGATCATCCCCCTGCTTCCTGTGTATATGTGTGTGTGTGTCTGTGCTGTACTTGTCAAATATATAGCATGGTTAAACGAAACCTAGAACACTGCATGTGATGTTCATGCAGTCCTTTCTGAGGGTATTTGTGTCTTTTGTGGTGTGTTCAGGAAAGTGGCACAAACGTTGCTTCATTAATGTTTGAATAACTTCGAAATCCCAAGTTCACCCCCTCTCCTAAGGGTGTTTTTACCAGCACACAAAGAAACTTCACATAGACTTGAAAAGATACTTTAGTAGTCAGTATATCCTTAGGTATTCTGTATTTGTCACAGTTTTAATGGAGAAGATATGTTTAGATAGCTACTCTATTATGTTTAAGTTTAAGAGTTGGTAAATACTGGAATCCATATGTGCTGCATACACTTGGATTATGTGTTAATCAAAAATGGTTATGTTTTCTGGCATTGCACAGCCTAAACAAAAAACGTGATACATTTGAAAAATAAAATTCAAAGCCGATCATACTTTAGGTGAAACTAAAGTAAAGCACCTTTGATTGAAATGGAGAGCAAAAGTGAGACATCGCGTTTTATATGCTTCAGTTTTATCCATGTAGCCAATCAAAATGTTTCACTTGAACTTGGATAGTAACACCTAACAAAAGGTGTACTAGCAATAGTTCCCTGGGTTAAGTAGCCAACGGCCATTAAACAGAATATAAACATTGCTTATATTTTGGGATGATTCTCACATTATCATACACATGTTATTAACTACATATATTACTGATGACATTTTTTAAAACACATAAATATTTGTCTTTTACAACACAGAATTTGTATAAGCATATTATTAGGAGGTTTTTGTGCATGTCTTCAGAAAATAGAGCATCTAGAAAAACAAAAACGTCTGATTTTCTGTCCTTCTCCTCAGCCAAGTCCTCTCATCCAAAGAAGACGGGATGCACAACAAAAAGCACCACCACCTCCACCTCCGCACCTCGTTCTCGTGCGTCAAAGGACACTGGCTCTGCAGCACAGAATGAAAGGACAGATGCAAAGGCCAACCGGAAATCAGACACTCCGACTTCATCATCTGTACTTCAAAAAGCCTCTGCAGAGACTCTTAACCCACCTGGAGACTTAAAATCTTCTCCCCTTTCCTCAGACACCAAAATTATTTCATCTAAAGTCTCAAGCAATGACACAGGGGGAGTTCAGGGGGACTCTGTCCAAGATCCTAAATCTTCACCTGACGCATCGCGTGCAGGTGAAGATACCCATAAAGGTGCGGTTCCTGGAACCACAAGCCAGTCTTCTCATGTCAACACTGCTACAGAAAACACATCATTCGCAGATGGAGAGGCACGCGGCAGCTCACAGAGCGGTAAACAGGAGAGGACAAAAGAGGAGGGAGGAGGAGGTGGAACGAAGAAAGGAGAAACAGAGAATGTTGTTGAAAATAGCCGGAGGTACTGTAAAACTCTAGTTGGTACATGCAAGTTGCTGATTGCTTGAATTCCTTATGTTCACTTTGACTGTATCTAAGTTTGATAGCATGCATTACAGTAACCTTAATGGAGTCACAAATTAATCTTTATATGATTTGCTGTTATATGAAATTAGATAATTGACAATAAATCTATTAAAATTTGTTTAGTCACACTGTTGTGTTATTGATTCCTGCAGGTCAGCAGAGGATGAAGCAGAAAAGCCGCAGCGACCCAGGGTAAAAACAGAGCAGGCCGAGGTGACCGTGATACGCGATAGGCCGAGAGACAGCCAAACTAGTGACTCTGATTCTGACGGACCAATCCTGTATCGGGATGAGGAGGAAGAAGAGGAGGAGGAAGACGAGGACTCAAACAGTATGTCACACAACAATGAAAAAAACAGCATGTTTGACAACAGTCATGTCAGCTGCAGAACTTAAAGAGAAGCTCACCTAACCAACTCAACTTCGGCATTTCAGTTAGGAGGCGGGGTGTGATGTGTTTAAGAGGATGTAGCGCAGTGGGTCAATGGTTAGAACTAAAGAGTCAACTAAAGAGTCCTGCTAGTCCTGCTACTATGGTTAAAACATATTTATTTTGCAAATAAATATGTTTTATATATATTTTACCTAATGACACATGACCTTTGGTTTTAATATAAGACAGCGTATCCTGATTCAAAGTTGTAGAACTGACCAGTAGGCCAGCAGCTCATGGCTACTGAATAGATACTTCCAGTAAAAGAATATGTCATGTCACCAGATGTGTATAAACCCTTGAATGGTTGCAGAAACACATCCATAGCTTTTTACATCCTGCTCAGCTGAAGGGCTCATTGCTCCCAAGATGAAGTGAAAGGACCGTTTACAGTCAGACTGTGAAGCCACCCAACTTGCTGTGACGGTGCAATGTTTGCTTCGTGCAGTCATGCTGTTAAAAATGTCAAAGATGCCTCAGCCGTGTTAGCAACTTTTGCTTGCAAAACTAACCAGCACTGGTAAACAGCATTTAATCTGTTTATCATTACAATGGACTTTCTGTTGATGTTTCAGGTTTTTAAACGTCTCATTTTCTTCATTGCTTGTACATTATGATCCACAGCTGACCCCCCCGGAAGACCGTTACTAGCCGTGCCTGTTCTCTCTCTGTTCTAGACTCTCTTGCCAGCAAGATCCGCCGACGAGACACCTTGAACATTAAACTGGGGAACCGACCCAGCAAGAAAGAGCTGGAAGAGAAAAACATTCTGCCACGGAGTTCAGAGACGGAGAGGCACGAGCTACGCCAGCAGATAGGCAGCAAATTAGTCAGGTACACTCAAACACACACATACAAAGCGGACTGTGAAAATGTGGCTAGGTGTTACTTTTTTCTCAAGCTTGGCATTGCTTTAGGATAACACTAGAGATTGTTGATTATTTTTTTGGTGTAGCTGTGGGCGGTATACTGTTACAAATGATGCACATTAAAATGTGTCCTGAAGTTTGGCCTTTTCTAACAGATGAGCCAAATTGGCTGGTGTTAAAACAGCCTTCAGATTCTCAGCAACAAAAGGTGTAAACAAAAAACAAAATCTTAAGTGTTGATAATTTAGGATCTTTCTCTGCACAAGCCTGCAGAATTTTTAAATCCATACCTGCTCGTAAAAAGAGTGTAAACAGTTTTCTCTTTTTAGACGCCTGAGCCAAAGACCAACCACAGAGGAGCTGGAGCAGAGAAACATTCTCAAGCGTAAGTGCACTCTTCAACAGAGGTCTGATGTGATACACCTTTTTTTTATGATCGTCATAATATTTTAAAGCACGAATTATGTCATTTATCTACCTGCAACCATATCACAAGACTCATCACGAGGATGGTCACATTAAAGCCGGTATTGTGCTGTTTCAGCTGCCCAGCCACAATCTGTTACTGCCACTTTCAGATCTTCAGATATGACCTTGCGTGTCTTATTAATCAGATGGATGAGACAGATATGTCTGTCTAAATTATGAATTACTGTCTTTTAGCAGCTTTGTGTCTCCCACGGTGGAGTGATGTGTTCAATCACACTGTGAGGGGATTTTCTTTGGTCATCATATACCACAGTGATAGAAGCACAGTGATAGCTTGTCATGCTACTGAAAAGATATAGGCAAGGCAAGGCAAGTTTATTTATATAGCACAATTCAACAACAAGGTGATTCAAAGTGCTTTACAGAGACATTAAAAAACAAAAACAAATAAAAAGCATAATTTAAAATTGATTTAAAAAAAGAAAAAAAAACAGTAGATAAAATAACTCTGCTAGTGGTTATGGTCTCACCTGTTTAGTTCAAATTTGTCATTTGTGCAGGCTTATATGGTTTTAAGAATTGCCCATTACTTCAATCAGTATATTTGCTCTTAGTCTAACTGAACAAATGCATGATACCTCTTTCCCTAATATAGAATGATAATACTGCTTTATTGTAGGTGAAAAGAATGCCTGTATTGCAAAGTTCCCAGTCAATAGAACCACTACACATAGTCCATACGTGTAGTGGTTATATCCACATATATAACAGCGGTAAGGAAGTTACGAAATATTGTTTCTGGTGTTCATCCCTTTCTGGGCAAGAATTTATCTACAAATAGACACTTGTTTGAGGTTTCGGTAAAATTATATAATACTGTGTGTATAATGTAATGTAATGTAAAAGTGTCCTGTTAAAAAAACAAGAGCAACAGCTTTACAGGGTATCTGTGTAACTTTATCCTCTGATTTATTTATTTTATTTATTTTTTTGAAAGGTTGATTTGCAGACTTTAAAATGTTTCGGTCTGCAGCACACGGCCTCAGTCTCATCATAGCACATGAGAAATAATGCAAGGCTCTCATGTGTTCCTTTAAACACAGGAAGAGAAGTAACACTATGTATGTGTTGTGCTAGAGGGAAAGAAGGATTAGGTGTCATAAATCCTACATGACTTCTATTTCAATCTGGATGAGACCACTAGATGTCACTGAGTTCTCCAGTGCCCCCTCACCAAGCTGTTTATATATATATATATATATATATATATATATATATATATATATATATATATATATATATATATATATATGGTGCAATTCAATGAATATTTCACAAGAATATTTGCCGTTCAGATTTCATCTGATTTCCCTTTTTTCGTTTTTTTGCTTTTGTTTACGTAATGGCAGCATAGCCATGCACTTGGCTTAATATTGCAAATTATAGCTTGTGTATATAATTAGATGCAGAAACTTGTTGCAGACATAGTAGGTGTGAAATCAATCTGCTGGTTCTCTACATGCAGAAAAGAATGAAGCAGAGGAGCAAGAAGCCAAGCAAGAGATTAAAAGGAGGCTCACGAGAAAGGTACTGTAAATTTCACACACACACACACACACACACACACACACACACACACACACATATACATACATAAGAGAACAGAAAGTACACAGCAAGTCTATATTTAGCTACTAATATGTTTTGCCCCACCTTATGAGTCATGGTAGTAGAAAGAAACTGTTTTATATAGAGAGATCAGGCCATCTAGTGGACACAGCTGGAACTGAGACATAAACCAAAATACTGGGAAGATCATTTTGAAGTTTAATATTTGATTCGACTGACTGTCTACTTTCTCCTCCTTTCTCATCTGTGTGTAGCTGAGCGTGAGGCCGACAGTGGCAGAGCTCGTTGCTAGGAGGATTCTTCGTTTTAATGAATATGTGGAGGTAACGGACGCCAAGGATTATGACAGACGAGCTGACAAACCCTGGACACGGCTTACTCCTGCTGACAAGGTACTGCTCTTGTAGACTGCTTTGTAATACCTGATATAATTTAATTTATTAGGGCTTCATGAAACCTTTACAGTTTCTATTCAGGGTGAAAATTTTGTGAATTTGTGATGTTGATTACTTAGGTGATTAGAGACTTAAAATGTATGTGGACATGCAATCACACATATATGGCGAACAACCATCTGCTTTTATAGCGGTCTCAACTTCTTGGGAAGACTTTATAAAAGATTTCAGATCTTGGCTGCAGGAATTTGAACCCACTGGGCAGTAAGAGCATTATTAAAATCAGGCACTAAATGTTTCCTGGCTTGCAGTCGCTGTTCCACTTCATCCCAAAGTTGGTGGATTGGGGTCAGAGCTTGTGCAGGCCAAAATTCAAAAACCCATTTATGTATGGGTCTTAGTTTGTTGCAGGTTTCTTTCTAGTTTCAACAGGACGGCCTTCTGCGTACACAGTTGTGTTTCATATTATGGTCTTAAACGTCTCTGTGTGTTTATGCTTGATGATATACATGAAATTCACCTAGCTCACACTATGTATGTAACTGCATATATGTGCCATCTGCACTGTATGAATATTTAGCATGGCTTGACAAAATATCCTCACAGACAATAAAGACCCTCAAAGTGTGCAGTTTTTATGTCATGGTTTCCCTCTGCTGTTGATGTTCAGAACTGCACAGCACATAAATACAGACCTTGAGACTTCCAGCCCAGATCCAATATATTCAATTTTAGGATATCTTCTCACATTCAGAGGGCAACAGGGAAAACGATGCATGGACAAACCAAAGTAAACTGTCTGCTTGCACATTTGTACAGTGAAATCTCCGTCACCAGTCACACTTACCGCAGACAGCCTTGGAGACATATAAATTATTTCTGATCGCACAAATCTAAACTCATTACTGTCAAATAAAAGAATGGACAGGCAAATAAAGCAAGCAACTTCTAATTAAATCCTTAACAACTTTAAAAATAAACCTCCGACTTCACAGCATCACCTGCATAACCAGGTCAAAAAAATGGACGTACTTGATGTTACTGACGACAGACAAAACAAACTTTTCATGTAAGGCTTGAGGGAAGAGTTGGTTATAAACATTACAATAAATCCCTTTAAAATCATTATTTTATAAGTTAAAATGAATGAGAATAATCATTTGTGCTGCTGTGTACTTTGCTCGTATTTTTTAACCCATATACTATTAGTTACGACTACTTCCCCGAAGCAAAGACTGTAGCTGTGCAGATTTATGGAAATTATCTGTAAACATCTTAAAAGCTCCAAATGAGAGCCCTTAAGCATCTGAACATTTCACATTGAAACAGCTCAAAGGCATCGTGAGCTTACTTGGAAAAGGTGATTGGGGTGGGGGGCACAGTTGGCCTTGGTCTTCTAATGATGTTATTTTCTGTGTGTGTCTTTGTATGTGTGTGTTCTGCCCCCCAGGCTGCTATCCGTAAGGAGCTGAATGAGTTTAAAAGCCGAGAGATGGAGGTTCATGAAGACAGCAAACAGTTCACCAGGTACTTAAGCGGTCAATGGCATTGACCATTTAAGCCGACTCTGAAGCTTTATTAGCGCTTTATCACAGTAAATGCTGCTGTTTATTAGTCACATTGATCAATATTTATATTGTTCTAGTCCCACATTAAAGTCACGATATACTCCTGGGTCGACTCCGGTTCATTTGCCTCAGGCACTAATTGACAATAAAGGTTAGGTTCCCTCTCTCATTTGTTATTAAATCTGTGTGACATGGATTTTTATCGCTGTGCCGAGCCCACCAAAAAGAACTAATAAACCTTTCAATAAAAACACAACTAGCACAAAATGTTTCAATATTTGTTTACATCCTCTGTCTGAACTTGTGAAATTACACAGTTGTTGGTTTTTTTAGATGTTACTGCAACTCATGCAGAACAGAGACATTGAGTCACCGTCATTTCCTCATATCTTATTACACTTTCTTTTATGAATTTAGAGAAAATAAGAAAAAAAACCCAGCAGTGGTAGCATTATGTCTGGCAATGTTTTTGCCTCAAGACTATATTAAATTGGTAAGGCCTGAGGGGCAGGTCATGCAATGGAGAAGAGTATAAAAGAGAAAGAAAAGTGCTTCAAGGGTGCAATTTTCCCTGTCTGACTTTAAAAATGCCATTAAAGGTGAGCCATAGAAGTCAAGAGAACATTTAGGAACAAGAAAACTTTGATATAAAATGTACACAGGCTGGAAATGGAGGAAAAGCAGCTAGTGCACAAACATAGTCCACATGCAAAAGTCCTCAGAGGGGATGCCTTACCTGCAAATTCATTACAAAAGTCAATATAATGAGATGAGAATGACAACACGTGCTTTAAGAAGACAAAGTTAAAACTGAAATCTTTCCAAAAGTATGTTTTGTAAAGAAATTTAAAAAAAAAAAGATGAGCAGAACGCTTCCCTATCTTTGAGTCTGACAGTGGAAACATTTGAAGGAAGGTCCATTCTCGTGTTTGCTACGATTTTCATTTTCCTTTGAGAATCAATGAAATGCGCCATTTGTTCTAAGATGCCCAAAAATGTTTTTCCTTTGTGCAATATTTTTGAAGAGGGAAAAAACCCTGTAGACTTATGCTTTTCTGCAAGATTTAAATCCATTGTTAAAACACTTCAATTAACAGCACGATTAAAATGCACCACCACCATTTTCGTTCTAAAGCCAGCAGCCGCAGCTCAAAGATAGAGGAAACTCGTGTTTGACTGTTTTTGCCTGATAACACACTAAAACGTAGCAACGGTACATGATAAAACAATGTTCATATTATAATCTGTCTCACTCACAGTGATGTGAATAAGTTTCTTTCTAGAGTCCGGTGAAAAACTATCTACACGATTACTGCTTCCTTAGGAATTTAGAGGGTAAGGAGCAGCCAGGCTGAAAATCAAATGCACTTGATGAATTGATCATCAACAAAGCAGAAGTTTGCTGGTGTGGAGCATTCAGATGTGTGTTAATAACACAATCTTTCATACAAATTCACCTGAAGATTCACATGAAAAGACCCAAGAGCTACACCTCAGACTCTACAGGCCTCAGCATGTTAACTGTTGAAGTTCATGACAGTACCTTTAGATAAAAGCTGAAAAAGTATGGCTTGTTTGGAATGGTTTCCAAGATGAAGCCTCTAAAAGAACATGGCTTAGGTTTCCAAAGTTGCATCTGAACAAACTAAAGGACACACTGTCTTTTGCAAGGGAGCACAGTGGCATAGATGTTTAGATACAATACACAGCACATGTTTGTAAAAGGAATCTGAACCAGCTGTCAGTTTCAGCGATGAAGGAGTGATAATTTGGTCTTGTTTTGCAGCCACAGTATCTGGGCACCTTACAGTCATTGAGTTAGCATTATAGAGTCAAATGTGAAACCATCTGTCTGGCAGTGTAATTGGGTCAATGCAGCAGGACAATGATCCCATAAAATTCCTCCACAATGATGTGACAGATTGATAAAGTCTTACAGAAAAACAAGTGTTCAAGTTATTGCTTCTAGGTAAGCGTCAAGATAAGTTCAATGACTTTTAAAGATGATTTAAGATGGTGATGTGATTGTTGAATGGTTAGTTTTTCTATAGGACTGCACATAATCCTTTTTTTCACATGACTATTTTTTGCTTTATTAAGCAGCTCAAAGCAGCCCTGACAGCTTAATGCTAAGCCATGTCTTCATTTCATTCTCATTCTGTTATTTGATGCCTCGACTATGTAAAAAGATATTACTATTAAGTGTCTACAGTCAGCAAATAACTCACCACAAACTGTTGTTACCTACTTTGATAACACAAACTACTCACACTGTAGTCTGACAAAGCATTTTGTAAACACCCACCTCCTGGAGTTAAAGATGTGGTCTGTTATGTGTGTTGGTTGTTTTGAATTCAGATGAGTAATTTGTATTTCTGTTAAAAAAGTTTGAAATTCAAATGAAAATTGTCAGCCCTAGTGTTCACGGAGCTTTGGTTTATATCGACAGCAGTTGCTTTAGTGTTTGAGAATTTTTCAAGATCTGAAAAGTGATTTCAGATGCAAGTTTATTCCCAGGTACTGTGCAGGTCACTCCTCGGAGTGTCTGTCAGATTCTTGGTAAAAATTAAATTAGTAGAAATTGCTTATAAATGACAGTACATTCATGTATTTCTATTATACTGTCTGTGTGTTTCTTCTGTTGTAAATAAACCTTTGTGTCTGTGTTTTCAGATTTCATCGGCCCTAAGTCTCCTCAATGCCCCGTCGACGTCAGCGTCACGAGCTCTCTGGTCCACATCTCCCAGCAGGCTCAGCTCAGTCCACTTCACTCTGGAACTCAGTCGACCTTTTTCACAGCGGACTTTTTGTCTTGTCGCAGCAGGAAAAGCACAGGTGTACTTTACAAAATTTAAACGTGGCTGTGTTTCGTTCGGGTTAACCAGTTCCAAAACCTTGGATGTGCGCTCATACTTTAGAAGAGCGATTGATAGGAAGGTGACACTCTTATTGAAGGTTGATTCACCTGCATTTTTCCTACTGAACCACATCGGAATATCTTATGTAAAAAAGCTCTGTTGCCCCCGATGAAACTTTTAAGTCTATCATAACATCTGTGTGTGTTTCATGGCACCCATAAAACATTTGCACATATCCAATGTCAGGATAGTGGCGTGTATTGTGCTCAGATTAGATTTATTTATTGCAGAGTATCAGAACCAGCTGGTACACAAAATATTATGTGTATTTCTTTTTTTCTTTTTTTTTTGTATGTTTTTGGTCAGCCCTGTAGTAGTGAATGTGAGTGTACTGTAGAGTTTGTGTCCTTGCCAGGGTATGCCTTGTCAACTGACAAATGGCCAAATATGGGCAACTTCCTAGAACAGGAAGTGGGGTTGATTGGATAGTTTCATGCTGATGTCAGTGCCTATGTCACAGATCACAGGAGAGGAGAGGCAGTTTCCTCTGCTCAGATGTTCCCCTCAGAGATGAATCAGAAATACTGCAGTTCATTTTTTTTAAATCATGCTTTAAGTTCTGCCACTAGAGGTCACTGTATCCTAAGAGTTACAGAAGACGATGGTGCACATAGCTGAAGAATAACCGCAAGTGTTATATTTAAAACTGCTAAAGTTGAGGGAGCCACCTGAGGCTTTAATATTGAAGTGCAAATCCCATTCTGGCCACTTCTAATCCCTCAGCATACTTTCCTGATGATACATGATGATAACATATTATCATGTATTCTCTGCTGGGTTATGGACCTCTAATCACAAAGTGCTGGGCTAGCTGTTTAGACGATGTACTTATTGTTTTCTTACTAGTTCTATTACAGGCCTTTGGCTGGGGTGCTTAACTTGGCTCTTTATTTGGTGCCAAAGATAAAGCAGGAACCTGATCGTATGTAGGTGTTCTAAATTGGAACGCTTACAGGTTTCATTTTGTTGGGTGGACTACGTAGAGAACAGGCACTGAGAGGTTCAGCACTAGTAATGAACTGCCCTCTTCTTTCAGAGAGTGAAAGAGTGCTTTCATTTTCATTTTCTTGAACATGCTTTTGCAATTTAGTCAAGTGACTTTATTTTTAGAACACATTTAAAAAGAAGAAATGTTGACATGAGTGCTTTGTGACTCTTGTGATTATATCTTTACATTTACATTTTTTTTAACCACGAATCAGATTTATTTGATGGATTTGTTCCACTTTTTGGAAAGTTAATCTCCAGCCATGTTAATTATTTCAATAACAAATTATCATTTTAGATCATTTTACAGTTTTGGTCAATCATTGGGAAAATGTTTCAACTTTCATGTGGTTGAATAGATGCCACATTTAACGGAGTCACGAGGATTTCCTTTGTTTAAATGTGGAGCTATGAAGCATCTAGTGTGTGGATTTGTGATTTTTTTTTTTTAGCAATCTGGCTCGGTTCGTTTGGTAACTATTGGATTTTGGGGGATTTGTGGATTTGCTGCCTTTAAGTGCACTGCCAGATACTTGAGATGCATGTTTCGGAAAAATGTAGAGGATCCATTAAAAGTGTTTTCTTTCTCCGAGAATGCCAGAATGTTTGTCTGAGCTTTAGTAATATTTTTGTCCCATGCCTACTCGACAAGAGCGGAGATGTTGGCTGTCGAGTGATTGACAGATAGAGCTTGCTGACCTCCAAAAGCCCGTGTTCTCATAATAGAGCCCCAACCTCCACAAACACTCGTCATTCTTCCAAATAGTAACTGAAAAGGGCAGATTGATTGTTTCCGCTTCTGACTGTGCGGGGGTTGCAAAGTGAAAAGATGTATAGCAATGAAAAAGAAGCAACAGTATTCATGTTGATGCCTAAGTTGCTCTTCATATATATATATATATATATATATGAATATACATATATGTGTGTGTATTGTACAGAATGTATATCAAGCATGTGCATACATTGATATGAATTTTACTACCAATATAATATGATACAACTTTGATGTGAATGTTTTAAAATCAAATTGTGTTGTTTTTTTTAAATACTTTTTTGATACCATCTCCAGACACTGATAAAGAAGTGATTACAGCTGACCTGAAAGTGGTGCTTTTTAATCAATTTATCAAGCACAGTCTTTAATAATAACCTACCTATTTCATACATAGACAAAGATAATGATCTCTGGGAATATCCGGTTTTAGATTTATTTCTACAAATATCCACAGTTCTAATCTGCACAAACTAGAAATCCTTTACATAGTAATAATAATCATACTTGGTTTTAGATATTTATATATAAAGAGAGAGAGTGTATTGTATATGTAGAGTTTACATATGCTAATTAGTTTGGAAATAAAAACTAGAAGCTGAAGAAAGGAAGTAAATATGAGTTTGATCCCTTACAGTCTGCCTGGGTGTGGCTCCAGCACAGGTGAACACGGTAAACACCGTCAGCCAAAGCTGCTGTAAAATACCCAGGAATTTTGAGCTTTTATTACAAATTAAAAGTCATACATCCAATTGAGTTAGAGGCAAATTGATGTTTTGGTTTTTTCTAGGTTCATAAACATATTTTACCTCTTGCATGAGAGGCGTCTTTGGAGGTGGTCCTGAGAGTCTTTACTGCTTTCCATTTATCTCAAAAGTTGGATGTCAGAGCTGGGATTTGCATCACTCCCGAGTTGAGCGTGTTCCAGTAGTAAAGTCGGAAAAAAACGGGATTTGTGATCAACGCATTCATTCTGAGTTGGAAATCCGACTTTAGGAGAAATTCCATTTTCCAACTTTAGCTTGAACATAATATCTAACCTACCCTGCCATCGGAGGTGTTGGTAGGGTAACATGAACCAAGATGTGAATCAAGATGTGGTTCATTGGGGTCACAAGTGTGTCAAGGTGTGAGTGGCCCAGGTGAACTTAATAAATTGCGTAATGGGAGGGTGGGTCAACAACTCTCACGACTATCTCCAAGGTGATGACCTCGCTAGGGGCACACTGCTGCCCATCCCACCATGGTTGAGTAGCCTAACCCACGTTATTAATCATTTACAGCCTGTATACAGTCAAATAAAATTACAATTAAACTGGTTATTCAGGGTTATCACTCATGTACCAGTTAGGAAAAGTTTTAATTGTTATCAAAATAAATTAAAAACTTGGAATTTCTTAGCATTTACTCAAAGCTACATTATAGTGTGTTGTACATAATTTTAGCAATTTATACACTCATCAATCACATTACAACCTCCTGTCTAATCATGTGTAGGACCTCCTTCTGCTGCCAAAACAGGTCTGACTCATCAGGGTATTGACACGGGACCTTTTGGGATGTCTTGTGTTGTCTGGCATCAGAACATTGGCAGCAAATCCTTTAGATCCTGTCGGTTGCAGGTTGGAGGTGCCTCGTTACAACACACCCCACAAAGGTCCTGTCGGGGTCTTGAGCTCTTCGTTGTGTTCCTGTAATTAGTTTTTGTTGAGTTGTAGGGTGCATTGTTCAGCTGGGAGAGGCTCCTGGCAATAGTGGGTTGTGAAGGCCAGAGTCCAATATTTCCCAGCAGTACACTGAATTATAACAAGATGATCAGTATTATTCGCTTCACCTGTTAGCAGTTTTTAATGTCGTGGCTGATAGGTGTACATATCAGTGCTAAATATGGAGGTTAAAATGAAGCATTACCAAATGAGAATATTTAGAAACCTTCTCCAGGCAAAAGCTTAGTGTTATCGCTTTTAGAACGGCTTTTTAATATTGAAACCGCTTACACCGAAATACTTGCGTGGAATATCAACAGCATTTATATCGTGCATAAATCCATATTTCTATTCGAAATTAGGAATGTGGGTGTTAAGCTATAACCACTTAATTCATCAGGATTCAGAACGAATCGTCTAAAAACGTTGATGGGTGCCATCTGTTTCATCTCATCTGTACGGCAGCTGTAAAATAAACAGTCCCGTTACCCAAAGAAGCTGCAAGCCTACCCCACATTTCCCAGTGTTAATAGTGATAGTGGAAAACGTAATAATATTTAGACTGCATTTCAGAAGGTATTTCTCTATTTCTCTTGACAGCCATAGTGGCACTTGTTTTTCCTGAGCTGCTACTGTTCATTTGTAATCCTGTCTGCTTCCCCCAGTTCATAAAAATGTTTACATTGAGAATGTCTCCTGCTGGTGGTGCTTAAAGCTTCCTTTATTGCTTCCCGAATGTAAATCTATACTTCAGACTGGAGCCACAATCAGACTGCAGTCAAAACCCCCCTTTTTTTCTTGAACATGTAATCTTTTCTTGACCATGTGAAAATTAATTGTAATTTGCTGCAGTTTAGCAAATATCATGCTATAAATCTGATATACAGTAATGTGTAAACTGTCAGAGTAATGGATTTACTTTGTGCTCAGAGCAGCAAAGGCTGAGGAGACGATGTTTCACATGAGCTCCAACCACCTTTACTCTATGTTTGACATTAATAATTCATCTTTGAAGTTGTACTACAATGTTATATATCTCAAAACAGCTACTGTTGTGTCCAAATTGTGTATAGTGTTTTTGTATATAAAGAGTTAAACAAAAAGGGGTTTTTTTTGTCATTGTCTTTTTTTGTCGTGAATAATTTTATCACTGAAGTAAGATCGTAACTGTTTTTTGTCTGAGAACAGGGACACCCAATACTTTAGTTGGTACATCTATTATTTATTAAGCACTGCCTTAATTCTTTGTGGTATAGATGTAACAAGGTGCTGGAAACATTCCTCAACTGTAGCCTCAGTTTTCTGTTCTGGTCTGACAGGAAGGGCCCTCAGTGAGGTCTGCTGCTGCTGTAGCCCTTCTGCTTCAAGACTGGCTTCTCCCTTCAAAGATACTCTTCTGCACATCTTGGTTGTAACCAGCGGTTATTTCAGAAACTACTTGAAGCAGTCTGGCCGTTCTCTGACCTCTGGCATCAGTAAGTCTTTCAACCCGGAGAACTGACCCTCACTGGATATTTTCTCTTTTTTCGACCATTCGCTACATCCTAGAAATACTTGTGTGGGAAAATCCCAGTAGATCAACAGCTTCTGCAGTACTCATATCAGGTTGGAGCTGTCATTTTGACCATGTGTACCTGCCTAAATGCACTGAGCTGCTGCCATGTGGCTAGCTGTTTAAATATTTGTAGTAACAAGCAGATGAACAGCAGTTGTACCTAATGAAATGGCAGGTGAATTTTTATGACTCAGCAGTAGATGACAGAGAATGAGAGTAAAAAAAGCTAATCTGAGAGAAATATGAAATTTCTTTGGCGGTAAGAAAATAAATGTCACAGGTTTGGAATTTAAGCATGTATGTGTTCATACATGCAAAAGTTTCAGAGTTTTTAATGAAGGTATAATTCATCCACTGGATATGAGTCTAAAAGAGAGACAGCAAAGTGGTGCCATCTGAAAGAATTACACCCTGTTGGTCAGTAACCGCCTCCTGCTCTCTGACCATGAGCTTTCTCGCCAGCATTAAGTGATGTCTGGACCCAGACAGCCTGCCCTGCAGGGAAGGCTTTTAGATGTTGTATATTACAGGGAAATGTATGAATAAAGAAGAGTTATGCAAACTGTGCATACAAAGTGGAACAGAGGAGCTCAAAGATGCATCAGCAATAGGCATCCTAAAGCAATGCATTTGCACATACCTCACAAATATATTAGGATAATATGTAATTTCATTGAAGCCCCTTTATTTTGCGTTGCTGTCCTCTTGCCAGCTGTAGTCCCTGCAGGTGCTTTTTGGCAGCATATTTTCAGAGCCCTCAAAGGCTGCGTCTCCTAATTAACTATTCAGAGACGCAAAACGCAAAGAGCACAACACTCAGTGGGGTTTTATTTTTGAATATGTTACATAATTTGTGGCAGATTTCCTAAAGTAATTGAAACCCTGACTGCCCCCCCTCCCCCCTCAGTTTCCATTAAGACTACAAAGAGCAGCACTGAGAGAAATTTACCATCTATGATGCACCTAAAAGTGTGTCAATTAGTGCCAATTAAGCTTTATTTGGATATAAGAAAAAAAATATAGAAAGCTCAGCTCACCTCATTTCATCATCTTTTATATGGCTTTGTTTGGATAAACTGTCAAAGATGACAGCATAATTACACTGACTTAAACTACTGGGTTACAAAAAGGTCCCATCCATCTCAACGACAGTATGTGCTTTCAAGAGTTTAAATATGAAGTGGGTGTAATGAAGTTGGATGTGCAGAAGAGGACAAGAAAATGAGAACTGGTGATGGAAGGAGACTGGGGTCAAAGAGACCTGGATGACAGAAGTAATAATCATTTTTATAGAGCACAGGAGGGCAGCAGGAAAACTGTAGCACCTGGTGCCTGTGTTTGAAAGATACTCCTGGTACACAGTGATCATAAACCTCCTCCTCTCGTTTTATCTTAGACACACACACACACACACTTGTCTTACTCATGAGAACTGATGCTTGTCTCTAAAATCCCTGCTTTTATCTTAGACTTCTTTATTCACCACAGCTGCATTTTTTCAACCTGAACTTTAAACCTAAACCATAAATCTAAACTCAGCCTTGCCTTCTGAGAGTAAAAAGTTTCCACTTTTTACTAGCTGTAAAACACACACACGCACACACACGCACACACACAACAAACAGCCCACTTTAATGAAGTTTCCCAGCCAGGACAGGAAGGCACTTTTATCCCTGGCATACCGCCTCGAGGTCCTGACTGTAATGCAGTCTGCTCAATTGGAAGTTGGTGAATTAGTCATCGGTCTAACACTCGCTGACGTTTCAAAACACATGATTTTTTTTTTTTGCTTTTGCTCTGTTATACTGTTCATATTACAGTCATTCTATTTCTCAAAGTATTTCCATTCCTTTCAAAAATGAGGGAAAGGTTATAAAAGAAACATCACCACAGACATGAAAGTAATATGAGCAATCCTTTTTGAAAGGGTAATTGATTGGTAAAAAGTGTGGGTGACAGCTGAATATAATTTGCTTCAAATTGCATTTAACTAAAGGATGCTTTAAGGAGAACTTTCACGGCACAAAAGTGCCTCCAGAACTGTGCAAACCAGAGATCTTTAATTATTTTCTTCATACAGAAATCTCTTTTTTCTTAGTAGTGCCATTTTTCTGGGTGAATTCTGTTCTGCATTTATTTTTTGAATATGATTTTGCACCACATTCGTGCCTTCCTCACACAAAATATTCATGTGTTTTTCCACTACTCGAGAGTCATTAGTCGCTGTGTTTCCACTCCACCGGTAAGCCTATCTGAGAGGGTAAAGACGAAGAAAGAAAAAAAACGAAGTGTAGTAGAGGAGAAAGGGAGGATGCGATGTGGTTTGCAGGAGGGGGTTCGAGCAGTAAAGAAGAACGGGTGAAGAGTTCAGTGAAGGAGAACAGGAGAGCACTACGGTTAGGCTGTGGGTGGCCATGTGGGCAAAGATAATTGAATTTGTGGAGAATTTATATTTGACGAGGGTGATTGTGCTTCCTGGACCTTTGCACCGTTGTGTAATCAGAGGAGAGAGCAGATATGGACGGGTGGCCAAACGAAGAGCTCACATCAGCATGAACACAGAAAGGCCAAATGGCTTATTAACAAATGCTATTCAATGTGTCAAGCTCCATTTGTAAATGCAAACACACGGTGCTGCCAGTTTCCAGTTTCCACTCTGATTGTGATTTGCAAAGAGTCATAGGGAGTAGAATTAATTGCCTCAACTAGACCCTGCAGGATCTTGAAAGGTTACCTAGCTGAGGCGAAAACGAGCAGCCGCACGAGATTTGATCAATTGATTAACTGTTTAGCTGCGAAATTTTCAAGTGGGCCTGCATTTATTGATCAGTGGCATGGAACCTCACCATAAAGAAGAGAGTTATTGCAGCTCAACTGCCTCAAATGAAGCAATTATTTGATAATCTACACCAATCAGTACCCCATTGTAGTAAAATCAACATAACAATGGGTTTAGACACCGGTGGTGGTGACGCTGTATGATGGAAGTCTGCATGCATATGATGTGGAACAGGACTTCTGATGAGCTGGCTCTGAGGAAAACTGGGGGTGAATGAGGTGGAGGAGGACTGCATCCATTGACACTGAAGTGACAGCTGACAGCTCGACAGAAAGAAGCCGTTTTAAGATTTGACAGCAGTGCAGTGACTTTCTCATTGACAAAATCGGATGTGACGAGTTAGGTGTGGGAAGAGAGAAAAGGATAATAAATAGCTTTCTTTGTGTATTTCCACCAGTTACTTGATAAACAGAAATAGTTTTGCTTATCCAGCATGATTAGCTTAAATAAAATAAATCAGTCCAGTTGAAATATTATTTGAGAAATACTTTCAAAGGATTTGAATTTCAAAACTCCACCCTTGAATCTTTTAACTGAAGCCTGAATAAAGTGAATATAAAGCAGCACAGGGGTTCTGGTTCTTCCTTAAGAACTGTTTCCAATAGATATGACTGCCCCATCTGCCCAATATACATGCAGATTAGTCTGGAGAAAAATCAGACTAGTCTGGTAAGACATATACTAGCATGAAATAAAAGAACTCTAAACTATTTAGGCAGAATGGGTTTAGCTATCACAGCCAGTTATGTGTTTGGGTCATTACACTAAAAGCATTAGTGTCTCAGTTTTCGGTGTGTTCTGCCAGTTTCTTTTTCTCTTTCACTTTTGGATTTTTGGGATCAACAAAGTAATTTTCTGACTGGTATAAAATATACTGCTGAAAAAAAAAATCTGGACTGGGTAATGTGTTAGGAACAAAAGGGATGCCACTTCCTTTGTTGGAAATGAAAATTGTCAGCCTACAAAGGGTTGACAATGTCAGGTCATACTCCTAATGAGACAACAGACGGCATCCTGGGGGATCTCTTCCGAGTTCTGGACCAGGGCATGACTGAGCTTCTGTGGGTGCAACCTGGTGGCGTCGGATGGACTGAAACAAAATGTATTATTGGATGCAGGTCAGACGAGCAAGGGGGCCAGTCAATGGTATCAATCCTTTCATGCTCCAGGAACTGCCTGCATACTCTCGCGACATGAGGCAGGCTGTTGTCATGCACCAGGAGGAACCCACAACCCACTGCACTAGCACAGGGTCCGACAATGGGTCCAAGGATTTCAAGAATACCTTACATACCTTACCAAAGTCATAGTGCTGTTACCTAGACTAAGGTTAGTGCAACCTTCCATAGATATTCCTCCACAGACCATTACTGACACACCACCAAACAATCATGCTTAATGATTTTAAAGACAACATAATGTTCTCCACAGCTTCTGCAGACCCTTTCACCTCTGTCACATGTGCTCAGGGCAAACAGGTATTCTGTGGAAAATACCAATCTGGCAGTGAATAAAGGCCCCACTAGAGGAGGTCAGGCTCTCAGGCCACCCACGGGAAGTCTACTTGTGATTGTTTGGTGAGACACATTCACAATAGCCTGCTGGAGATCATTTTATAGGGCTCGGGAAGTGCTCATCTTGTTTCTCCCTGCACAAAGCAGCAGATATTAATTCTGCTGATGGGTTAAGGACCTTCTACCACTCTTTTCAGCTCTCCCAAAGTAACTACCCATCTCCTGGAATCTCCCATGTGCTTTTGAGATTGTGCTGGGGGACACAGCAAGCCTTCTGGGAATTGCACGTATTGACGTGTTGGATGCTGGAGGAGTTGGACTACCAGTAGAGACAGTGGCCCTAGTGCACCTGTTGTTAATTTAATGAACACAAAGGCAGCTGAAACTGATTAACAACACTCTCTGCTACTCAACTGACCAGATCAATATCCGAGAGGTTTGATTGAATTGATGCTACACTCTGATTAAAAAGTGTCCCTTTTATTTTTTTTCGAGCAGTGTATGAAATATTTCTGATTTAGGTCAGCTGGGGCATTTTTGTGTGGAGTCTGCATGTCCTGTCTGCGGCCATGCTCTCTGGGCACTCCAGCTTCCTCACAAAGTCCAAAAACAAGCATGTTAGCTTAACTGATGATTCCAAATTGGCCATAGGTCTGAATTTGAGAATAAATGTTCATCTGTCTCTATGCTTTAGCTCTGTGATGGGCTCAGTGTCTAGGATGTACCCTGCCTCTCTCACTCCCTGTGACGCTAGTTGGATAAGAAGTGCTGGATGGAAGTCTAAATATTTTATTTGTCCAATAAATCATCCAAGTATTTTATTTTTTAATATTACGCTCCATTCATTAACTAGAGGATTTATATGAGATCATGAGAGACAGTTTTTGCTCCTTGTTCATAATGAGTAGAAGATGAGTGTTCATTATGACCTTGTAGCTGTCATGGTGAGGATTTAAGATTGTTGGCAGGCAGGCTTGAGTATTTATGGTCACTGTGACAGACTTGGAAAAGAAAAACAGTACACAACAGCTGTATGCTGCTTTCACATTTTCTTACTGTGTGAACAGTTTTCATCTGTGCTTCAAAGCAATTTCTTACACAAAACTGTAGTGACGTAATGGTACAAGAAAGGCTTTCTGTTAAATAACATGTTTTTCTCAGCACTGACAAAAAACCTTGTGATGGTGCTTAGTGCTTTAGAAGATGCTCTGATAATTTCTCATAGCTGCTGGTGATTTAAAAAATAAAAATAAAAAATGAATGTGTCATTTTTATAATTGAAAACAGGGCCTTCTTTCAGGGTGCCTCAGATACATATTCGATATTGGTTGTTCTTGAGATCACACAATCATATGATACAATTAAACAGAAAATTGAGAAGCAGACAGTTATTTATGGGCTCATGTCTTGCATAGTCAAGCATTTTATGTGTTTCGCGAGCGCGTGTGTGTGTGTGCGAGACAGCACACCAACAAAACCTCATGCAGCTTTCTCGCCTGACTTGGCAGCGCTGTCTCCCCGAGTCTGACAGTGAGGACAGATGGCAAGGACTTACCCCACCAAGAAAGCCTCCAACACACAATCTCAGCCATAATACACGACACAAAAACTTCCCTGGCACCTCCTGACTAGTATCACAGTCCAACAATGAGTCATGTTTAGCGTCCTCTCCCACCAACTGACTGTGTGCGCAAATTTGGGTGACAGCATACTTTCACGAACCGCCTTAAGTCAGCAAGTGAAACCTCAGCCCCTGCTGTGCTTTTCTGATTGCTCCCCAAGCAAAGTCCTTGTATCGACCGCAGCATCACACATAGACTCGACTTTAACAAGCCTGAGGCAATTAGTTTTATAGAAAACCTGATCCCATGGGTCGTGGCATAATAAACCCACACTCCTGATCAAAGATCCAAATTCATTCACTGGAATAATTTTTCTTAATGTCTATCCTGACCACCGCTGTTGAGCTGTGCTATAGAGGTTTTTGCTGCATCTGCTTGAAAAGTTCATTTGAAATCTGATCACTGTTACATGCTTTTCAGATTTGTAAATACAAGGTAGCAGACAGAATTTTAAAGCTCAACTAACCACGAATATCACATATGTTCGTTGACAAAATCTTTATATATAAAATATAGCATGTCAAGACTCAGTCACGGACAGCTGATCTTTGTCGGCTCAAGTGTGTGTGTGCTGAACACGAATTAGAAAACTGGTCAGTTGTGTTTTTGTAGGCTATTTATCACCAAGAATATTCAATCAAGTCATTTTGAGCTCTCTCTGATTAGGCTTTGGTTGTGTAATACTTTGGAAAACAGCTACATTGAGTGATTAAACATCAGAAAAGGGTGTTTGGAGAAACTTGGCTGAATCTGAGCACATAGATGCTCTTTTACACTTCTCCATTCACCCTGTTGATTACAATACAATTGTGCCAATTCTACTGGCAACCATGCATGCTCGACCAATAACGCGATTTACAGATAAGGAGGGTGCTTTGCACAATGAGCTGCTTGTTTTTCACTTCACCTTGTTTCTACAGTTTTATTCCATTTTAATGAAAGCTGACTTTTCCTTCTTCACAGTGCAAATGATTTTATGCTCCCCCACAAGATCTGCTAGTTTGTTCTCTTTGTAAACCGGCTTACCTTTTCATATCTAAGTTTTTTCCATGACTAGGTTTAGTCAAATATCTACTGTGCACACATTTTTCTTTTTAATGTGAGTGCCAAAGTACAAAAAAAATAAAAATCTGATTCAGTGGAAACATAAATCCTTCCACCAAGACTCTGAATGACTTGGACATGAGCTGGCTTTCACAGCAACTACTTTCTATCCAACAGAACAGCTACAGGTGGTGTGGGAGTGTAACAGAAAGCACTTTCCACCTGATGAGCAGATATTTTTTTGCACAAATTGTTCTCACTCCCCCTGTGGTGTCACAGGGATGAGGGGTAACCATGCCAAGAAACATTGGAACTGCGGTCCCTTTGTTGTTGCCCAACACTGTGAATACTAAATCAGTTTTTCTTGGGTACAAACTTTTTTTCCTGATTTTTTTAAACTTACTGTATAAATTACTACATTGTAAATCACAACAGGTCAATGAATCTGAACCATTGGCCATTAAATCTAAATTCATGTAAATGCAATCAACAAGTGCTAAAATAGAAAAAGACAAATTTTAATGAAATCAAGAATACATCTCCATCCTTTAATGCAAACACATGCAGATGAAAGTACACCACCTTATACCTGCTTTCTATTATGTCCTCTGGTACATGTTCAGCTGTTAAAGCACTTTCACCTTTAAACAACTGTTTAGAAAACTGTGCTGGGCAAGAAAATATTTTGTTCTGGTCCATATAAAACCAAAAAAATGAAAAAGTCTTCTCTTCTATAAGTAGACAACGAATCCAGTAATGGTGGAGTCAAACAAGGACGAAGCAGCAGTTTTAGCTGGAAAATTTTTGTTTCTAACAAAAAGCATCCACTGCTCACTCCAGTGTGATCTAGGCATCATCAGGTTTATCTGCTGGTGGTCCACATGGCTGAAGCATCTTCTCCATCAGGTTGAAACGAACACGCGCTTTGCTCTCGTTCTCAGCCACAGCAAAGTAGTTCAGCAGGTCAAAATGTCCCATGTAGGAACAGTAGGAATCACGATGCTGATTGACCAGCCATTCCCACTTGCTGGTGTCGGCGTGTCCTGTGCCGATATACTTTGATTGAAGATGCTCCAGCTGACTGTGGATGTTGTAACGGTCTGTCATTCTTGCTGAGATGAGTCCTGGAGGCTCTAGACAGAGGAAGAGATGAGAAAGAAGTTAGAATATAAATACAAAATAAATAAATTTAAAAAATATATGCAAAGATGGCTCACACAATGAGATAACAGGCTAAAGACTTTAAGATGGGCTATTAATCAAAGTCTGTATTCAATTAGAACTATAGCTTTTAAAGACTGAAATTAAAAGAAATGACTGTGCTTTTTGTCTTTTAACAAAGGGTGAGGGTTCATATTTTGCCGTATTCTATAAATCCAGTGAATCCCCTTCCTTTGCACTGGCACAATTTTGCCTCTCACTAAACACCCAGTGTTCCCTTCAGGTTTTGGCAGGTCAGCTCAACCAAAAATGATATAAAGAGAGACTTTTTGGTCATCAAAACAAAAACCAATTCAACTGTTTCGAATAACTTTGATTTTAAAAAGTGACAAAGAACAAGAAATACATTTTCATTATTGTTTAAAAAGCTCAAAAGTCTTACCAGGTTAAAGAATCGCAACCTTAATACTGAGCAAAAATAACCATGATTATTGTGTTACAGTATTTTTATCCCTTATCCCACATATTGAGACTGTGTCCCACATTTTCATTGGCTCTGGTTTTCCAAATACAACACAGACACTTTTCTAAGGTCTGGTTTTCATCCAGTGGTTGTTAAGAAATAGGAAGAGGCTGTCACCATCGATGAAGTGCAGATAAAGGTCCGATTTAGACTTCTGTGGGCATTCTTTTTAACGTCTACGACACAACCTACGTAAGTCGCCGACCTCGTTGCTGTCATTGTGAATTTTGTTTTAGTAACAGTGTGGTCATGTCCTGATGTTTTATATTTATTGCCAGCCATGGTAGAAACAAAGACTCATTTTCTTTACCATCCGTTGTGCTTCTGAGTAAAGTCACATACCAAAAGCTGATTGATTCGGAGCCAAAATAAACACAATTTTAACCCGTTTAAATGCTTGAAAGGACAGGGACCCATGAATGAAACGCTATCTAACAGCAACAGCACATGTGGACATCAGAAGAAACGTGCAGCTAAAAAGGAGACGTTCAGACGGAGAAGTTCAGTCATGTAACCTGAATATTTTTCTTGTATTTTGTATTTACGAGTCTAGCAATGCCACAACAAATGTTAACCCGATGAGTGATTATACTACTCTGAAGCAATTCAAACTTTATTTAAATTTGAAGTAAAAACATTTCTATGTAAACAGATAAATTAACCGCTTTTTGTTTTCCTGCTAATGCTAATGTGAGGCTAATTAGCCAGTGTTAGCCTATTCACCTTATCTGTCAAGTGCTCTCTAAATGTTCCTTTTAAAGTTAATATAATAACAAGGAAGACATATTTTAAGTTGAAAATAGAAAGGATACTTACATAAAATGTCAGGAATTCAAACACGAAGGTAGGAGATGTAAATAAATTACACGACCGTCTCCAACTCAACACAGCACCACGGAGCGATCACTTCCGGTTGGTTCGTCCAGTAAAATGAACCGGAAAGGAACACAGACTGTAAACTCTGCGTTTCTCGTGTACATCTTAAATCTTATTCATATATATATATATATATATATATATATATATATATATATATATATATATATATATATATATATATATATATAGTTGTATTTGTAATACACACAAGTACGGAGGTGCAATGCATTCACTTAACAGAAAAAAACTGTTGTTCTCTTAACCCGCAGGTAATTATATAATTTAGGAAATACAAAGAATAACAATAAATAAATAAATACATACATACATACATACATACATACATACATACATACATAAAGAAACAAAACATCAAAACGAGCTGCTCATTCGTGAGCTGTGCTTCTATTGGGATTTTTGAAATCTTATACAGTATGTGAGGAAACGTTTATTTTACAACAAATAAACAGAGGGGCACTGGCTCAGGATCACATGTTGTGCAGCTACAAACAAATGAAAACATCTGCTTATCATAGGTTTAAGCCTAACATTTAGTATGTAGGGAATAGTAAATAATGTGCACATTTGCAATGTAATGCACGCACACACACACACACACACACACACACACACACACACACACACACACACACACACACACACACACACACACACACACACACACACACACACAATTAATATTATATAATAATAATAATCAGTCATATAAATAGCATCATTCCGGCTTTTGATCAACATCATATTCAGCCACAGCCTGATATGGAAAAAAAACAGAAGCCTATTAACCACACATACTCACAGACTGACTGGATGTGTCAGTAAAGCGCTATACAAATACAGGCCATTTACCATTTCACTTTTTGGTCAGTCTGTGGAAGTCATTAATAGCTTTAAGCGTCCACAGTATATATTGATGACAAGATTAATAATATTATGGTTAATGTTGACCCCAATTACAAGAAACCTAATCATTGTTTCTTATTAGGATGTTAAGAAACTTTGGTTTTAACCACAACGTTTACGTCACCTTGATTGAAAGCATCATTATGTTCAATATTTCAATAACCTAACTGTGGCAATTTAAGAACAAACTACACATAATTTTCAGAACCAAATTATTGATCGACAACAAATTAAACTGGATAAACTGTGTCATCAGTCTGTTTAAAGCCCGGTCTATTATTGCTGACCATGACCTCCCTCTCTATTCTGATTTCGAATTAATGCCTTCAAAACGACATTATAGGACACCTCCAGGTAGCAAAGAGGTGTATAAGGGATGATTTGCGCCAAGAGCAATCGATACTCTGAATAATGAGATGCTGTGATGTGTTTTTATTGTTGTATTGAAGTGTTGTATGTGTATATGTATGAATGTGGGTTCATTTGAAGCAACTTGATTGGTTGATTTATGATTTGGTGAAACAAAGACAATTTTCCATTGATTTGGTTAATAAAGCTATTCTATTCTATTTAATCATATAGACT
Source organism: Pelmatolapia mariae (assembly GCF_036321145.2). Taxonomy (NCBI): domain Eukaryota; kingdom Metazoa; phylum Chordata; class Actinopteri; order Cichliformes; family Cichlidae; genus Pelmatolapia; species Pelmatolapia mariae. The sequence goes on along the minus strand of NC_086238.1, from coordinate 5,432,257 downwards.
GGGCTCTCGGGCACGGACACCTTTGCTAGAATGTCAGCGATGTAGTAGCTCATCCACCTCATGATCCATCATAATACAGAGGTTATTGTATTGTGTGAGGTGCAGAAAGAAAGTTTTGTTGTCACTGGCTGGCTTTATTGCAGAAACTCATAAGAACTGAAATCCACTGAGAAGTCAAGCAGGCTTATAAACATGTGGATCCAGGACAAATTAATGTCATTTCACTAAAACTGGACCTTCAGGAGAAGCAGTAATTCTTGTGAAAATGGAAAAATGTCCATAAAACAATAACTGTAACCTTGACATTGACAATGAGAACAGTTTCAGTGAAGAACCATCAGGTGATCACTGTTTCACTAAAATCTGACCAATAGTTCAATTCAGTTGAATTCAGTTCAATCCAATTCAGTTTATTTATGTCATGCCAAATCACAATAGTTTCCTCAAGGTGCCTTTTATTGTAAGGTAAAGACCCTCCCACAATACAAAGAAAACAGCTTTATCACAAAGGAAAGTTTTAAGCCTAATCTTAAAAGTAGAGAGGGCATCTGTCTCTCAAATAGTCGAATGGGAGGAGTGATTCTTGTGAATTGTGGGAGCGAAGGATAACAGGCGCCTTGCCATTAGCTGTTTGACCCAATTAACTCAAAATGTGTCTGTCTCTGTTTGTGTTGCCTGTTTTCTGTTAAATTGCCAAATTTGTCTGTACGATGTTCTGTGGCTAGGTGCAAAGCAGTAATAACTTACACAGACATTAGCGTTATGGCACTCATGGGTAGGATGATGGGCAATATTCTTGGCTCAACATTTAATTTTGAGCCAAAATCACCACATTTCTGAAGTGTTTACTTATATTTTTGTGAATAGTTAGGCTCTATTCCCGTTATCTAACATTAGATAGCACTAGTGTGCCAATACATGTGGCACAATAGTGCATGGTTTGCCTCACGGCAAGAAGGATTTCAGTTTGAATCCAGTCTGGGGCTGTTTTGTGTAGAGTTTGCAGGTTCCCACCATGTGGGTTCCTCCCACAGTCCCAAAATAAACATGGAGGTAAGTATACTGGTGCATAGCTGCAGTGCTAATTTTTTTAACACAGTTTTGAAAATAAATCTGGGAGCTGCTGTTTTATGCTGATATTTGGACAACTAAAAACTCAGGGTAAGGTTTAGGGTCATCTCTACAAGTTGCTGACTCTAACTGACATTCCTTGGACTTTGGTGCCTGTGTTACTGCTATTTTATTCCTGGGGAATGTTAGTGTTTAGTCACAATGGTATTGGACACTTTAACTTTTTGACCTGACAATAAATGCATCCATTTTATGAATACATAACAGGCTGTAATTTATCCCAAGGGCAGTGTGAATGCCATTAGGGTCCCAACTAAAGAAACACAAAGGAAATAAACGTCGAGACTTCTGGTATCTGTAGCATTCAGATCATTTTCTGGGAGCCATGAAGGTCTAGTAAAAACTATTACTACATCTACTATAACATTTTACTGTCTGGCTGAACATTGTAAAATGTTTCTTTGGGGAAAACAATTTAAATTCAACATTTCTACAGAAACTATGAGCACATGACTCCTCGGCTTCATTAATTTTAATAGTTTTTGTGCATCTCATAGACTGTGTTCATCTCTAAGGCGCGATAACAGAAAGATGTGCATTGAGGTTACCTGAAGGTAATTTAAATTTTTGCAAACGCATTGTCCCGAGAGTTATATTTATTTTTATTACCAAACTTATTTTCAGTCCCAACCCTTTTAAGATAACATACTGCACTTTGGATGATTACCTGAATTTTGCATGTTCTTTATATTTTCAGCTTGGTTGGTTGTTTATAGAGCTGAGCCATCTCTTTATTACTGTTCTGAGACTGCCGTGGTCATCTGGGTAGCTGCAAAAATTGGTGTTTGCTGGTTTCACCCAAGAATGTTTCTGCTTTTATCCCAGGAGCCGTATATGCAGCAATGAATTGGAATTCGGCAACATTTAGAAATAACTAGAAATCTGGAAGAAATCACTGGAAAAACAGAATAGTGCCATCAAAGTTACATTCCTATGATGTGTCAGATCAGATCAGTATTTAGATACACAAAAGCATTTTCCATGTTTTAGGACCATTTCATTAAGGTTTATTTTTACATTTGATTAAACTACAGAAGACAACATACCACATTGAATTAAGTCCCATGAGGGCTGCTCTTCACTATCAACAGTCTAGCTCACTCGTTCTATAGAAAAATATCTAATGAAAATAACGTGGCATGATGGATTATAGCAATAAAACAGGAAGGTGCATTTATCAAACTGAACCCCAGGGATGATATTCTCAGCAGCACACCCTGGCAGAAACCACTGGTACGAAAAACAAAGCCGGGTGACACCTTAGCTGTGGTGGAGATGGGATGTTGTTTACATTGCTTGTGGCTTTGCATATAACAGAGAAGCATGCAGAGTTTAGCACAGCTGAAGAATAAAAACTCTCCAGCCTCTTGAGACTCTATGAGCTGAATGCAAAATAAGTGCAGCGGACTGTTAAAAGGGTTTGGCAACAATGTGAATAAAGGCATGATTATTATGCTCAGTCTTCTGGTGTCCGCTTGAAGGTGCAACAGTGAGATAGAAGGTGTAGAAAAATAGGTGCCGCTAATAAAGCCTGTTAAATTATGCATCTACTCTACATTTCCCAGTTAAATTCCAGTCTGTAGCACTCTGTTGTTCAGTATTCAACAGTTTTCATAACCTGCACTGCATTTTAAGTGGACAACATACTACTGAATATATATATATAAAAAAAACCTTGTCTGCAAAAAGAACAGAATTTAATAGAAATAGTAAAGAGGTTTAAGAATTAGGGGTTGTTTTGTTTTTGTTTTTTTTCCAGTTTTTTATTTTAAAGAAATTCCTTGGCAATCTTTTTTGATTGGCTGGCAGAGTGGTGTAGTGGTTAGCACTGTCACCTCACAACAACAAGGTCCTGGGTTTGAATCCATTCTGTGGTCTTTCAGTGTGGAGTTTGCATGTTGGAGAAGTGGAAGAAGATAGGTGGATAACAGACCTGTGTGTTGACTTGTCTGATCTTGATGTGTAAGAAAATGCAACGAAGCTTTTTCTAGCCTCAGTCCAAGTCACTCAATGTCTTTATCTCAAACTTCATCTTCATGTGTGAATTTCAGAAGTGCTGGAATGATTTTTTGTTGGAGGGTCTGGTTATAGAGCAAACCTGCACAATTTATGCAGAATTGTTATGTATGCACCAGGAAGACCTTGATGTTAGAAAGTGTGTCAAGTAGTGTTGAAAGTTTCTTTGTAGCTGGTATTACAACATCTGCTGAAAAGCCCTTAATAAAAGTCCCACAGTGTGTAAGTGTCTTGCAATGTGTGGAAGAAAATGTCATGCAAGTTTTAAATAATGGGTGCTGTAAACATATGAAAAGAAATTATATGAGTACAGACAGATTATATATGTGTTTCCAGTAGTTTTATGGGGTTTTTTTGCTTTCCAATCAGAAACAAAAAATATGTAAATTTTTATCTCACTTTGCAGAGTTACACCTATGGTAAAATAATAGCTGCTGGGATGTGATAATCAAACTTTGATAGCCAATCTTTTAGTGAGCTGGGACCTGGGAAGTGCAAAGCAAAGCACTAGCGGAGAACAGGGTAATGAAATCAGGTGGATTGATGGGAATATTACCTGACTGGATGGTTCCCGTGCCTCACAATCTCATTGAGTAACAGCATAGTAAGAAATGGAGTCAGCGATATTTCCATTGATTTAAACCTGGGCTCATTCCCAACCACCGTGCACTGGAGATAGACGGGGAATCACAAGAAAACTACACCCTGTTGGGTACTTAGAGTCATGGTTGGTTGGAGGACTGACAAACGGAGGCAACTTATTGGTCAGATGACAAACTGCCCACTTTTTGCTGGATGGCTGGTTTATTGGCAACTAGAGCCATAAGGTGGTGGCAGTTTTGTGGGACTCAGTGGTCTGTCACGCTGATTTGCTTAGATAAGCTCGACCAGCTGGCTGTTTTTTTGCTGGCTTGCTCTGTGTCTTTCTTCTTAGGACAATCCATGACTTTCATTTCCTCGCCACACCTGAGATTCTGACTGTGGCATCTGGCTCTCACCCTCCCTATGTGCTGTGAGCCATTGCAGTAAAATGCTATGTTCCTCTCCATCAAATGAGGAGAGCCAGCTAGCCATTTATCTAAGTGTGAAATAGCCTGAGGACAGCACTGCTCTATGAAAGCGCAGAGGAGCGCTGGGGTATCAAGGCCTGAAGGACTTAAATTGGATTCGACACAGCCCCGAACACACAAACTCACTCCTTTTTGACCCTCCTTGTTTGAGATTTCATAACGGATTTATGTTTTTTGCTGCTATAAAACAAATGAAAAATAAAGTCATTACACTTTCTATTTCTTACATGCTTCAATCATGCAGGAGTTTGTTATTAGAAAGCAGCACATGGTTTTCCCACCAGGTAAGCAGGTAAGACTGCATGACTCTGAAACAAATAGAAGCCGTATTTAAGCAAGTAAAAAATAGTTTATTTCACTAATGAAGCCAAGACTATTGGAGATGATGTGATGCAAGTCTTTAGTCTAAACAAAGTGAAGTTTATTAATGAGACCATAAATCTCAGTGAAGGCTTATTGAATAAAGAACAAAGAAATTCAGAGTAAATTTTTTTTGTTTTGCATTTATTTTGCCTTTCATAGATCTTCTATTTCTCATAATAACAACTCATAAAAATGTCCCCTTGTTTATGTTTCTTGCTCACTATTAATACAAAAGCGACCATTTTCATGGGTGGATCACGCACGAGACATATTTCTTTTGGATAATCTACAAACATAAACGTTTAGTATTCAAGAGAAAGAGAAAGCTTTCTGTTTGTTTCACTAAATTGAAATGTTTGCTTGCATCACAAATATCTTATCAAATTTGTCCAGTTTTGAAAAAAGATTATCAGAAAGAGCGCATTTGCATACATAACTTATCAGCTCTCCCCTGCATGCACAAACGCATATTAAGTTTTCAGACTGGAGCATGAAATAGGTCACAGTATTGTGTTTCTGTATTATTTTATACAACAAATCTCCTCACATAGACCCTTGATTTTGTCCCCAAGACAAAGGTTTAACCTTTTAAATATCAAGTTATTAAACTTGGATTTTGGGGGATTGGGTTTGTTTTGGTTGATTGGCTTTCCGTATGGAAAAGGACAGATTCACAACATCGGGTCTGGGTGAGGTCTCGGTCTCTGCAGGAAGACGGGACAATCACTGTCACTTCGTAATAATTGCTATGACAGGATAAATCATGCTGCCAACTCCAATAAGGCAATGTCTGGCTCCTGAGCAGGCGCTGACGTGACAAGATGGAGTTTGAAGCATCTATGCGGCAAATACATGCTGTGAATACTTCCATGCACTTCTGAAACCATGATGATGTGTACAACCCTCGTGCGCATTACACAGACATGCTCAGACTGAATGGAGTCTATATTGATAAACATTACGTTTTGAGCGTAGCTGTATTTTAGACAAAAAGTGAAGTGGCAATCTGGGACATCTTTCCAGTATGTTTGGAAATAGCCTCTCTAAATCATTTATTTTTTTCTCCTTTTTTTATGCAGCTATCCAGACAATCAGTCCTACAGTGAACAAAATGAAATGCTGCTGCAGAAACAGTTTTCAGTCCTTTTAAAATGCCCTGTTTTACTTTCCTTTGACACTTGGTAACACATATTACGCCATACTGCACCATATGTCAAGCGAGTGCCCTCTTGCTGAGTGAGAGCACTGCAAACAAAATGCACCTGGCCATAATCAGGCCCAACAACTGAGAAAACTATCATTTCAAATATACAAGGGAGACACAATAGATTTTAGATGGTTTTCATTGGCATGTGAATCCTTGAACATTGAATAAAATTTAAGAGAATTACAAGCAGAATTGCTAAAAAGAAAAAAAAAGATTAAAAAAATTGAACAGCATTTTTTATTGTATTGGGAAAAAAAGAACAAATACATGACCACAACACGTGCTCGCTGAGTGTTATTAATGTGTCAAGCTTACATGGCACTTGTGGTGTTATTACAGCAGACTGAAGGAACATACCAAAGAAAAAAAATGCATCACATAGTTTTTAGCCACTGCTGCAGTGCACAGGTGCTCATAGGGGACTCATTACCCATTCCTCACATACAGGTACAAATTTGGCAGCGGTTCCAGACTTTTGAAAATGATGACGCATGATGACACCCACGTTTGCTTCCTGACTACATGTGCTTTCCTGACTCATCCCCATTTTCTACAACCAGCCAATCCTCTGCCTTCTGCTTCCACTGGCACGTGCATGCCCAGCATCCGCGAGTGGTCCTGCATAAGTGTTTTCAGGCATGTTAGTGAATGTAAATTTCTTCTGAATGTGTGGATGTATAGCCTTATGTTGAAATCTTGTCATTTTTAAAAGTTAACATCACTCTGAGGTGATGCAGCACCCAAAGGCTGACATGCGAAATTTCCAAATGTCGCAGCAATATGTTTATACATCTGGTGATAAATTATAGTAGTAGGAGGTAATGCGTGATTAATGGGAGAAAACACTCCAGCTGCTGAATGTGAGTAAAGTCTGCCTGAAGGCAACAAAATGTATTTTGTATAGGTCATTTTTCCTCATGATCTGTTTCTGTTGTCAGTATTTATCTCTGGGTTCACAGACAAGCTGCATTGTGTTTAATTTGAACATGGAAAACATTCTTGTTTTTGAATACAAGGAAGAAATGTAGATAATGTTTTATTCAAATGCAAGAAAAAAGGTAGTTCGGTTAGATTTCTAATGACACTTTATTCCATAGACAATAACCAGATAACTGCAATATTACATGTACAGTGTTACAGAGAGCCATCCATAAATCATAAATTCTCGTTTTTAACATTAAATCACAAGAAATGTCACTTTAAGACCAGAATACATTTTTTTTATAATTCTCACAAATAACAAAATAAAGAAGAGAGAGTTTCATGGCAGCACATGTACAGCTCAAGGACGGTAATGACTCAGGTCTAGGTGCACTCGGAGCCAGATGTTGCATCTTGCACATGTTAAATGTACCTTGCTGTGCTTCGGGATGGATAGTGTATTGTTTTTCTTCATTTGAATGGAAATAGAGCATCATTATCTTATTGTAGCTGCACACATGCAGTTAGAAAACGTTAAGGTGAAAGATGTTTCACCTCGCTATTTTTTTTTCTTTTTTCAGTTGTCCAGGCAAGAGTCAGTTTAAAATTGCAGGATAGGTTATTGGTCTTGGCGAATGGTGTGCTCTCCAGAGAGGCTCTCTAGTTATTACTGAATCAATGGATCCTTGATTTTCAGCAGAAGTAGATCAAAGCAGGCTTCTTGTTTGTAGCAGCAACCTTTAGCTTTGTGGACTGAAATGACCATTTCACCTACAGTTAGCTGGTTAAAGTAAGCTAAAGAATATTTAAAACAGGGTCTTAAATATGAACTTTACTGCTACATATATGATCAAATATCTACTAAGCTTCTAGTGCTTGAATTCTCAGACCAGCCTGAGTCTTTTTAGCTCTATAGCTAAGTGGGTTGAGGCTTTTAAGTTAGTAGCAGATTACAAATGCCATGCTATTTTAGGTAATATTAGTTCTGTTTGCTTTCCTCTTATGTTTTCTTTTTTCCAAGCCTGTTTGTCTTCCTCTGATTGCTCCTGTACAATGATTGAAACAGTTACTTCATACAAACACAAACAAATGCATGAAAGGCAACTTTCAAATACAACAATGCCATGCATATAGCTTCAGCATTGGAGAAATTTAAACAGATTGCCTGGCTCGCTGATATTTAATTATTTGCAACACTAGAGCAAACCTAAACTTTTCTAGCATGTATCCTTTTTCTGCATAACAAATTTTCTTGTTATACAACGTGCAGAAGGACATCATTCACCCTGAGGAGATCATTAATCTACGACACAGTTAACAAATGTGGCAAACTCTGAGCTCTCACACTCAGCTATAGCCACTCTAAAGTTTCCAGTTATCTAAACAGTTATTTCTCTAGACTTCAGGTGGAAACATAGTCCTACTAAAACCCTTCCTCCCTTTGTTTACTGCTACAACTGTTCATTCCTTCTCTTCATTCCTGGCCTGAAACACTGCACAAAAGGTGACATTTGACTCCTTTGTTTACATGATGTGTTTTGTGAAATGAAACATAATGTTCTCGTTGCCAAATGAAGAACACATTGCGCATGAGATACAACGTTTGACAGCTCATGCACCACAGAGCAAATTTTGCTGCTATTTTGAAGCTTGATGGGCTGCGAAGAATCATCTACAGTTTAGTCTTTCACACTGAAGCAGTATGCACAGTGTGCCATCCTCGTATAGCAGTTTTCATCAAAAACAGTTTGCAAAGTTAAACTCTCTGTGTACAACAATTTACATACACAGTATTCTGATTTACACACGTCCCGATTAAAGGCAGATTTAATAAGACAAAATGTATATATGTATATATATATATAGGACCACACTAATTTTAATGATATCACATTCATTAAAAAAAGCGACAGAATACTTACAATATTTTACATGGCAGATTAATACAATCATTTACTTTTACAGATCCTTAGAAAAAAATACCAGTACACTGAATATCGCGTAGAGCTACTATGAAAAAAGGCGCTCAAGCTTGGCATATGGCACAACACGTAAGCACAAGCAATTCTAGTGATTACAACAGGTGTTACCGTCCCGCTTGGCTAAACTTTTTCAGTGAAGTGACTCCACTTCAACCCATACCTGTTGTAATGGCAGCTTAATTATACACTGGTAAAAGCATACGTCTGCACTATTTGCTGCAACAGCACACACTGAAGGTTGTGCAGGACAGGCTGATGAAAGTTTTTTGCTGGTTTAGCGCATCCACAAGGATGCACTGTGGTAAACAAATATACATTCGTACATATGTCAGATTTTGCAGAGAATGTACAATGCTGTACTACATCTGTGCTTCTTGGTGAAATTGTTACTGAGTGCAGTGCAACTCACAACTCATCTTCTTGAAGTGGCCAAAGTTTGAACGTAGATCACTCAACGGAAAATTCTGCTAATCAGGTGTAAAAGTGAAAAGCTGCTGATCTGATATAGAAGCAGTGCGAGGCGCTGTAATTAGCTATGAAAGACATTTTCTCTACAGTCATGTCTTCATGCAGTGACAGAGGAAAAGAACCAACAATAAGCAGATCCTGTGCCGGGCAGCGACACGGTGATCTGTTCTTTTTAGACGTCTGGAAAAAAAGTGGCAGACTGGTGTGAAGCCATATGAGCTTGACAAATACAATTAACTGATTTATTTTTTTACACTATAATGAATTAGTTAATACGAGAGTCTTTGATGAATGGGGCAGCTCTGTATAAAGCAGAAAGAACAAAACAAGACACATATACGTATCGGTGGCTTGTGAAAGTGGCTTTTATAGTTCTGTCATTATATTTTTATGTTTACCACACATATTGAATCTGTGTAGTCCATACAATACTAATGTAACACAAATAGTTTTACCTCTCAACTTAGTGCAAAAACTTCAATTCAGACACCCTGATGTGGTAATGACTGGGTTTCTTTGAGTATAACTTGTATGAGTTGAGTATGACTACACGGTGGAGGTCCCCCCTGCAAAGGTTAAAAACAGGACAGTTCTTCTTTATACATTTGTATGAGAGGTATGTGCATTCCTTTTAATCAGATGTGGTGGTGGGGGGGTGGGGTGTTTTGTTTTGTTTTAAAATAACACAGTGAAGGCTCCTGTAATGTCAACAGTCCACATTAAAACAAAACCTGCTGCCATTTTAGGTTTCCAGCTACCTCGAGGCCACCTGGGCTGTAAAAAAGGGATTCAGCATTATAGCATTGTTATCTCCTTTGATAAATTTTGCTGCGTCTTAGTTGAATGTCTCCTTTTGGCACAGTGATAGGCTAAAGACGGCTTATTCATCCACGTGTCTCCTAATCATAGATCCTGAGGTCTATCATTTTTGGCCCTGCAGGTGTGGAGCTGTTAACAGATTGAATTTAGGGATTGTTTTGGCTTAGACTCACACAGACCTACATTTGAAGCATGTGCACCCAGTAAAAAAAAACATGCCACAAATCCACTTCACAAACAGTCCGCATGTGCTACCCAATCAGTGTAACCAATGTGTAAAAAAGCTTGCACAGCCATGTAGTTAGGTACACTAGCTGGCAGAGTAGTGGCCTGATGTGATGCGGTTACGCATTCTGGCTAAAATGTTCTGTGCTGTTGTGTCTTAGCTGTGTCCTGAATGGTTGTGTGAATGTGGCTTATGTGTACGTGGATAATCAGAGTCCCGTGGTGACCTGGGTGACTTCTGAGTTGAGATCGTCATTGGGAACACTGCCACAACAGCGAGAGTCCACTGACGACCCCTCCAAGGCTAGTCATACCTGCAGAGAAAGAAAGGATAAGTTTGATGTTTGGTGATATATTTATTATTGCTTTGTTGCTGAGAGTTTGATACTGCTTTCATCTTTGTAAAGCAAACATGACTGTTTCATTTAATGGTAGGTCCGGACGTAGACACAAATTAAATGTAAACAAGAAGCACTGCAGTGAAGTGCAAGAAGTGCAGTCAGAGCTCAGCTAGCTAAATATTATGGAAACAAATTTACTTTTGTGGAAATGTTGTACATGCTTTCAAAAAGTGCATTGTACTTTGTTGTTATAAATGTGTTTAATAAAGAACCAAAAAAAGAATTATAAGAATTATAACAAATACATTTGAACTGAAACTGGCATATTTTTGAGTAAGGACTTGATCCTAATAGGTCCATCTGATAGGAGGATAAACTGAGATAGATGAAGAATCTTAACAAAGTGTACCCTACCATTGTAATTTCAAGACCCTTCAGTAGTCATATTAGTAGCAGTTATACACATCAGAGTGGGAGCATAGAGGGCTGGGCTGGAACTGGGTTTAAAAGCCCACCAGTGAGAGGAGCATAATAAGAAACAGGTGAAGTCAATCAGACGTTAATGAAGATAGTGAGAGAACAATGGGAGGAAATAAAAGCACCAAACACCACATGAGAATGTATTCTTCAAAATGTCTCACACAAAATGAACAGAAAACACTGAGAGGGGGGACACAAAAGGCAGAGGAATAAAGGAAGGGAAGACATAAAACAAGGAGCTGCAACAGAAACCAGGTATTTTCAAATGTCATTTTCTCTAACTACATAATGCTGTGTTCAATTTGAGACAACACTGTGCTGTTGAAATTCGCCCTGTTATGCAGTAGACATAGTTCACGGTATGAAATGATGCTACAGCCTTAGCTTAAGTTAGCCTAATGCTACAAGCAGAACGAGACATTTTTAACTTGGTTCTGTTCAAAATTAAGACTTGAGCCTCCCCTCATTTTTTATGAAAAAGAGAACTGGGTGAAGCAAATTTATTGAAAAAAGGTTTAACATACTCGGAAACACAGTATTTAAGGCAAAACAGTGTGTTTAGGATCATTGTTCTGCTAAAAGAAAATGAAGCTATCGCCAGTTAGATGCTTTGTGGTATTACGAAATCTGACAGTACTTTTCTACATTCATAATTCCATCAGTTTGACAAAATCCCCAAACTACTGGGTGAAATAAGCCTCAAACCATGGCAGAGCCTTCCCCATGTTTATGCTTTGATTTTCACAGTGCAGCCAGTGAGAAATGACTGTTTCCCTCTCTTAAGAAAGGCTTCTCTATTGCCACCCTTCTACTGAGACCTTTTCTGATGAAGCTACAGTGACGGGGCGGATGCATCTCTCAGGTCCTGTGTCACGTCTTTGCTAGATTTTTTTCTGTTTTCGAAGAACATGACTTTCACATGTTGTTCATCTCCTGTTGTCCAGTTTCCTCAATTTTTTAAGGACACACCATACATGCAATAGCATTTTGAGAATCACCTTGTTGGTGAAAAACCACAGCTATCTTCTGACTGTCAAACTGTGTCATCTTCCTTTTGCAACTCGCTGCTAATGACAAAGTGCCTAAAGATACTATTTAAAAGGTTGTCTGTGACTTGTATTCATGGCACTAGTTTGTCCTTTGAGTTAGGTGTCTTTCTAAAGCTCAAATGGTTCATAGGTCAGTGTTAACTAGCTTACCAAAACAAAACCCCACCAATACTAACAAATAAACCCCTTGGAAATTGTCAGGCATAAGAGCTGGACTGAAAAGCAGCATATCCAGAGAAAATCTAAGAAAGACCTTAAAAAAAAACAGGAGAACTGTTGTTAATAAAAATGTCAAGAAAGTCTGGCTCCTTGGAAGCAAGATATGAAAAAATGAAGGCAGGCTCAAGACTTCTGCACAGTACTGCATGTCAGTTTAGATTACACACTTTTTTTGAGGGGGCACAGTGACTTTCATTTTCTCTGCTTCTGGCAACAAAAATTATGCAAGCCAAGCTTACCAGCTGTGCCACCAACTGTACAGACATTTGGAAGCTGTTGATGTTCTCCTTTAACATTGAAACACAGAGTGAAAGACTCTTCCACTAAATGCTCCTACCTAACTATTCCTTTAAAAACATTCAAGTAATACAGACACTGGTGACCTGTTGATTGGACCTTTCTCCTGTGTTTGCGCTGATGTGTTCGCGCTGTGGGATCTTGCGGCTACTGGCTCCAGTCCTGGATGAATTCTGTATCTCCAACACTGAAGGACTTGGGGTGCAGAACTCACGGAAACAACGCTTGAAGTTCTCATCCAGGTAGCCATAAAGGATGGGGTTTAGACTACTGCAGGAGACAAAAAACAGGATCAAAGCTTATAACAAGCACAAAAATCAGCCTCAAGCTAAATTCAACTTTACTGTATAATGTGGTTTCCTGATAACATCCTCCTATTATCCCATCCTACACCATTTTCCTTTTAAATTAATAATTCTAAAAATAATTAGGAAAAACAAAAACAGTGCATATTTTTCTCTGCTAGGCACCTGTTTGTGTAGCCGAGAGCGATGCAGAAATGCCAGGTGATAGTCTGGAAAGTGGAGTTGGGGATGGTGATCAGAGCTGAGATGATGACAAAGATGTGGATAGGAGTCCAGCAGACAATGAAGACGGCAACCACTACAAGGACCATGCGGGTGATTCGACGCAGATTCCTGTCCTTCTCCTGTGGGTGAAAAAGTTAGGCAGATTAGTGATGGGTATAAGTCTGGTGAAAAGATGAAAAAGAAAAAAAAACTGGAGAAGGCAGGATGGCAGGGAAAGATAAATAATAGCGAAAGAATGACAGAGCAGAGAGGCTAGTGTGTAAAAAGGATGGAGATTAGAGAATGTAATCCTATAAGGGAGGATGAGAGAGTAAGAGGAGAGAATTAAGAGCTATAAGCAGTAACAAATCCTATGTACAAGAATGTTTACTCTTCCTTTTATTTCTGCTTTAGGATGTTTTCATTATGCAACAACTCAAATACTGAGTGAAAGGTTACTGTCGTGCATTCCAGTGTAGTGTTACCTTACCATTTATCTCCCCCTTTGACTAAAAAAAAGACAACTAGCTTTGAGGCATTTTGGTCATTAGACTCTTGTGCTGAAAAAACTGTGATTTGCCTTTATAGAAAAAGTAGAAACAATTCTCATTTTGCAGAACATGCAATCCTTTTTAAAAACTGGGACCTGTTGGTGCTGTTGGTGTTTTTTTTTGTTTTGTTTTTTTTTTGTATATTTAAATGTTTTTCATTAAATCGTTATTCATTCAGAGTAAGCTGATGCTTTTTAAAACATGGCAGCAGAATTTTCATTCTACCCATATCCATGCTAGTAAGCACTAAGAGGTTAATTAAAACTAAGCTGCAACCTCAGGCTTAAGTTGATTTTCCCTAATTACTTGGACTTGAGAGCGATGAGAGCACCATATTTGCAAGCATGTTCCGGGTAGGTTACTATTGTGCCTCATTATTCTGAAAAATAAAATCAATTAGGTTTATACCCAAGGTTTAATAATTTTAGAAAATGCACAATTTGCATCTAATTAAATCTCCTTGACAAAATGCAAAAAAAAAGAAAAAAAAAGTAATTATATATGCAATTTTGGGGCTTTTGAAAGAAAATGCATTTTCCCAACCTGGGAGCCCGACAGCATTCGCACGCTCTTCAGCCGCAGGATCATGAGGCCATAGCAGACAGTGATGATGAGGACGGGCATGATGAAGGCAAAGATGAACACACAGATCTTGAGCAGGGTGTCCCAGTACCAGGCGGGGTGGGGGAAATTCAGCTTGCAGTCCACTATGCCTGTGTCTGTGCAGGTTGAGAAGACACAGAATAGAGTCATCATAAACATTCATCATATGCATGTGCATGTATTTAACATAAACTCTATTTTTGCTTGCTGCCTATTTTTTTTTTTTTTTAAATCATCATTGAAAACTATTTAAAAAATTACTGATTAGAAAATGAACTGTGGAAATTACTTTCATAAGAGTCCAAATTTTCCATTCTTTAATTTATGAAAAGGGGTTGATTATAATCACTTTCAGTTGTAATATTTTATTATTGGACTCTAATGGTTAGATTGCAGTTCAAAATAATACCTATTATAACTTATTATACTAAATAAACCCAGGCTGGGTCTTGGTGCAGCTCCACAGTTAATCAGCTGCCTAAAATATGCTGTTTTACAACCCTCCCCCCTCACATTAAGCTAGCTTTCTTCTGATTGGCTTTCTCTTGTAAACAGAAGCGTTGAACAGAAGGTGTGCTTGCAGACAGAGCGGCATGCTCGAAACGACCATATCAAGAATCTCAACTTTCAGTGACATCATACAGAGCCAAGAGCAGCCTGAGCTTTTGGGCTTGTAGGGCTTATATAACCTGACCTCAGTATTTGAACTTTGGGTATGTATATTATGAGCTCTATAGTCACAGCATACACATACATAAGATAGGAAATAAACAGATCCATTTTAACTGCCTGAAAATGCAGAAAAATAATTTTTCAGAGGGCAGTGTGACATCTTCAAATCGTGTTTTTCTAAAACTAATTATGGAAAGCAAACACAACCAAAGATGAAGCAAAATCCCACATTTGAGAAGAAGAATAAGCAAATTACTTAAAAATGCTGTGGCTGATTTGGTGCTATATATATATATATATTCTTCATATATATTACTAAATGCATTTAGCCGACACAGGGGAACAGATCTCTTGTACTTTATGCTTATTAAGTTTATTTACAGATAGTGCATGTGTATTTAAATCCTATCAGTTGTTATATGGATGTTATACATTTAAGTCGGTCTATTTCCTTTCGCCAGCATGATCTCAGACTTATTATAAGCTAGGTAAGTAGGGAAAAAATTATTAGTCCATTGTTCAGTGCTATATTATGAAGCAACACAAAGACAGCAATGTCTCCCTGAAGCTGCTCGAGTAAAACCTTTTCACTGAAAACTGTTAAGTCAAGGTAAAGCAATCACATCTTTAAGAACCTTGCCTCCACAGCCCACAGCTTTGCAGTAAATCTCCTTTTACTCTCTCTTCTTAAACAGATTGAAAGAATGCTTGAGTTTCATTTTTATTCAGTTACCGTCTTTACCACTGCATTTGCTCCTGCATTTGCTCCTGGATATGCTTCTTTTTTTCCTTGCAAGCAGCTTTTTGGCTGTGAAGACAGCTGTATTTGACAGCAGCCAGAACTAGTTATTTGTGCAGTTACACAATAAATATTGTAGTTTCTCTTCATTTACATGTGTAGGAGTGTGTAACTGCTTTTTCAAGGAAAAATGAAGAGACTGAACTGAACGTGTTCATTAATGTTTTGTAGTTTTTGTGCCATTGTTGAAATGCTGTTTGTAAAAAGAAAAATTGTGTGTGTACATTTTACCACAAAAAATTATTTTATGTTTAATTCCAAATTTGGCTAACTCCTAACAATTTGACTAGTTTACTAAACGTATGATGAATTTTGGGGTGTAAAATACAGTGAAAGAAAAAAAATGGCCACATATACTTGCAAGGGTTCATTTTGACTTCCCATTGAAAAACTTTAGCTTTGGCTGGTAGCTTACTTACAAGGGATCACCACAGCATTTTGGCTTTGGTAGATTTTTATGCTGGATGTCTTTCCTGACACAACACTCAAGGGGTTTGTGTCTCCTCTCAGGATCAAGCCAGGGATCTTTTGCTTATTAGGGAAATGTGTAAACCACTACAATACTCTTAACTCCCCATGGAAATCAATGAGATAGCATACTTGACAATAACAGTACACTTGATTGCCTCGCGACACATGTTGTTTACACACTTTTTGATGTGAGGACTTCTGTATCACGAGCCAGAGTGAGCTAACAGGCAAACATACGGGGGCCAGGAGTTAGATAAGTGGTGAATAATTATTAGACAGAAGAATGGGGTAGGGGTAGAATATTGAGCCAAGGTAGAGTGGGGCAAAGTAGATGTGTGCAGAAGTGGACAAGTTGATAGCTATGCAGATCAGTGAAGGAACCTTAGTTGAACTGAGCAAAGAATCCAGATTGTGGCAAACTGATCTGAGCAAGTAAGTAGAGACACCAAGGGAGCAGAGAATGTGAATTGGACAGGTTTCAGGAGTGCACAGCGGAGCTGAGGAAGTGAAGGGCTGCAGATAGGATGGAGTTTGAAGGGATGAAGGCTGGCTGCAGGTGGAGTAGAAGTGGGTGGTGTGACAAACTTCCACTCTTCTACTTTTAGAATATGTAATTTGCTGCAATGTGTTCCTTATTTTGTTGTCACTGTGGCCAACTGTGTGGTGAATTTTGGAATTTAGACAAAGGATGGATCAGAACGCATTGGCCAGCATTCTGTTCTTTATTGTGGCGCATCCAACATCACTTTATTGTCGAAAATTCATTTTTAAATTTGTAATTTAATGTTCTTCTTCTAAAATAAGTAAGTTGTTTAAGTGTGTTGTTTTTTATTGGTGGATTCTAGACCTTTTTTTCCTTTTGCCAGTTCCAAACATGGATAAATGGGAGGTTTGTACCATCAACTTTGCTAAATCAAATATGCAGATTCATCTGCTGTGGCAACCGCTTGGGAAATAAGGGAGCAGCTGAAAGTAAAGCTAATGCAATAATCTAAGTAATTTGTAAAACTGAATCTCTACTGTTTATTTTGCCACATCTTATTTATAAACATGGATGAAAACAGACAACTTCTTCAAGAAATTAAATGATCTTTGCTATTTGCACGAGGGATCACAAAAACAGTTTTAGGGTCAAGGATGCTTTTAGCGGAGCTTTTTCATTTAGCTTTAAAGTTGTCCAAAAAGCAGCACATCATCATACCTAAGGGGCAGAACAGGCTGATTGCAAATGAATCCAAAAATGACATAATTGTCTGCAGAGAGAACTAGCTGTTTTAAAATTGACTCACTAGATGCTAGCATTTCTTGGGCTAATGTTTTACTCACTGTCTATGCAGCAAAACTTTAATCATCAAGATTATTGTGATGAGGTCAGGCTGCTAAAACAATATGTAGTGTATTTACTTCTGTTACAATTTCCCCATTCATACTAAAATTGAAGTGCTGCAAATCAGGATCAGCATTAGTGGTACATGTGTTCATACTTAAAGTGACAGTAGTGGAGGCCATGAACATGACAGGCAACCCAATTGCAGAGGAAAGAATCCAGTTGCAGACATTGACGATCTTGGCATTGCGTGGCGTCCTGAAGTCCAGTGCTTTGACGGGGTGGCACACAGCGACGTAGCGGTCGATGCTCATGGTGGTGAGTGTGAAGATAGAGGTGAACATGTTGTAGTAGTCGATGGACATCACCATCTTGCACAAGACGTCCCCAAAAGGCCAGGTCCCCATTAGGTAGTTAACACTCTGGAACGGTAGTGTGCTCGTCACCAAGGCGTCAGCCAGAGCAAGGTTGAAGATGTAGATGTTGGTGGCTGTCTTCATTTTGGTGTATCTGCACAGAAGACACATATTGGATATGTAAAAGGTCACACGTGTTGCATTCTTATGGTTTTTTTTGTATTTATTTGATCCTTTTTTAGCTGTTCTGAGTGTCTTTATAGGTTTCTTGTCTTTTTATTTGCAGTAGAGAACATGACCAAGAACCTCTGATCCACTACTGAGGTTTGACTCTGCAGCACAAACTGGTAACAGTCACTTCAAACAGTGGCTCTAAACCATTAGCTCGGTGACCCTTTGGGCTCAGCAGGTCTGTTCAGTAATTACAACTTGACATTTTAAACACAAACAGAGAATGTTTCTCATTTTGTGAAATGAAAACAAAAACATATGTGAAATTCCCAAAACTAACAAAGGCCCTTAGGACAAGATTTCTTTTTCAGTCTTTACTTAGAAAGAACACTACTTCAACTAGTGCAAGAATAAAGAAAGAAGGCATCAGAAGGATACACATAAATAAAATGCAAAATTTACAGATGGAACCACACAGACGTGACCATTTGCTGAATATACCCAGCTTGCATTGTTTCCTTGTGACGCAAGAATACTGTATGATCTGGGCAAAGTATCTTGAAATGATTTCTGAATAATTCAGGCCTCTTTTGTGAGCTACTAGCCCATTTTGTGATAGAAAACATTCAGCTCCATTTATTGAAAAGATTACCAGATATTACAGAATACAAATTAGCCATAAAATGTAATCCAAAAATATTTAAAGAAATGTGTAATTAAAAAAATCCAGTTTCTTACAGGCAGAGAGGAAAAGTCGTTTCTTATATGTTCCATATTATATTCATAGAGTATAGAAATAATGATAACAGAGGGCCGTTAATAAAGGACTCAGTAGAAAGGTCAAGTGAACAATATTGACTAAAAAGACATTGCTGAAATAAACCTTTCCCGTAGGCAGCAGTAGCTCTTCTGTGATCTGAATGAAGAGTGATCAAAGCATTTCAAGGATGGTCCTTTTAATAGTATTTCACAAAAATGTCCCTTCAGCCAGTATGGTGGAAAATGGAGCAGAGAGGGGTAGTTCAAAGAGAATGGAAAATGGTGGAGTGTTTATAGAAAACAGAAGAAAGCGTGGATCCATTTCCACAGAATGAAGAGGCCTGAAAACAAGTGACTGAAATGGCTCCATTGTTTACAGCTCTTGTCAGCAAAGACATATTCTGTGTTTATCGCTTCCTATCGTTGCGATGAGCCGAGGTTAAGGCTGGATCCCATCAAAAAGATCTAAAATCACATATCTTTTATCTCATAAACTCAGCACGCAAGACCCAAATGAATTATTAAAAACCCTGTTATATTTGTCATCCTTTCTAGGTGACATCTGGTTTTCATGGTAAAATTATAATGAAATTATATAAAATTCATGGGTGAAAATACTGTGAAAAATTCAGTTCCAACCTGCAACTTCAGACCATGTTTAAGGCTTTAAAGAGTGAAGCCTGGCATATTTAATCACGCTGCTTTAGTCTCTCATAATGTTAAACGTTAGAGGGTTCCCTGGTGATGTCGATATGCCTGCGAGGTATTACAGAGTTCCACAGAGTGGTATTAGACAGTAAAGAGGTAATCGACTCAAATAATGACGCTATAATGAAGCTGTCTAGGAGTTAGATTTTCCCTGTGAAATACACTTTAGTTCTTGTCACTCCTCAATTTTACTATTCCAGCTTATTATTATTATCTTCATTTAGATAACAGATGATTCAGATGACTCATAATGGTGGTTTAATCTATTTTTAATTGTTCATTATTATTCTTATTAGATAAACCAGCAGCATTACCGTAAAGGCTAGACACAGGGGGAAACAGCTTACCCGTTCATGTAATCTGTTTAACAAGAGAATAAAACTAGAGCTCAACTGATATTGGTTTTTTATGATCAAAGTGCTGTTTAAAAGAATAGTCTTGTTTTATTGTCACAACAAGATTACGAATCTGCCCGACTCTTCTTAGATCAGCTGGTGGTTTTTGCGCCGAGGGAAGCTGCATAGTTTCCTCTGGCGGACAAACTATGGAGCGTAATGTTGGCTGAAGCTGTACGTTGCTTCTCCCACTAATATTGGCCAATATACCAGTCCCCTTGATGTATTGGTCAGGCTTTAAAGGTTACCTTTTTTAACCTAAATTATACCAAAACAAGTAAAAGATGACAACAATAGTTGTGAGCTAGATATGAGGCTTGTGTTTCTTAGGCTCAACAGATGCATTAGATGCACTGCCAGCTGTATCAGCCAGACATGAAGGAGATATCAATCTTTCATGCCTAATTCTCTTGCCATAAAGGGAGCAAGCACATCTCTAAAAAATGTCTTAATATCCAAAGCACAAGAGGAATTGTGCTGTTCTGACACCATTCCATGTAAAGACTACTTAGACACATCCCTGCTGGGAGGTTATTAAATTAATGAATGAATACACAAAGTGACAATGATACATTGCACCCACTGGTCTTAGCTGTATTAAATCTCAACTGTCGCATTAAGCCAAGGTAATTTGCATCGTTTTTGTTCTAGCACTGTCCTCAGTAATCCCAAATCCTCTTAACAACCAGAGATGACAGTTAGTTCATTAAATTCTGATTAACTGTAACTCAGACAGCTTAGTGTGTTTGTTATTTCAGACTTTATTTGCACTGGGACCGACGAGACACCTTGTGATGCAGTAAAAGCTGTCACCCCCAAACATAGTAGCTTGATAGAGCTCAAGGTAATTTCAGCATCCTTTTATTGAATTGGATACTCCTCCAGCTAATAGCGTTCTCTTTCTGAGCGACCTGACCATTTGCCACAGTCACTTTGAAATTGACCAAAAATAGCCTCCACAAATCCTCACACATTTGAATTTTTACGTTCACTACTGCCAGAGCTACAGAGCACTTGGCTGCTCTGGAGTTTTACAGGCTAACCAAGTCTGATAGGACTCCTTACCTTGATGGCTCCTGTCACTGCTGGCTTCCACCATCTGGTTCAGTGATTACAGCCACAACAGGTGCCAACCACCGTGCAGACACAGCTCTTTACAGCTGGTCTGCAGATCTGATGACCGATTATCGATCTGTGCGCTAGGGCAGTGGTCCCCAATCCCCGGACCACGGACTGGTCCGTGAGTCGTTTGGTACCAGGCTGTAAGAGTTGAGGCTCGGGTGTGAAATTTACGGTTTTCAGGGTTTTTATCATTATGTTTTATTGTTTTTATAGTTAACTTGGTTTCCCTGGGTCTTTTCCTGTGTGTTATGAATACATTTTCTCTTTTTTTGGTACCGGTACTGGTTTTATTTTGTTGTATTTATCTGCGACACCTTAAAGGCTGTTCCGTGAAGATATTGTCGGACATTTACCAGTCCATGGCACAAAAAAGGTTGGGGACCACTGTGCTAGGGTATCTCGGTGCTGCGCATCTATGAACATCTTTATGCTCTAACATGGTGTTTGTTATGGACAAACTGAGGTGACAGAAACCCACTGGGGTTCTGATCAGGCAGGCCTTTCCTCCCAGTTGTACCCCTCTGGGTCTCAGAGTAATTGCCTGTGTAAGTCCGAGTAAAACAATGGAGTCGTCACATGGGGGTGACTCACCCAGTCACTCCAAGAAGTTGGCACTGAAACAAACACCTTTTGTCCATCAGGGAAAACCCCAATATACAGCATTGAACTGTTGGGGATACCATGATACTCCCTCCAGCCTGTCACCTATCATCAAGGACAATTCTAGATTATAACAGAGTCCAGGGCCTCTCCAATAGACTGTGGGTGGTTAGAAAACATAAGTCCAGGCCTATGTTACCTCTTCAGGCTGCATCCAACAGGGTCACATGGGTGAAAGCCTCGCCACTAAAAGCTTTCTAAATTAAGCTCCCTCCCAAGGCCTGGCCCCAGGATGAGGGCTGGGTAACAGTATCCCCAGGAGGGTAGAGTGGTCCTCTGTTCATTTATTCTTCTTATGAGTTACCTGAATCATTCTTCATCTGGCCCCTCAACTAGGACCAGTTTGTCTATCAGTTTGAGAGATCCTAATAGGGGTAAAAGCCCCTGACAACAAAGCTCTGGGATCCATGGGACAAACAAACCCCTCCACCATGATAAGATACTGATTATGGAGGGCACAAATTAGATTGCAGAATATGTTTTAGTGAGTGAAACTGTGTTTACAGTTTGTAGAAAGGTTAAATGAAATCTGTAAATTATGTCTGTCAATAAAACTGCTTAAGGTTTTGCCATGAGTGATTGGTTCAGTAAACTGGCACTGACATATATCACAGACTGAAAACTCAGTAAAGCTAAACCCTTCTCACAGCAACAAAATAACTGATCTATAGTTTCTTCAGTGTCCAAAAAAAGCAGAAAATTGATCTTATTTTAGTCAAACCTACATTTTTAATCCACCTGACCACAGTTCTTGTATAAGAAAGGGACAAAAATGATAGTAGTCTACATCTTTTGAAGGGTCAAGACTTGCCCATAACTTTGAAATTATTGGTAGGACAAGAATGTAACAGTAAAGTGTAATCTGTGTCCAGGCCGGCAACAGCTACCCAGTGGTCCAATAACAACACTAAATCTTTCCAAGCACCTGCAAAGGCAGTATATTATTAACACAAAGCTAGCAGCAAAAGACCTGTGCAGCCAGAGTGCATGCTGATACACCCAAGGAGCCAGAGCTTGATGTTCAACAGGTAACAAACACAGAGATGAACGGGCTTGTGAATTACATATCAATAAAAATGTTCTAGGTTTCTAGAGCAGACTTCAGCCTGTAAACTGCTCCTTTTTCTCTGGTTTTTGTCAACTTGTCAGATTTATTGTAATATTAAAATACTAAAAGAAAGCATGTATATTTTTATGACAAGGTTAGGGATTTATATTGACATAGGCAGATATAACTTAATGTTTGCATCTCAGACCATGCTCTTTTAAGGGGTTGGAAGCAATATGTTGTACATCACTTTTGTTTGAAATTCCAACTTTTTTTATTGTACTATCACTTAAGTTTGCAAACAATCTCTGGTCGACTTTAGCTTTGTGCTTTAATTTTTCCTGCCCTAGGCACAGCATAATGTGGTCTGTAAGATCCTTCCATGGCAGTAGTGCCCTGAAGTTATTTAGTATAAATCATACTGTCCATGATAAAACAAGAGGCAGCCAGAGAGAGACATCTGGGAGTTTATTATATCCCATTTCAGCCATGAAGAAAAGGTAATGTGTAGCTGGAGAGCACCAAATCATATTTAGGCTTGTTCACATACAGCAATGACTGATTTACCCTACTTTAAGCTACCGCACACACAAGCAAAGGTACCACAAACAAAATTATTGTGATTATGTGCATTGAGCTTGTTACCCTTTGAAATGGTGGCTTCAAAGAAAAGAACCAGGGCTGCAACTACACCAATCAGTCAATCTTCAAGTGACTTTGGTGCATCGAGACGGTGACAAAAGGGGAATGAGCCAGAGTCATTCTATCATTCTCATCAGTTCTGCATCAACTTGCAATTAAATGAGGTGATTACATACATTTGTTTGTGGTGATACGGTGATTAATTTGGTAAATTAGTGAAAATCACAAATCTGTTGCTATCTGCATATCTACATGAGCATAAGTAGAAATTCACATTAACAACTTACATTGAGAGTCTGACTACAATTTTATAGCTCTGAAGCAGAAATTCTGAAATTCCTCAACAAATAGTGATGCAGTTGCTGCACAATCACAGCATTGTAACTGCAAATGATACAGATGCTCATACAGGAATATGACAGGATACAGAAAAAAGCTGGCAACCACTTTTGAAATAAGTCCCTTTTTGCAAAGAGATGCCTTGTAGACAAGTTGCGGTCAGAATGACTGACCTATTGATTGCAATATCTTGGCAGTCTGTCTGCATTTATAAATTAGATGGCAATTATCTACAAACCATCACTCCACCAGGCAACCTGTGCAATTGTCTTGTGGTCAAGAAGTTGATGGTGCTGCGTGCTCAGCTTTTGGGAGGACAACACCCATCAATAAATAAACAAATCAATAAATGCAATCACTGGGCAACCACTGTTTTTTCCTAGTTGAAAAAAGATTACTATTTTTGCTCTAGTGTGACCTAGCCATTAATAACTTAATAATCAAGTAATAATCAAGTAACAGCATAAATGCATTTCTTGAGCAAATAAAACAATATTAAGTCTTAGTGTTTTCCTGTATCCCTTTTGTAACTTTTTAAAAAAAAAAAAAAACTTTTTTGAACTTTTTTTTAAATTAGTTGCTAAAATGAGTAATGGGAACCGTAGGATAATAAGATACACTAGCTAACTTGGTTGCTTTTGTCTTACAATAAATCCCTTGTGCCCCGCCAAAGGTCAGTTTAAGAAGGCTACTGGGCTTATAAACAAGCCTCCTAACTCAACTGATGCCAAGCTGCTGCTGTTTTCTCCTGGCATGACTCTTGTTGACCAGGATTTCCAAATATTCTGGTGTGGCACTTAACCAATAACAAAAGACTCAAGTCTAATTTGCCCATTACTCAATCCCAATGGACAATAACAATTGTGTGGATTTTACTTCAATCCTCCCAAATTTTCATCCCGTTCTCACTCCCGAGGTGTAATATAATGATGATTTGTCAACTCCCACGGTGTTGCTGAGGAAAGCGAAAGGTGACCTTCCACGTTCTTATGCTACGCACCAGATTATGGATGAAATCCAGTAGAATGATGCTCCCATGGTAATACAGCCATGTATTCCAGCCCTAACCCTAACCTTATCCCTAACCCTAACCAGCACTTTAATGATGTTAGATAGTTTTTTCCAAAGTGATTTAAGTAAAACAAACATATATGTGTAGATTCATTCCAAACGGTTCCTTATGTTTCCTCATTTTTCCGATCTCATGATCTAGGGACATGTTGGGTGCCCGGAAGCGTAATATATCGACAATTTATCACCTAGTGTAAAATGTTACGCTTTGGGGATGAGAACGTTTTGCAGAACGTGTTGCAAGTTTTCTAAACTTTACCACTATCCTATCAAACTGTCCAGCTTCTCACCTTGAATGAGTGTAGGCCAAATTTGTTTTACCAAATACCTTCAAGTTAAACATTCAGCTAAATGCTGCCTACATTACCTTGTGTAAAAATGAAAACACGCTGCACTTAGTCAAACATAATCTTGAATACTGTTAGTCACGCTTACATTATAGTGGTTGTATATCAGAAGAAAATGAATTAATCTGTTGTTTCTGTCAGTTTTGCAACCCTTTTTATTAAATCGTCTCATTGCCCCGCAGTAGACTTGCAACCTGTCACAGGTGTACCCAGCGGTTTGCCCTATGACAGCTAGGATAATGGCTCATGTCTCATTAGCAAGGTTATATTATCAAGTGGCATTACTCTTCATTAAATACATATTTATTTGCAGTTGCAAGTTTATCAGTATTTACAGGCAGGGGGAGGTCTGATACTGAATATATCAGCAGGTATTAATCAAAAGTAAAACCCTTTAGGCTTTGTGCAATGCTTGAATGACTTTTGTGTTATAATAATTGGCAACATAGAGCTACAAAATGGATATCTAAGGAGAAAATTACACACTGTTACTTTCTAAAGTTTAGAATTCATTTTCATGCCAGCAGCAATTATTTGATAAATATCTTTCATAAAGAGGATACAGATCTACCACAGAGTTCTCATTTTGGAAGTAAACTTTGACAACTCGCATAAACAGAAGATAAAAACATCATCTTGTTGTATGCCAGTAAACAGACTGAAGATAATGGAATAAATAATCAGTCCGTTATTGACAGAAAGTGACATTAGAGTCACAGAGAGACAAGGCAGAAGTAATCATCGGAAAAGTAAAAACCTTTATTATGCTTCTTGTGTGAATAAACAGCACTCAAAAATAATAATAAAAAAAAACCTAACAGAAACTGCTTCATCTAACTGTAAAAAAACATTCAAATGGAATTCTCCTGGACCACTAAACCACACGGACAGCAGATAGAAAGATAGGTGTACAGTAATGGGTCTTAAAACCATCCACAGCAGTTCTATCTGTGAAAAATGTATAATTCATAGCCTTCCATCAACTCAATAGCTGCGGTTCCCTCCTACGGGGAAGAGACTCTGTCATTCTTGTTTCTCATCCATCTTCACCTCTCCTTAAATGAGAAAAATAGATTGTTTAATGATAGCAGATTATCCCTGAGACAATTATGACATAAATTACATTCTACAAACTCATCACACCTGATATAGTCAAAGCAAAGGAACAAGCTGTCCTTGAGGATTCATTATGTAAATATTCAGATCGTTTGACAAATATGTAGACGTCTTACTGTGCCATTCGTTTGAATAATTTTCCAGAAAGGGTTCTTAAACGGGTGGCAGCTGAGGATTGGTTGTTTTAATATACACTAATTCAGCAAGTCATTTTAATATGCCAACATTTGAAAAAATTTTATTATGATAAAGCCCTCTTTTTTTATTTATATGCTCTGTGACAGCCTAATATAACATAAATTATGTTGGTTGACAGATTAATAAAAAGAAAATTAGACTAACTTCAAGCTTGGCTTCCTAATTAGTCCAGTTTGTTGTTGCAATGTAGAGCAATTATTTATTGTTTGTTTTGGGCCTTTGTGATACGGTAAAGTTAATCTGGTTATACATTTAGACATTCAAGTTTCATGGCACACCATTGAATGGATTAGAGGAAATTGGTGGTAGAGTATACATCAGGCATAATAGCACTGCCTAACACTTAACAATAGCACCTATTAGTGGATGGTATATACTGTATATAAATTTTGTCGTCAAAGTTGATGTGTCGTACCCAGGCAAAATAAATGTAAGGATTTGAGTGAATTTTACATTGGCTAAATTATGACTGGTATATGACTGGGTCATAGCATCTTCAAACTCTTTTTGGGGTTAGCAAAAGTGATGAACAGGATCATGAGTAGACAAGCCAAGGCTGGCCCATGTGGTCTAACAAGGACGAGATACAGTAGCTCTAATTGCTGAAAACTTATTGATTGATTGATTGATTGTTAATTTATTTCAAACATGTAAACAATATACAGGTACATTTAGAAAAGAAAATAAGAGAGAAAAAAATACTATACAAAAGTCAATACATTTCAATATTGCTACTGTTCTGATTCATTTACATGTTGAAAGGGAGTGGGAAGAAGTAAACACTTATTTAATTAACTTAATGCTAGTTCTGATAGAAAGAAGTCAGAACATACAGTTCTTTGTAGTTTGTGGTGTATGGAGCCCTGTATGAAGGTCAGCTGAAAGCACCAGCACATGAGCATCAGACCTGGATCACAGTGGTCTGATGAATCATGTTTTCTTGTGGATGGCAGAGTGTGTGTGTCGCTTAACTGGGGAACACCCGGCACCAGGATGCGCTATGTGACACGTACCAACTACTTAAGCATTGCTGCAGACCTTTCGATCAAACGGTATTCCCTGATGTCTGTGGACTCTTTCTGCAGGATAATGTGCCTTGCCACAAAGCAGAATGGGTTCAGGAATGGTTTAAGGAGATCATCAATGAATTTAGTGACCTTTCCCGGATCTCATTCCAATTGAGCAATGGTGGGATATGCTCGAGAAGTCTAATCCATGGAGCCCCATATATATAGCATATATATGCTATATCGATACAATATGCATATATGGCATATGTACTGAACAGGCAACCAACTTTGACTGTGGGATCATTTTTCCTTACCAGAAAGAGAAAAAAATCATAATAAACAAACCCGCTTTAAATCACATCATGAGTCAGTGTGCATAATTACAACGATGCACTGAGAGCACACTCACCGCAAAAAGTAGACACAGTAATAAAAGTGAGAACGTACGTGTCTTTGATGGCATATAGTGTACAAAGCAGGAGCGACATTTTTTCTATACACAGAAGTAGATTGACGAACTCTCCACACACACTCCAAGACAGCTGCGGTAACCAAGTGTGAATCCAGAACATCTTCAACACATTTCAATGTGTTTTTGTAATTTTCTACTGTGATTATGTGATTATGTGATTATCCATGAGCTGATGATTGACCTCTTTTTAGTTCCAAAGTGTCTGGGTAGACCCATACATTACAAATTCTTCCTCGGTCATGGCCATGATGCTGCAGATTCACTGAGTTATTATTAACCAAATATTAAACGTGAGCCTGTCTGCTGGTCAACCTTTTCCTTACCAAACTGCCTCATTAGCAGACCAGCCAATGATGTCCCAGGTTAGGTGCTGAGAAAAGCCATGAACTAAACAACTGATGATGCTGTCTCTGATACTAGATGCTAAAGTGACAAAAAGAATGAAATTGAAAATCTACAAAGTCAGGATGTTTAATGTGAATGTTAAAAGCTGCCCCAGCATCAGTGAAGGAAAAGTTCTCTCATATTAAATTATTTAATCTATCCATCAATTTTTTGTTTGTAAATCTTTGTCTAGGACAGAGAGACTGAACACCATTTATACCCATGCATACTGTATATTCAGAAGTACCAATGAACCTAACATGCATGCTTCTGGACTGTGGGAGGAAACCCCCCAAAAAAGGCACAGGGAGAACAGCAGACTCCACACCCTCCATGCCCCAGCTGGCCAGGAAGCTCAAACCCTGATCTTTCTTGCTGGGAGGAAAGAATACTGACCCCTGCACCACTGTGGATAAAATGGGCCTGAAAACTAACGGCATATGCACAAATACAAAAACTCTCCATTGTTGCGAGTAATGTTTTGCATGTGCTGCCTGCGTGATTGCGCTGAAGCAGCCTAACCCCAGGTGTTCAATAACAAAGGATGAAAATTGAACCATTATTTCAGGCTACCAATAATCTACAAGCCTTCTTTTCCCTCTGGTTCAACAGAAAACTAAACACTGAAACAGTAACAGACGTGAACACATATGAGCTGAACAGGCAGGAGAGAAAAAACATTCTGCCCTCACAGCATGTCCCTATGAAAGTAAACGGCATGGAGCCATTAAAATGTCCCTGAATGTTAATTAGTCAATAACTGTGCGTTTTCACATGTGAGGGTCGCTCTTCACCATGGCAACAACTGTGACCAGGGATAAGAGACTATTATATCAGGCACGATTAAATTTAACGTAACATGCTGTAACATTCATTTGCTTTAATGTTTCTGTGTGGGTTGAAAAATAGCTCAGATTTAATGATAGACTGAAAAGAGAAACAATTTACTTGCCAAAAATGGCATTATCTATAAACTAGAAAACTAGCGCAACATGTATATTTTTCTTCTCATTGCCATTAGCTGAAGATATGTAATGGGTTCGGCACCAGAACATTATCACTCTTGTATAATTCACAGGAAGTAGGAATGATTGAAAATAATTCACTTTAGCTTCATTCATTTAATACCGTAGTAACAACAGAAAAACAGGCACTGAAAAAAGCTGTGGAGATTACCTTGTTAAGATACAAAAATACCCCATAAAACAATAATAATCATTCAATATTATCATAAAATTTATGTTTTGAAAATATAAGAATGGTTCATTCCAAAGACAAAGTAGCCAAACAAAAGCAAAAGAACATCATGTGTGCTATGCAGTGCAGTGCAGTAATGTGTCCTCAGATATTTATATACGAGAAACAAAACATTCATTCCACAAATGCATGGTACATGGAGAGCTACCTCAACAGAACAAGACTCATCTGTACACTTGCTTTAAAGGAGAAAAGACAGTGTTTTGAGGATGCCAGGGTTCACATTTTGGAGGAGAGAGACGGTTTGAGAGAACAGTAAAGGAGGGCATCTACGTCCGCTGTGAATGACCCTTGTTTAACAGAGGTTATGACTTACAGCTATCAGATTCCCTTCCCAAGCATCTCATCCTTGACTCACACCTTTCTTCAAGAGATCTTAATAGCTCACATGATAGCGGGGAGAGAGATTTCACACCTTGGACCAGGTGTGAAATCTCCAAGGGGACAACCAGAACTGGGGGTTAAATACTCTGGACTTTCCGACAGTTGTTTTGAAACTGAACAAACCTCTTGGAAGAGAGACACAACATGCACATGAACCTAAAGGAGTCCAGTTGCCTTCTTTTCAAGGCAAGCACTCAAGACTACCATAACCTGGATGACTAACAGGCTATATTGACACAAAGTAAACATTTCCTCAATGTTTTGGTTGCCTGTTATCTTTGATGTGTAAAATGGATAATCTTGGAAAGATAACAGGTATTAGGAGACTAATAGCTAAGCAGATATTAAATAATTTGGGCACAACTATAAGCTTTGATTTGGCTGTAGTGAATCAACCGTCTTGTCATCGTATTTCAGTAAACGTCAAAGTAAAAAGCCACACACTCAACAGTTTGGAACAGATTCCGATTACTTTTTATGGCTTTTGTTACACAGCAACCTAAACATAATCCATCATTAGCCGACGAAGCTCACCAGCATGTTTGCAGCCCTGTGTATGATTCATTAGCTGCTCATGGCTACAGATAAACCATTAAGTCCTGGTTGCTGAAACAGAGGCTGCTCATGTGAACAGACATCTGGATGCCTCTGGCTCTGACCAGTAACACAGTCCATGCACAGTGTGAGGAACATGATGGATATGGGTGCACAGGGTGTGACTGTGTGCATGTCTGACTCACGGGCACGTGTTAATGTGGTGAGCAGTAATAGGATGTTGAGACTGGAAGTTAGAAGAAATTGATGTTTTTTTTTCTATTTAGTATATACCAGGACTGTTACAATATCAGGTTTTCACTATAAGTTACACAACTACTACAGCCACTAGGACTCGCACTAATGACACTGTGATGTCCACCGAATGTATGAGATTTACCTTTGGTTACTGTGTTTTGTTTATTTGTTGTTGCGTTCTTTAAAAAAAAAGAAAAAAGAAATGGTTTTGCTATTTTTATAGTGGACGTGACTGCTCTGATTGACAGGTGTCCCACACATAGACTTGAAGCTGATGTCTGCATGGCCTCACCTTTGCTAACGGGTTGGCTGTGGCTCAGGTAGTAGAGCCGATCAGCTACTGACCGGAAGGTTGATGATTCGATCCTTGGCTTCCCCAGTCTGCATGCAAAATATCCTTGGGCAAGATACTAACCACACGTAGCTCTTCGATGTATTCATTGGAGTGTGAATGTTGGTTAGATTGCACTTAAGTATAGAAAGAAGTGCTTGTATGAGTGGGTGTGAATGAGGTATGTTGTATACAGTGATTTGAGTACTCCGGAAGAGTAGAAAAGCGTTATATAACAATCAGTCCATTTACCATTTACTAACTGGATTCACTGAACTGGAGCTCCTGATCACGTCTTTTTTTTTTATGCATTCGGGGCAATTTAATGGATGTATCTGACATGTAATGGCTTACTCTGTAGTAAAGCCCATACGAGAGGTTTCTGTTTTAGCTTTGGTGACTTAAATTCTTGTGTTTCATGAGTCCCTGCGCTTGTAGATTACATTAGTACAGTTTGTGGATGCAACATGCTAACAAAGCTTGCTAGCATTAAGGGGTAACTCAGCATTCTAATGTTTCATTCATATGAGGTAACTCCTGACTTAAACCAACATTGAGGATTCAAAATGTCCAAAATTAATGGGTGACATTACAGTATGTGCATGAATCTTTTATACTAAAAAGCTACATTGAGCTGCTCCCTTTGCACATTTCACTCTGCATATTTGATTTGGCAGCTTTTTACGTTTGATGCCCTTCTTGACACAACCCCAAAGGGATTTGTGTTTCCTTCCAGGTTGGAACCAGGGAGCTCTTACTTGTTAAGCAGTTGTATAAACCACTACACCAGGGAACTATCAAATCCATCTTTCACACTAAGGAAACCAAAGTGTACCAATAACATACCCCACTTCCCCAACATCATTACACCACCAAGACCACTGATGTTGCAGCACAAATTGAGACTCATCCAGCAATGCAGCATTTTTCCAGCCTTATATTGTCCAACTTTGGTGACTGTGTTTAAATTGTAGCCTCAGTTTCCTGATCTTAACTTATAGGACTGGCATCCAGTATGGTCTTCTGCTACTGTAGCACATCTCCTTCAAGATTCAGAAATGCCCATATGCATACCTTGGTTGTAACAAGTGGTTGTTTGAGTTACTGTTGCCTTTCTATCAGCTTCAAGCAGTCTGGCCATTCTCCTATGACCTCTGGCTATTGAGTTACTGCTGTATGATTTACTGATCAGACATTTATGTGAACAAAGAGTTGAAAAAGTACCTAATGTAGCGGCGAGTGAGTGCATATGCAGAGTGAAACTGCATCCAGTAGGTATGCTTAATATAGTTGCCAGCTGCCTGCACGACAGGGAATTTTCCCTGAAGCTTTTTACTGAAAGCTGCAGGGAACTTGCATTAGTTGCTCTGATATATGCCATGTTGACTCTTTGTTTCTACAGCAGGGGCAGAGAATGCAGTGACGGCTGGATATAATGGCCTAATAACCACATTAATGGGAAATAAATTGGAATTATCCTTTAAATTACTCACAGCACTTCATCACAACATTCATCAATTACACGTCAGCTCAAATAAGCTTCTGAAATAGCTCAAGTAATTACATTAGCACACTGGTTAGTACTGTTCTTCCCCTCTTTAATACAATACAAACATTTAAAATGTGCCTGTTTGACATAATGGGCAGAGTTTTTGCCATATAAATTCTCCAGAGCTAACATTTCTTCGGGGATCAAGCGTTTAAGTGTTCTTTTTAATTTGGCTTGCAGGAGAATCATGCAAGTTTTATTTAATGTGACTATAAAAAGAAACCAGTGTCATGTAAGGTGTATCATTAAAGATGAAGTTAGTTATGATCTATGAAACACCTGATGTAGTAACCTTGATGAAAAATGTATTAAAACTGCTGAATCCACAGCTTGCACAGAGTTTCACTATGCAATAATTCATCTTCAGAGTCACAAAGCCCAAGGAAGTGTTAAAGATCACCTCAGTGTTAGCCTTATACATTTTTTATGTGTGAGCTGCCTGAAAGATCCCAACAGTAACAGTTATAAGATGTGTATATATAAAAGCAGGAACATGGCATTGAAAAAGGAGAAAATTACAGAAATGTATTTTTCCTGCATCCCTTTAATGAACACTGACTTTACCAGCTGCTTCCTGTTCACATTTCACTTTTAAATTGTTAAATGCCTTTTTGTGCACTGAGATGACTGCTGTTGTGATTTGCCATTATATGAATTGAACTGAACTGCCTTGAATTGAATACACCAATCTGCTACTGTTGTGCATCGACTCCCCCTCACCTGGATCTACAACAGAAAAAATTAGACTTATTCAGACTGGATAAGTGTGGATGAATGGCTGCAAATAAAGGCAAGGTGATCTAGACTAAAGCTGTGGAGCTACCAGATGGTAGAGTAGTAGATGTATAGGACAGCTGGTAATCCCACAAGTCAGAGGGAACCATAATAAAGATGTGCAAGATAGGTTGTGAGAAGCCAACCGGATGGAATAATAATACGATCCAAGCCATCAATACATAAATTGTACTGGTTATCAGAAAACAAGCTGGAATAATAAGATGGCCACAGGACGAGACAGATGCCACTGATGTAAAAACACAGAATCTCACAATGGACAGAGGTCTCCACGTAAAGTCCTGCACTCTGGAGTTCTATGGGAAACAGAAAAAGGGAGGCAAGCATTAGTGGGTGTCAGAGCCACAGCCCAGGATGAAACGCATCCATAAATATATCAGGAACCTGCCAGAGGAAGTGGCTGATGTCAAGAAAGTGTCTAGAAAATACCTTGATCATTGAAGCACAAGAACAGGCCCAAAGCACCAGATCCATACAGGCAGGACCCAAGTTGCAAACTGTGCAAAGATGTCCCAAAGACCATCCAAGTAGAGGGATGTAAGATGCAAGCTGGGACAGTGTACACTGAGAAGCACAACCAAGTGGCTGGGATAGTGTATAGGAACGTTTGTGCTGCATACGGACCAGAAGTCTCTGGGTCCTAAGTCTTTGTAGGTTTTCTAGTTCCAGACAGACAAGCAGCTGGTGGCCAACTAACCAGACAAAGTGGTAGCTGAAAAAACCCCCAGAAGACCGCATTATGATAGATGTAGCGATTTCAGTGAACAGCAACATCAAGAAGAAGGAGCATGAGAAAATAGAGAGGTACCAGGGGCCAAAGGAACAACTGGAGCAGAGGTGGAAAGTATAATCCAAAGTATTCCCAGTGGTAACAGGAACATTGGAAGCTATAACCCAGAAACTAGAATAGTTGCTCCAGCAGATTGCAGACACAGCATCTGAGGTCTCTGTGCAGATACCGCACAGAACCCCAGCAGAAGTTAATTGGCAAGCGGTCTCTATAAAATCTATGGCTGCCATTCAAAGAGGCACAAATCTACTCATTACTGCTTAACAATACACAAATAAAATACTATAATTTCACTCACCAAAACTGAAGCAGAAACTTCTTAGACACCCTAAGCCAAAATACTGATAATATTCATCACATAATTTTATTAAAAATGCTCCAAAAGGCACCAACAACACAAACACAGCTGTTCTGTGACTTTTAATAAATGCCTCCAGAGGAACTGGAATTTTTGGAACTTCTGCATTGGTTGGCGATTGCACATCAGTCATTTCTGTTTTAGAAATGACACAAAGAAATCAAATAAAGAACAGCTAACAGCCTCAAAATGAGAAAATGGTGAAATATGTTATTAAATGTTCAGGGTGCATGACCTTGTAAAACTAGCAGGAGAACAATGATCTTTGACAAGTGTAATATGTTTGGTTGTATATACTGAGGATTAGTAATAAGGAAGGAAGCAGCAGTTGTACAGTAGGCGGTAGAAACACAGAGGTAAGTGAAAATGAAGGTGTTAGTGGCTGGGAGTGAAACGACAGGGGCCTTTACCGACAGATCAAAAGTATTTAAGGAAAATACGAATTTAAAAAATCTAAATACCCAAAGCACCTTCTCATTGATCCTTTCCATTTATACAGATTTAATTCACAGCCCAAATATGACACTTGATGACACTAAATATGAGTCTTGATAAATAGAATAAATATACATCAACAAATCCTGACAACAGTGTAACCTTGACTAAAAAGGAGAATAAGAAAAGCATGGAATGAAAGCACATAAAGAAATATGAAGCACTCCCAAGGAACCACTTTGAATAGCTGATAACACGTTCTCGTCGCAGCCTGAAACAGTGGGATTCAACACAAACATGCAGCGAGAGATTCATGAATTTTCTGCCATCACACAGCGCTTCTGTGTCTGAGCCGGCCGCTTAATTAAACACTTTCACCTTTCACCATTAGTCGTCATAGAAACTCCCAATGGGTGATAAATCGATGATAATACTGAAGCGACTATCTGAAATGATTTTACTGGGGGTTTTGTGTGTGTGTGTTTATAAGAAAGAAAGATGGCATTTAATCATTAATAGGTTTATTACAAAGGGCTGTATTTTACCAGAGTCATCACAAAGACAAGCACAAAGTAGAGGGTCATGTCTGAAAGCTCGGTGACGGTGCCAAGTAGCAGTGATATGCACAAAAGGACAGGGTGACGAGAATAAAATAGGAGGGTGCTGCTCTCACAGCCAAAAATACCAAGACAACAGGTAAAGTATGTTTTAGTATCAGTGAAGTACACAAATGGAGCTTAAATGAATTAATGCCCCTTAATCCTGTTCTTCAGCTAAAACTTTCCTATCCCCACTGCATTAAACTTACCAGTGACATGTAAACTTTAAAACTACTGTTAACGCTCATAAACTGTGTGTATGTGTGTGGATTGTTATACAAATAGAGGCACAGTTCTCCCTGAAACGGACTGAAGAAGCCATGATTTAGCATGAAAATTTCCTGAGCTGTCAAACAACGTATGCAGGTACTCACGTGGACACAGGGAAACAGATGTGTAAACACAAACACACACATACACAAAAGTGGCAGACAAATAGAAAAGATGAATAATTACACATTTACTGGTCAGAGGGAGTAAACAGCTCAGCAAGTGTGTCATGGTAGTCACACTGTGACAGATGGACAGTGTTGTGACAGATGTGCCTCTGTTCAAGCTGAGGGTCAATGCTCACAGGCTGCCAGTGACACATACACATGACAGCTCACACAAAACATCTTTCCTATATTCTAAAATGATAACTGCTGTTCCACTTAAGCACTTATGATTTTACAAGCTGCAGGAGTTCTGTGCAATTTATTTTGATTTATTTGACTGAAATAATAGAAGTATTCCATTTTTGTGTATTTTCTGCTTTTCCAATTCCACCCCACACAAGCCATTTGAGACGATTTTTGCTTTTCATAGTTATTTTGTAAATATTGCTAAACTGTCTCGCAGCTAAAACCTTCCTCTCAAGAGTGTCGAGAGGAAGGTTTTTATTTTGTTATAATACTGCGCAGCCTGTAAAGTTAAGACTACAAAAGACTACAAAATCAGCATTTTAAATAATATTCAACTAAATTAATAAACTGAGTAGCAAGCTGGAGTTTCAGGCTTTTCTACATCAAACACACCACTGTAGGGAGTTAAACGTCCCTACAGTGGTGAGGGATGAAGCAATTATAGAGATTTTTTTTCCTTCAAAAAGTATAATTCTGTATTTTTATATTTTAATGTTCTGGCACATATTTTTATCTTACCACACTGACGGCAACAGTTTCACTTCTGTACACATGCTCAGTTATGGAAACATTTAATAAAAGCACCTATCAACAGAATGCTTCTGACCTGACTGCAGTGTGATACGAGGAGATCAATATCCATGAACAATCAGAGAAAAATGGTGACGGGGATAGAACTGCTGTGCTTTTTATCTTCTTTTAGACATGCACTCCTTTCCATTAATGTGACGGCATGTGAACATGTGTAGGCTTCATGTGTAGGCTTCATGTGTGAATAAGCACCGTGGTCATTTTTTTTTTTGTGTTACCTTAAGCACAGTTTCAACTGGGCATGTCCCTCCTGTCAGTTGTTCAGTTCAATAAAAAATGTGATTGTTTGGGCAAATGCTTTGAACAGTAATAAGAGATACATTATAGTATTTTATCGCCTCAACCCCACAAATAATTTGCATAAAGATTAAGACATCCATCTATACTCCGCATCTACTAGTAGCGCGCACACACACACACACACACACACACACACACACACACACACACACACACACACACACACACACACTCAGGAATCTTGCTCTTAGTAATAAGATCAATCCTCTTGATGCTGCTGTTCACTGGAATCGCTACATCTATCATAATTAAGATCAATAAGTTTAATTATATGGTTATTCACAGCAAGTGTTTTGCACAAAAAGAAAGCTAACAGCAAAGATTAGCAAACAATGACTATCTCCCTCACTAGAGACATCACTAGACGTCATACTGAAGGACACCTTTCTAATACCGTTTGATACTGAAATCCTGAAACACAAAGGTACTTGTGTTATTCA
This sequence comes from Pelmatolapia mariae, assembly GCF_036321145.2. Taxonomy (NCBI): domain Eukaryota; kingdom Metazoa; phylum Chordata; class Actinopteri; order Cichliformes; family Cichlidae; genus Pelmatolapia; species Pelmatolapia mariae. The sequence continues at coordinate 5,394,695 of NC_086238.1, read as the reverse complement.
GTATCCTAGATGAGGTACTGTGTGTGTACTGAGTCTACAATTTGTCCAGAACTGAGGGGGCTGTATACACCTACAAGTGTTCTGGTCTATGCTTACATGTTGAACAACAAGAAGAAGAAGAGCTACTAGCACAAAAAATGCATGTGGAAGACAGTGAGTAGTGCGACTGCTGCAATAGCTCCACTTTGACTTGTTGATGAAAAAGGTAGTAAGTGCTACGCGATAACCGATTCACAAAACACAGTACAGACATGATGCCATCTTGGTTTTCAAACCAAAGGAGAAAGTACACAACATTGCCAAAGGTATTTACTCACTCACAACCCTGACGATGGGTTTGGTGGTTGCCAGGGGGGATTATGGTGTGGGTTTGCTTTTCAGGATTCAGGCTTTTCCCCTCATTTCCAGTGACAGGAGCTCTTAAGCATATCAATACATTTTGGACAATTTTATGCTTGCAGCTTTCTGGGAACAGTTTGGGGATTGCTCTTTCCTGTTCCAACATGACTGCACACCAAAGCAAAAAGCAAGGTCGATAAGGATATAGAAGAGGGAGTTTGGTGTGGAAGAACTTGAGCAGCCTTCACAGAGTCCTGACCTCAACCTGATAGAACACCTTTGGGGTGAATAAGTGCAGAAACTGCGTGTCAGGCCTTCTCATACAACATTACTATCTCACAAATGAGCTTCTGGAAGAATGGTCAAAAATTCCCAAATACATAATCTTAAACCTCCTATAGCTGCAAAGGGTGGGCAAATATCTTGTTAAAACCTATGGATTAAGAATGGGATGCCACTCGAGTTCACATACGTGGGAAGGAAGATGAGTGAATACTTTTGGCAATATATATTAGGGCTGCAGCTATTTTTAGTAATCAAGTAATCTATGGATTGTTCCATCAATTAATCGAGTAATTGAATAAGAGATACTTTTGCTTTCTTAATGAGTAATAATAAATATTCAAAAGAGGAAAACCATTCACTGGTTTCCATTTTAGAACTTGCAGTATTTTTAAGTTTAGCTGCATGCAACAGCTGTCAAAAAACAAACAACCAAGCCCTTTGATTGTATGTACGTGCCATATTGAAATGTAATTTTTCCAAAAAAAACAAACATTTTCTTAAATGCTAAAATATATAATGAATCTCAAGGTAAAATAAAATAGGATATGTGTGCAATCTAAACTAAGTCATAAAAAATGTACCTTTACTCTGTCTTCTTGGAAGGTTTTCTGACGTAATAGGATGCAAGTTTTTGTGCTGCTGAAATAAGATGTAATGCTGGTCTAGACATTAATTCATATTAATGATAATTCACTGTCCAACCTAACAACTCTTAGGTCAATGGCTCACTGCAAAGATAAGTAAACAAAAACTATTGTAAAATCATGAACGTGTGCAACACTTAATAATGTAATTAATGTTATATTTTGTATCATTAGCTTGAAATCTGTAAGCACTTCAGTCTTTGTCCTGTCAGCAAAATATAATATAATCATTTTTTAATAATCTGCCACTAGCATGTCATTAAAACTGCTTTTATTAAATTAGTTTGTTTAAAAAAAGTAGTGAAGCCAAGAATTTAATTAAACCAATTTAATGCAAGCACTTAATTAGCCTGTAAAATATGGCATCAGGAATGGAAACTATCCAATATGGGTGCAACAGAAAACGAAAGTAGTTTATTAAAACAGTTAAAGCTGTTATCAAATTATAGCTGAGCTGAAATTTGGCAGCTGTGACAGGTATTTGCAGACATTAAATTCATGTGTTAGGAAAATATTGTCCATCTTGTGATGAAAACCACAATGAGAACTTGGCCTAGTTGGGTATGCTTGCATTTAGTTTGCAAAACACTTCAGACAATCTCCAAATATGGTTATCTGGACCACAATGACATAAATCACACAAACTGCGTGTATTCAAAAACGTCTGTATTGTGCCCTGCTCATGGTGTTTGCAATTTCTGTGCACTTCAATGTGATTCACTCTGGTAATGAGTTTCCATCCTGAGAAATAACAAATATGGAAATAGATAAAATAAAATCCCAAGTCTTTCCTTTAGAAACATCCTTTTAAATATAAAGCAGACCTTGTTAAGTTCTGCTGCTTGTGGTCTGCTTTACCTTTTTAAGGTCTGCTTTATGTGAAGTACTTGACCTCTATCAGGAAGTGCGACAGAGCTGTGAAAATATTTGTCAACTGTCAACATGTGATGAATTTCACTTCAGATGAGGTCATCGCATGCCCTCTTTGCTTTGTTTACTTGCTTATCTTTTTGTGAGTTGTGGCAATAAATGAATTTAAAGGCAAGTCATACTTTTTTTAAAATAAAAAGATAAAGAGCTACAGAAGAACAGATCCTTCCGATCTCATTGAAAAGTCAGCCTTGATGAAAAGAGACGTGTTTTACAGCACCTGTCATAGAGTATAAAGAGCAGAGTTAGGGTAAGAGAGTGAGTCACTTTAGAAATGACAGATGGACAAAAGAGCCAAGAGCTCCCATCAATCATCGAGTACAGAAAGACGCAAAATCAGTCTTTTGTTTCCTCTTAATTAATCATCATTCCTTCATCCTCTCAGTGCTTACAGTAAGAGCCTGTCATTACGTTACTCAACAAAACCCCATTTTGCTTTCTCCACAGTCTGGTGAAGCGCTCGCTGTTGTCGTCTAACTTCTTCGTTTCGTTCGGTCTTTAAATTCAACAGAACACCTGCTCCTGGAAGCAGACTGACAGAGCTCTAATTCTCCAGCAGTGTCCAGTGGTGTTTGGGAACTCATCACTCACAGACACACACACACAGGAAGGACAGGCTAATTAGTTCTCTGCATGCTCTACCCACAATTGTCTCCTTAGCAAGATATTAGACTCTGTACCACCCTGTTGTGCGCACATACACAAATTTAGCATGACGCAGCAAGCTGAATTCCCGTCTCTCTGAAGTTCACGCTGTGCTGTCAGTCTCCTGCTCACTGATTATAGCGATGATCACTGAGGTTCAGATGGCGTCTCGTAAATGCACGAGTCAAACAATCACTCTTCATTTGCAGCTGATAGTTTTATTGTTGCTAAGGATGAATGTTACTCCATAAATAAATTTGTCTTCACTCATTTTGTTCTAGGTGAGTTTGTACTCAAAGGCAAACAAGGTAATTGCACGCAAGAGGCAATTATCAAGATGTTCCGTTGTCATTGGTTATCAGCAATCAAAGCCATATAACATGATTGCTGCATGTCCAGCTGTTACAAAAAAGAGGTTGAAACACCATTTCTCAGATGCTGGCTGAAGAAGAGAAGTATGTGTCAAGTACAACCACGGAGGAATACAAATCTGCTGGTAGCTTTGTTGCGAGTGTCTGCTGTTGATTTAGTCAGTTTACGATCTCATGGCTGTACCTGGAAAAATCCATGCACTGCAGAGCAACTCTAGAAGGGGTTGTTTATAGATTTAGAATGGCTCCCATTTGATTCCAAAAAGATTAGCGAAACAAAAACCAAGTCTATAAATATTGTAAGTTGTGCAGCTCTAATCTGTAAATCTTAAATCAGCCTCAACTGACAGCATCTGAATTATGATTTGTTCTTATATAACATCAGCCCAAATATAGCCATAAACTAAAACGAGAAGAAGAAAAAGCCAGGCAACACATACCATTTAGTGGGAGAAAAAATATTTGGTTAGATAAACGAAGCTAAATATCAAGCTCATTAGAGTGTCCCTGAGTAAAGTTCACCACAGGCTGGGACGCATATGCAATACCCCTACGGAGATTTTCAAATCAAAGTGTTTAAAGTGTTATATGTGGTTTTTGTGCTTAAGTTATAGAAAGATCAAACGTTCTCACAAATCTGTTTTATAAAGAGGCCTTAGAAGTCACATCTATCATGCATGAGGATGCTCAAAAATTCACATGAAAGGTGTCTGCTTCCCAAGCCACCACAACCTACCAACACTCATCATAGAGAACATTTAAGATCTAGAGAAAAACAAGTCAATCTTGAGGGCTCCTGCAGTTTTTCGCCTTTTTCAGTATGCATACCCAGCAACCAACTTTGTATTAATGAGGTACAGGTCATTCTCCTCCCACACAATCCACTTCCTGCTAATTGTTGGTTACTATCTGTAACACAATGTCAGATTTTTATTCTGCACAAAATGGAGCTGTTTTAAAGGAGCTGCTGTGTCCACAAACATAGTGCATAACACATTTATTTGGCCACCATCAGGTGCAATGGTAGCTCTACCAGTATGAACAAGCTCGTTAACGGAAAGGATTTTTTAAATTCTAAAATATCATTATTATAATAATAATCTCTGAATTTTCAAACTCATAGTTTCACAAAAAAGAACACATAATAAAGCACACGTTTTTGATGATTTCAAATTTCAGTTATTTATTTGCATTCCTGAACAGAAAAATTAGTTGTAGTGGTTGAATGCATTGCTTGACTAACTTCTGACTTCTAAGAAGCTGAAATTTGATGATAAAAATGTAAACTCAGTTTGTTATTTACATAATAAATAAGAATTAAATGATTCGTTTTAAACATGCTTTTCCTAGATTTCTAAAATATTTGTGTTTTCCAGTTTTATGACAGATGGTCTAACAAATTTGTTAAGCACTGTACATTTAAAGCTAATGTATCTAACTATTCCACCTCTCCAAACTACAGTAGACTTGAAGTAAAGGCCCCCGGGATCTGTTTAGTTCAGATAAAGTCAATATGAAGCTAGTGCACTCTGTCTTGGTTATACACATCAAGTAGTTCTTTTGAAGCTGTAGTTGTTTTGGGACCATTACCCTCTTGGCCCTTCCCTACAGTGCTTCTTGCTGAGAGAAGATTAACACAAAGGGGATTTTTATTACAAAAAACCAGACTTACTTGTCTAACTCATTCTGAAACAGACATTTAATCTCTCTGGAATAACCAAAGTGAAATCTTATATAAGGCCTGCGAGGCCAAAATGCATTTTACAGACTGAATTTAAAAGGTAATACCATTTAGATTTTGCTTGTTAAGCATATCTTTTTGACTGTTGCTTGCTCAGCAATAAAGCACATACCAAGGTGTGTGTTTCTTATCTTGTTTTAGCTTTTCAGGTAGCTATGAAAAACCCATTAGCGGGGACCCAAGCAATTAGTTTTTTATAGATTCTTCATGTTTCATGTCACTGGAGAGAAGCTCTTGTATGAACGGGGATATGCAGAACTTAGAGTGTTAGAGTACCATCAGAAATGCCATCTGTTGTGGAGCTATATGCAGTACAGAGGAAGCAGCAGTGGTTGGATGCATGCAGGTCAGCCTGCAGATGTTCAATCAATTACAGTTTAGGAAACACTGAAAGCTGATAAATGTGCCCAACTAGTTCTAGCTCCTCATGAGGATAGATGGGGTTCGGTTTGGTGGTGATGGAGTCACTTTGCACTCATCACGCTCAAAACACCTCCTTGCGTTTCCATGGTAACAGGAAGCACTCAGCGCCGGCAGCACACTCCTTGTAGAGCCCAGCAGTTTCTGTTCATCCGCAATCGATTTTCCCAATTGAGCGTGCGGATCTCTGTTAATGTCTGTTTGCTTGCGAGAAGTTTGCGGATGTTTGCAGAGTTTTGTGAAGGGCCATAAGAGTGAGCAAAAGGACAGAGAGATAAAGAGTGAAAGAGAGATAAATGTTTGATAGCGTTAAGGTTATCATTATTCAGACTGCAAGCGGGAGAAATATCCCTCAGCAGCTGATGTCTCTTTTTTAATTTCAACAAACTACTTTCAACTACGGCTCGATGGGGACAGAGAATTCAAGACTACATTTCTGTTTGCAAGTAAATATCCACAGTGTATCATTAGCTAAATGGCAGTTCACTCTCAATCTGCTGACAGAAAGAAAAGAACATAAGACATGCAGAGAAGGGGAGAAAGACAAAGAGAATAATGAATGCTAATGACCCTGGTGGACTGTGGTTTTTGTGAAAATTAAACATATTTTCTAGCGTCCTTGCAATTCCCACAAAGTCTCATTTGCTCAAAAAGTTGCACAAATCCTTAAAACTTTTTTGGTCACAGAAGTGCCTGCGCAGGCTCGAGGCTGCCTGTCAGGATTAGGACTTACAGCCTTCTGATTACTATGGAGAGAAGCCAGGGATCATTGGGTGGGTTCCTTTTTATTATGCTTTGGTAAAACAGCCAAGGATGAGAAAGTGATACCCTTCACCATATACAGTCTGTGTTGATGGCTTTAACACACCAACTGATAAATGCCAGACATCAGAAGACATTTGACAGTTTTGCATTGTTCTTCACTCAGGTTTGTTGCTATGGAGGCAGAAGGGAGAAGATTCGCTGCAAGTGATTTGGTGCAGGAAACATCCGGCACAGATGTGGAAAAAAAAGGGAGAGAGGAAAAAACATCCGGCGTAGATGTGCGCATTCTTTAGGAAAACAGATGTATTTCAGGAAGCACTCAGACTGCAATTAGTGTGGGGATGATGTGTGCATGAGCGTTCACCTGCCCTTGAATTAGTGGACAAGTGAGGAGAATTATAAGTGTTATATATTCTATTAGCGGTGAAGGAAGTCAACATAGCCAGAGAAGTCACCTCGGCAATCACTTGCACGAAGGCAATTTCTCTGCACTGTCACACTTCAATGACTCTACTGGACCAATTAAACAGGCAATCACTAAGTGAAAAAAATTGAAGGCTCACCATCCCCACTTTTATCTCTGTCCTCCTAACTCCTAACTTTCACCACTGGCTGCCAAGCAGTTTTTGTTCCCTCAGCCCTTAAGGTATTCTTGCTTGTTACATCCTCATCCTGTTCCACCATTCCAGCTTCTTTCTATTACCTAAACGAGCCTCGTTTGGAATAACATAGCATTCCAGTGGCTAGTGTTGAGTTGCAAATTTTAAAAGATAGTTCAAGCACCGCTCAGGTTAGAAGGAGTGGATTTCTACGTCTAAATGCCAATTAAAATCAAAAACACAAAGATCACAGGAGAAGAGCAGAGTTCTATGTTTTATTGAACGGGCAAGTTCAGCAAAACATAGCAAAAAGCAAAAAGCTTCCCTAGGGTGTTCGCTGTGAGCACATCCAGATCAAAAACCAACACAAACAGACAAACATTGGCCCAAAAGCTACTGACCCATCTTTTTATAGGGTCAGTGACCATATTAAATTTAAACTAATAAGTATTTTCTAACTCTACACAACACTCCCCCAATTATTGATGTAATATATTTGTCAATACTTTTCCCCAATCAGTTGTCAATTTGCACTTTGTCCCTTCTTTAATCTCCCACACTCGCGTTACACAACTTTCTGGCACTACTCCATAACTTTCCGAGCACTGTTCCCAGCATCTATCATTTTTAATTGGGTCCCTTTGACAGTTTTATGGCCAGATCGAGTCCAAAAGTCAGCAAAACTACAGATATCAAACCGAATGCAGAGACAAAACAATGAATCCTCCTGACAACTTTGTCAGGCTTGCTGCCAGGGGTATGCCACTATATCCGTTAAGGAAAGGTTTTTCACAACTTTGAGCAACAGAGATGGGCAAAAAGTGTCCCAGGTGCACTCTCAGCCAGGCCAAGTTTGTTTACCATATTGGTTAAAGATGGGCGGTTCACCACCTTCTGGCAGCGAAGATGGGCAGAGAGGCTCCCAGGTGCATCTTAGCAGGGCCAAGTTTATTTAACCCTGTTTGGACTTGTCACCGTTGGCCATAACACAATGAAAGGTTACTTGTTGATCCTAATTACTTCAATTCAGACAGTATTGATCACATATGCTCATACAACAAGTGGCACAAACTTCATTAATATAATTGTGGATAATATTTGACCCAGGTGTGTGGGTCTTGTGATTTTAAACACGTAGGTTAAATGCTTATCACAGTGATTCCATTATATAAACACTCCAGTGCAGGTATATATATAAAGTACATACAAGTATATATTTTGATATATATGTGAGTATATGTCTGGTCTATACGGGTATATATATATCATAAACAAATCCACAACACCAGGGGGCATTTAACTGACATAAATGTCAGGGGTTCATGTGTAATTAAAGACCAGTGAAATCCTGCTTCTGGCAGTGAGGTCCACTGAAGTAGGCAGAAGTGTTTTATTTTAATCAGTGGTGAACGATGAAAACTAAAACTATTTCTATTATTCCAGTTGGTCTACGCTGACAATAAAAAGGCAAGTGGCCTCGGATTTTAAGTCTGTAGGACTAAACATGTATGATCAACATGCGCTTCTTGTACCAAGTGATTAAAATGATAAAAGCTGACCCCGTGAAGGGAAGGCATTTTAGATAGATGTATCAGTGAGATGTGAACATGATATGTGAAATTTGGCAAGAAGGTTGGTTATCTATACGTAAGAAGCAACAGAGAACATGCTTGAACATATAGCTTATGTATCTTTTTAGAAAGCAAATATCCACAAATCTGCTCATCTAATGTGTGGATTCAGAGCCGGGCATCCTGTGTAACTTTCAGCACTTGCAGGCTTTATGTTAGCAGGTTTTTGTTTTAACACCATTCCCAACTATTTCTCGACTTTCGTTGAATTTGCTCGAACACAAGACACCGACGCCTTTGCGCACAAGAAGGTAGCAGCATCGAACGGGGAGTGTGCGTTCACACGAGACTTACATGGCGCGTGCTGTCATCACGTCACAGCATCACATCATTTTTGCTCGTGGTTAAAAGCGACAGATGAAGAGATGTCAACTGCCACTGTTTTAAAGTGAAAAGTAGTGTGTTTTGTGCACACCTCCTCTTCCCTTCATTCTTTCTCTTTCCCTCCTTTTCCTTCGCTCAGCTCGGGTTTTGGCGCTGTAGCAATTTGCTGCGTTGTTGGAGGCATTTTTACGCACGAACGGCAGCTGTGCTTGAGCTGTCAACACCGCAAGCACATGGTTTACCTCGGCCTCATAAAAACACACGACGAAAACACACACCCGCGAATTAATGTCCGAAGAGGATTTGGAGTCATTTCTGATTGTGTGCAACAAGTCTGAGAACAAACATCCACCCATATCAGTGTAAGAGTTTTTTCTTTTCATTCTTTTTTTTTAATCGCCTTACCTGACAATGATATACATGACCAGCACGTTTCCAACCAGCCCCACGACGCACACTATGGAGTAAAGAGCGGTGATGGCAATCGCTATGATAACCGGATTGGCGTCGATTTCCATGTTGTTCCCTCTACTCCCCTCGGCGAAGCTTGTGTTGTCGGTGAAGTTCCCACACAAGCTGCTGCTGTTATAAAACGAGCACAGCTGGCTCCGTTGATCCGCTTCTGAGCAGTTGCCGGCGCTGTCCATGGTCCTCGACCGGTATGTACCGCAGGCGCGTTTTTCACCTCCCCTCAGGTGCCTGTCGAGCGCACTCGGTGCCTGTGATGCCCCGCTGGGTGCTTCTCTGTCGTGTGCTCGGGGCAGCTCTGCCTGTAAGGCGCGGGACGGGCCGCCGGTGGCGTTAAACCTCAGCGTGTTGAAGAATGTGGCGTGCGTATTGACGGTTTGAGGGTTAACGACAGCCTGAACGAGTTTTCTGACGACCTTCGCGCAGCACGGCGAGCCTGCACGGGACAGAAGCGACGACGTGAAAATGAATTAGTTCGCTCCCTTTCTTCTTTCACTCTAGGGTCTTTCCTCTCTTTTTTCCTTACTGCCTCTTTCCTATCCTTTCTTTCCCCCTTTTTGTTCGCACATGTCTACTCATTCGTTCCTTCCCACCCCTTTTCGTATGCCTTGTTGTGCTTCCTTCAGTCCCCCCTTGCTCCGTCCTTCTTTCCTTTTAGTCTCCTTACTTTCGTTCCTTCCTTCTTTCTTTCTTTCTTTTTTCTCATTTTCCACCTTTAACCCCCCAGTTGTGTTTTCCCTTCTTCCCTTGCTCACTCTTTTGACCATTTTGGGTTTAAACATATATTTTTATAATTTTTAAAAATATTTTATATATTTTCTTTCATTTCTTATATACTTTTTTGACCACTTCCCCTTCCTTTTAACTTTCCTGCTCCTTTATTTTTTCATTCTACACGTTAACATCTCCTTTCTCTTATCTCACTTTCCCCCCTCTTCTTTTAGTTTTCTGTCATTGGGAAATTTATGTTGCTCATCTTTGTTCCTTCAGTACTTCAGTATTTTTTCTTTACATTCATTTCTTTCTGTTTTCTCTGTGTTTTACGCATTACATTTTTCTTTCCCAAATTTTTATTTACTTTCCTTCTTCATTCACATCCTTCTTCCCTTATTCCTCTTCTTTCTTCCTTTTTTCACCTCTTCTTGGTTCTTTCTTTCTTCATTCTGACTGGACATTTTTAAAAACCAGCTAAGAAACAGGCTATTGTTACCACCAGAAAATGCTTCTCAGGTCAGCTGTGGTATCAGTTTCTATGAGCAGCAGTTTGCAGGACATTTACTGTGTCTGTCACCACGTTTGTTTTAAAGTAAAGCATTACAGTGATAGTCTTTGCTTGTGTAGTACCTGTAGGATAATAAAATGCTCACAGCATTGTCTGAGGACACAAAGAGAACACTCGTGATTATCTGTCAAGTCACCCATGCCTGCACATGTAGCGCTTTGATGAGGCTTCTCACTTCTGATTTCCGTTTCTGTGCTTTATTCTAATTATGGGAGCCAAGCAGGGGAATGTAGCATGGCATAATCCAATAGGAATTGATTTTAATCGAGATAATGTCCCCACTTGTCTCATTACAGTTTCACATAGCTTCAAAAATGACAAAAGATCATTTAACAAATGTGCCAAAGGCTCCAGAGTAAAGCTTTTCAACATGATCATTACTGGTACTCAAAGTCACTGCTGTAAAATTGTTACTTGCAAACACTTTAATCAACACAAATTGCACAGTAAGAAAAACTTGAAAGCTTAATTCATCTGTGTGTTAAGTGATTAAAAAAGGGAGCATTTCTGCTGTTTTTGTGAAAGAACAGTTTTATCACTTCAGCTAAGGCTGACAAGCTCAACCCAGTATTCTTCAGTTATACTGCTAAAGTGTTTTGTTGATTGTGATTAAAAAATCCACTGATGGCTGAACAGTGGGAATTTCTTGGAAAACTTGGAGAAGAACATGGTTTTTTATAATACAAGTGTTTCCGCAGTTTTGATAGAATGAAGTGCCGCAGTGATGTTTAGGGTGAATGGTGGACGTAATCACCGTAGTCCACGGTTCAGATGCTGAATCCTGTTCATATACATATATATTTTAATGTTTAGACGGCAAAAGCACTCTGACTAAGATCAGTTAAAGACTGCTTTGGTTTGTAAGTGTCTAAACATAATCATTAATGCACTGAATAATTCTGCAGTTGATTTAAATTCATATGCATGGGCAGATATGTTTGGTGCATCAGCTCATTTGCAAGTTTAAATAAGTTAACTAACATCAAGTCCTATTTACATATTTGAAAATCATTTATGATGCTACAAATGTTATAGTTATGTATGAAGACTTTTAGGAGATGATGTTACATTTCTTTGTTGCCACACTGTTTGGTTGTGACATTATAAAAACTGTTTCCTTTTAGCTCTGACTTTAATAGTAGAAACAGGTTTACTTCTGTGGCCACAAGGCTTTTGTGAGCTTATGGCTGAGTGCCCTTTTCAAAAAGGTCAGCTTCCTTTCTAAATGTGTTTTGCAGTGATATGTTCATGATTCAGCGGTGCAAGACTGAGAAGTGTTGCACCAAGAGGTGCTACACTCGTTGTTAAGACAGAGCACAGATGACAGCAAAATTTCATGGACAGACTTGTTATGCCAATCTTAATGATAGTAATTCATTTAAAGAAAAAGATAAAGAAAGCGACTGTTAGCTTATTCATATGTCTAATTCAGGACTCTGTTTTTTGGTCTTCAGATTTTGTTCCCTGATATTCATGTGGGAATCAATTTAGGAATGGCTCACTTAATTCCAGAGCTGTACTTCTGAAAGAACATGACTTCATGTATTGAGTAATGTTTCTGGGGATTTGGGGGTTTCAGCAACCTAACTAGAGTTCAGGTTATAAATACAAAGTCAACTTTTAAGGAAACCTTCAGCTTTTTAAACCCAGTATTTTTCCACCATCATCCAGCAGAAAGCTTAGAATAAAGAAATATTGAGGGTTTTATGTAAAACAATAAATAAAATAATATTAAGATTAAAATAAAATTTATTTAGTTCTATTTATTAGATAACCAGACATAAGAGCAATGAGCCAATCAACATTACTAATAGGTAACTACATGTGGCTGCCATGCAGTAGGTTATTTATGATTGTTTACTTTCTTACAAAACAGTTCCGAAGTGGAGGAAAAAATATATTAACACGTTTAAACCTATTTTAAAACAAAGTTGATGTCAAGCTATGCCAACCACTGCTGATTCAGTTTAATTTTATTTATATAGCACCAAATCACAACAACACTCGCTTCAAGAAGCTTAATCCTTCTTAATCCCACCTGTGTTTATGATGAATCCAATTAAAGAAGCCTACTCTGATAATAAATAAAACTCATGGCTGCCTAATATCGTTTAAAAAAAACAAAGTAATTTGTCCTGTGTATGACTTTATGAGCTTCTCTGACTTCTCGTTGGATTTTAATTCTTATTAGTTTGGGCAGTGCAGCCAACGAGTGATGAGAAACCGCATCACTTTCTTTCTGTCCTTCACAGATTACAATTATCTGATCATAAGTCGGATCAGCCGATTTTCTGGTTTTAGAGGGATTTCTGCAGGCACTGAGAAAAGGGTTAGAGGAGCCTATCCCAGCTGTCAGCTCTGTGATAGACTGATACCCTGGACAGGCTGTCTGTCAGAAAACTGTAAAAGGTGCAGTTACTACAGAGCTATTGCAGGTACTATTAGCTCTTGTAATATGGATCCCAGTATTGTTTCCACAATGTGTTATAAAAACTTCTTAGCGCATTAGCTCATTTTGAATTTGCTGGCAGCAACGTGTGTCAAAAAGTTGGGATGGGGCCATGTTTACCAGTCTGTACTACTCCTTCTTTAAACAACAGTCCATAAACAGAATTTGCTGGACGTTTGTAAGAGGAATGTTGTCCCACAGCTACTCAGTAGTCCTGGGTGCTCTTTACTGCATTTTTCATTTTGTGATGCTCTAAATGTTTTCAATTGCTGAAAGGTCTGGACTGCAGGAAGGCCAGCTGAGCACTCGGACTCTTCTACTTGGAAGCTGTGGGGTTTTTTTCTTTTGGCAAAAAGCAGTCCCCGAGAACAAACTCAGACAGCAGCTGGCAGGTTTAGAGTGTTTATTGTTAAGGAGTGATTGGTTTACAGATAGAGGGCATTTGGCTAGGAGATTCAACAGCACTACAGGCTTGAACATGGGAGTTCCATCAGAGACGAGACAAAGAACTTAACTGGAGTCTTAAACAGGAATATGATTCATGTGAGAAATTCAGGTGGTTATTAACAGTTTCACTTGAGTTAGGAGTGAATGGAGGTAGTTTGTGGGCAGCTGGTGGGTATCTAAGAGTTGGCGGAGATGGCAGATGCAAGCAGGAGGAGCTGGAGGTTTCCACAGATGACAGTTGAGTTAGTTTCCAGTTGAGTGTGTTTTCTGTGGGTACACAGAGCAGGCGACAAGGAGAAGTGAAAAGAGACTGAGTAAGAATGAGCAGGTGATTACAAGCAACAAGAAAACAAGCTGGATGGTCCCCCACATTTTTAGTACAGAGGATGGAGCATCCGTGTTTTCCAAAAAGAATTTTGACTTTTGATTTGTCTGACCAGAGTTTTCCACTTTGCTTCAATCCATTTTTAATGAGCTTTTTTAAGAGATGGTGACATTTCTGGATAGTGTTCACACATGGCTGCTTCTTTGGATGATCAAGCTTTAACCTGCATTTGTGAGTAATACATTTCTGGAAGGGCAGTGCAGTGATTTCTATGACCGAATCATGCCTGTTTTAATACAGTGGTGCCTAAAGCCTGAAGATCATGGGCATACAATAATGAAATTTGTCCTTTTCCCTTGCACACAGAAATTTCTCCAGATTCACTTACTATTTTGATGTAAATGATGACATAGTCTTGTGGTGTCTTCGGGATTCCCATATGCTTGATTGCCATTCACCTACGGACCATTTTTGATCCGAGGACACCACAAGGGTTACTGTTGAATTATGCTTATTCTTAAATTGTGCCACTATTTCTAAACACAAATTTGTTGCCAATTAGTGAACCTCTTTGACTTAATACCTGTGTAAAATCTCTCTTTTTAGACCCAGTATTACTGAAATGTTGCCAGTTAACCTATTTAGTTGAAAAATGTTCCTGCAGCTGTTTCTTTGCAGTGTCACTTTTCCGTCCTTTCTTTGTGCCCTTCAAAACTTTTGATATATTGCTACCATCAAATTCAATATGACCTAATGTCTTTCTTAAAGTAGCATATGTTCTCAGTTTAAACATCTGATATATTTTCTATGCTCTAAAATATGGGTTTCTGAGAGTTGCAAATCATTGGATTCTGTTTTTATTCACATTTCACACAACATCAGTTTTTGTTGGGGGTTTTTTGTATGTGTGAAATGCAGTTGTATGCAGTTGGCTTCTGTGGCAGAGCCACTTGAATAAATGGTTTGAAGAATTAAGTTTCTGATGTTGAATGCTTTTAGAAATTCTTACACTGTGTAATATTGTAATTCCTCTGAAGCAGTGCTGCCTCATTTATGCATCTTGGGTGAAGTGGTTGGTGGTAGGGGCTCTGTCCTGTTGCCATGGTGAGAATTACATTGCATCTCACAAAGAAAATACCCTCATATGCTCCACAGGTGGTTGTTGATCCTGTAGTGCAAGTACATCAAATTCACAGCACATCACCTGCTTGTTTAAACAGGATGTAACCACATGGTGCAGTGTCAAGCAATCTAAACAATTTTATTTTATTTTTATTTTTACAACTCCTCCCAGCCTCATTAAATCCCTCAAATCCCAGGTTCTTTTCACAAGTTTATTTTTCTTAAAAAAGACACTTAGCAGAAATATATACTGAGAATCTCTGATGTTAAAACACATAATATGTTTCAGCTAACTAATAAAAGTCATGCTTAGACACCAGTATAGCTCAATTGGTGTTGTATATCTGTAAGTCTATCTATCTGTCTGTCTGCCCTATCCAATAAAGGCAAAAACACTAAAAATGTGACATCCTCAGCACCTCAAGAGGGTACACGAAGTTTGACCGCTGTCCCTGTGACACTTTTTATTCTGTACTTGTCATCTCCATCTCTATTGAAATAATATGAATGAAGATTGAAGACAGGAGGGCAAAGATGAGGTTTGTGGGAAACAAAAGAAAGGAAGGTATGTGGTATGTTTAAAAATCATTGAATCCTGAATAAAAAACATATGACAGATCAAAATACAGGTTTGTAATTATGTTAAACAGAAAAGAAAACACACAAAAAAGTAAACCTGAGACTGACCGACACTGGAAATGTTTCAGCCTACCATTTTTATACAAATTGTTTAAAAACATTAATGCAACATGCCACTTAACAGAGTGCAAAATATCAGATTTTTGTGGAGTGATGAGACTACAGCTGTATGAAACTGACATTTTAAATGAACATAGAGATCATAATTCCTTAAGATTAGTTGTTCTTTTAATTGCGTCATTTCACTGTTTTCCCCTTTTCTGGAGTGGTTTAAAGGCTGGAGAATTAGCACCACCATCTGTTTATTCCAATCAAACAAGATGCTAATTCCCGGAGTGGGTGATGAATGCATTCATCATCTTTGTGCAGATTTTCTGTTTAAATTTGGCCAAAATTTGAATGGAAATTTGACCACAGGCATCAAACACAGTCAAACAGACCAGCTGCATTTCTTTCTTGTACCTTACAGATCAAATCTCAGCTCAAAAAAAATTTGTATGGTGCATGTTTATTTTCGGGGGGGTTTTCTTACTCCACTTGAATGCATCGTTCAGCCCAGTGTATAGAGCAGAACTCTAACTGACTTCATTGTAGGCGTTTGGTAAAAGCATCTTGAAACCTTGCCGTTTTTTTGTAAGGAAAACATGTAGTGTAACTTCTGAAGCAGCTACAATGTAGCAAAAATCAGCATATATATATATATATATATATATATATATATATATATATATATATATATATATATATATATATATATATATATGACACTTCTGTCATTCAGTTTGAAATGCTTTAGTCCTTTTTGATCTGGAGAAATTGAAGTTATACACAACTCCAACAACTTTTACTGCAAAGTATAAATACAATGTTTTTTCATCAAGCTAAAAATACCTTAAACTGCCTCCTGTAAAACTTTTAGAAGGACGCAGTCATCCTGTGATTGGTATCTGTTACCAAGCGCAGAAGGGGACACATGCATCACCGGGTAGACACATTCCTCTTACGACCTCCAGTGTTTTCTCAGATATCTTCTTACCATACTCAGACTTAGATCTGTTTATACCAGACAAATGTTTATTCATTCTAGCTGGCTACACCTATTTGTCATCTTGAATTTGAAGAAATAGGCTTCATCTTTGCAGGTTTATGTAACCACCTAAATGCATGAGGCATTTGAGTCTGCACAGCACATGGCTATTGTGATGTAATCTCAAGTGAATGCTGTTATGTATTCAGAACAAATACTTGAATTAAAACATGTTTCTTCCAACTAAAATGGGTGTTTTGACTGTGGAATTTTTTCTTTTATCACAAATCATATTGCAAAGCAGGGAGAAGCTTTTTAGAAGCAAATGAATAAAAAACACATTAAATACAAAAATGAACTCTAGATGCTGATTAGCAATCTTTGTCAGGGACAAAGTCTGCAATTTAAACAGCATCTAATACCTGAAGTAACTGAGCTCTAAGCTGTTCCCAGTCTGTATGTCCATTCAGTCAAAGCTTTAAAGGCAGATCAAAATACTGATTTGTTCAGTGGGTCAAGAGGAACAGAATCATGACTGCATCTTACAAACTCAGAGAGTGCAAAGATTGTAAGTTGTCTAATGAGCAGCGGAGAATCGTGTGAATGTTTGCCTGCACTGCACATTAATATTGTTTTGCAACCTGGCTCACGGGCTGCAACAAAAGAGACAGAGACTGAATGAGGTAGTAACTAGTAAAGGTTGATGTATTTGCAGAACATAATTAAAGTGAATGTGTGTGTCAGCAAATCAGCTGTGTAAAGCATGTATGGGTGTGTGGCAGAGTCTGTGGGAAACACAAACAACTCAAAAACACCTGCTGTAGCTGAGCTGATCCAGCCTATGAAGCTGGTGTCCAAATCAGGCCAGTAAGCAAAAAGAATCAGAGAGCAAGTGAGAGACCCGCTGCAGAAAGAAGAAAGCTTTAACAGCCAGGCTCACTGGGCCCAGGTGTAGGTCGTGCAGCCAGCTACCTCAATCAGCTCCTGCAGAACAAAGCACAGCACAAACCACAACACAAAATCCAAAAGAGACACCTAATGCCCTGGGTTTGTCACAATATATATTTGCAAAAATAACATATGAGGGTGAAAATGCTTTTATACTGATGGAAGTCCAGCAAAATACTCCACTAATAATGTGATAATCCCGCTTAAACTCATATTCAGCTTGATACACAGAGATGTCATACCTTGCATGTGAGAGCATGGTCTTTACTGCCTTTGTGATCATGAGTTAAAAATGACAAAGAGATTCATAAAAATGAGAGCATTCACTTTAAATTAGGAAGAATTACTATTAAGACCAGAATGTCAGATTGACACAATCCAACACAATGCAGTGTTCTTTCTTCTTTTGTATTCTCCCTTTCAAAAATATCTATATATGACAATTACCACTGGGTTAGAGGTCATGTTTATTGCATATATAGTAATTGGGCTGGAAGAGGAGATAATATGCTTTTCCTGTACTGAGCAGTCTGCAGGTTTTTCCTCTCAGGCTTCATCCAGCTAGTCCAATTAGTCAGACAGTAAAACCTGAGGCAAGAAGAGCCACAAAACGCTGGCAGCTGCTAATAAAGATTATTGCTCCAAGTGTACGGTAAGAACTGAAGGCAATCCATGATGGGTTTTAGTAATTTAATTCCCCTCCTCTCTTTTCTAATCTGGATAATGAACACTGATAATGAAAGGCAACTGTATGAGATTTTTGTGGTGCTATCTGAAGTGTAATCTTAAAGTTTGAAAAGTTGGGGAGCCTTGCAAAAACTCTTTTATTATTATTTATTATGCTCACACAGAATATAAAGAGAAGGTATCAAAGAAAAACATCATAACAAAGGGAAGGAAAGGACAATGAATATAATTTCACATTTATCTGTACTTTACATAATAGCCAGTGGACAATCTTTTCCATCTCACAGTTTTTTCTAAATAAAGTTACAAAAGACTGGACTAAATGTGCACCCATTACCTCATCATTAACATTAGCATTTATAGACAGTTATGCTATTTAAATTAAATGCTCTGAAAGAAATGCCCACTGTTTTAACTTTGTAGGCAATTCCATCTTAACTTAATCTCTTAGCCCCATTCACGATGGATCAATAAATTGAGTTAAATACGCTCTCTAAAACCGACTTGAAATTAGATGGATTTCCTCTGAATTATTTGTTTTAGGTCACATCGAGTATACATTTTTGTTAATCAGTCATGCCACAGTATCCTAGGAGTGACTATGCAGAAATGTATTAAAATGAGTAATTATCCTGAAGCTAAAGTCCTTTTGGGAAGGTCTTTCTGTCTCTGTCATGGGCAGCTCTGGCTAACACTCCCTCTACGTCAACTCATTTAACACCTTTAGCGATTGTCACTATGATGAATATATTATTGTCTTCAAAGAGAAGACAATTAAACCTTTTGACAGTGATAGCCACTGATGATGCAGCAAGCATTATGAGCAAACCTTTGATAAAAGAACGTCAATGAAGGAGGAAGCAATGCGGTAAATAACAAATATTACATTGTCTGGAATTTCTAATAAGAGACCAAAAGCAATTGACATAATTCATCCACGGGGCGGACAGCTTTACATCTTGGTTTTGCTGTTTGCTTTGTTTTTGTGGTTGTTTACATTTAGTTTTTTTTTTTTAGTTGGGCCTGGTACTATGGGAGCAAGTTAAATATGCCCAGGATATCTTTCCATTATTTAGCTTCACTTACCCTGACATTAGCAGTCAGGCTAAGTGGACATATAAAGGTGGTTATCAGCTCAGTGCATCAGCTATGGATTTATCAGTCTAGTTCCAAGTATTCACAGGAAAGGGGTCACACCGCAAACATCACAAACACAGAGTGGCAGAGGAGTGTCTGATGTTAGAAAAGATAGATCAAACGATGACATGAGAAAATCATGAAAAGGTTAAACACTTACATGCAGGCCGAAAGCACCACAGCAGCTGTGGACAAAGCAGCAGCGGTGTTTGTGTGAAAGCTGGAGTTTACTCTTAGAGTACAGAGAATATTTTAAAGTGTTGTAAGAATGTATATGAATGCTTTGGCCAGTAAGAGGAACAAACCAAAGTGTCCTTTACCAGGAATTGTGCAATCATCCACTTTAACTGTTTTCTGGGTCTTCCAGGCCTTACTGGATGGTACATCCCTTCTTTATGGGATTTTGGGGATCGTTTTGGACCTAAATATCTGAAGCTGCAAGTTTAAAACGTGTAATCAACTCCTGATCTTTTGCCTACTTGTGATGAAATCATGAAGGAAGCTGCCTTACCTGTTTCTCAGTCAGTTGTCCAATTATTTGGTTGCTTTTGGAAATGGAGGACAAATTGCAAGACTATAAAAGCCAATAAAAATTGCTGTTATTCTAAAACAGTAAATAAACTTCTTGAATTAAAGCTGAAAGTTTGCACTTTCACTTAAAATCCACTATGGTGGTATACAGAGGCAAAATTACAAAAAGATATTTCAGTGCATTATTCAAAAATATAAGGGCCTAGCTGTATGTGCACTGTTTTAGAATCATATATAGTTTTAAAAAAATCCAACAGAAATAAAAGAAGAAATAAAATTGCTTCTAATAGGAAGAGAAAGCATTTAGATTCTGTTTAAAAAAAATCCTTGGATCCTCCTACTGGGCCAAGGGATCCTTCAGGAAGGGTGATGTTATTATTTAAAAAAAAAAGTAAATGGTTAGCAATTAATGATGATAATAACTTCATACAGGTTACGTTAACAGTAACCCAGTACCAAGTGAGCCAACCCCAGTCAGCCACCTTTCTAATGTAGGGTTAACCTTGAACTTACCTTGCAACAACAAATGCTGCTTTCTTGATTGCTCTTTTTGGCATTTGAGTTTCCTAAAAATGAAGCCACTGCTAGGTTTCATCCCTGCTAATAAAAGACACTGACTGGACTTCGCCACCATGTTTGTGATATCGGTGCTGTTCGGCATATTTGAAATGATCTGACGAATAAAATGGCTTGCTATGTGGCACAACATGTAATTCTCATATTTTTGAAATTCTCATGTTCATCTGTTACTTGGTACTAACAAGCAGGTATGTTTATGCATTGCACCCACATTGTTAATGCATGCAGATTGCTGTCCAAGCTTCTTATATTAGCTAAAAACTTGTTAAACACTTTGGTGGTGGTACTAGATGACCTCAAAGGACCCAGATTATCATTAAATATCAGAGGTGTCTGATAGTTGATGAGCAATTTCAATCAGTGCCAAAGTGCACTGACTGACTGTGATGCTGTGTTTGCCATCCTCAAAGCATCTAGCATAGATAAAAAGTAAACCTAAAACATATGTTTCCACAAGAGGCACAAGCACTATTCAGACTGTGCACTGACACTTCTCATAATCTTCCTTTCATTATTACCTGAATCTCTCATTATGTTAATGTCACTCATAGGGACACACCATCTGCCATGCTTCTAACAAGTGTAAGCACTAGTTCCCTACAGGAAACTGCTGCATCAATCTGCACACAGCCTTTGTCTTTCTGTGTTGTAAATATTGTCAAACACAGCTAGGACTGCCAGAAGAACGAGCAGAGCATTACATGTTACTTCAGCTTCCTTCATTAAACTTACATTAAATTCAAGCAATGCAACCGTCTTCTTTTGCCTTTTCTTCTACTGAGCTTGGTTCACTAACTTATTTCATTTAACCTCATTCACTTTAATAAACTTCCACTTATTTGCATTTCACTTCAGTTAATTTCAGTGGCCTCATTCGAATGCAGTTTAGTTCACTTTAATTTTCTTGTGTTAATTTTCTTCTTATTTCAGTGTTTTCTTGAGTATTTTTCCCCTTATTTGATTGAATCTAGGGTCTGAGGACAAGGGCAGTCATTTGGTGTAGTCGCTAGCAGTATTGTCCACAGCAAGAAGCGTTTCTGTGTGGAGCTCACAGTCCCAAAGCATGCATGTTCAGTAAATTGATCCTTCTAAATTTCTTGTAGGGTGAGGGTAATCTGTAGGGTTATCTACCTCTCTGTGTTAGACTGTGATTGAATGGCGAGTAGTTCAAGTGTTTAGCCCTAAAATAGCAGCTAGACAAGAAGCAAGACAGAACAAATTGCAATTCCTTTAAACGAGTGACATGACGTATGACTGAAAAAAGTGTGAAATTCAAATCAAAATTAAAAACACAGTCACTTTGAAGTTTCACATTACTTTAACTTCAGACAATTTCGAGACAATCACGTCAGGATGTTTTCTACAGTTGTTCTTTCTCGCATGTAGCAGACAGCAGGAAATAATCGGCTTCAGAGGCGTTTACGCTACTGGAAATATTCAGTTTGATTCTGTGGGAGGAAGCAGAAGACACCCAATTCCTGGCTGTAAATGCACCAGGCTATTAACTGCGCTATTGGCACATCAGTGCATCACGCAGAGTTTTCGCTAGAGAGTTGGCAGATTAAAAACCGGATAATGTCTGAACTAACAGCAATGAGCATTTATATTCTCACAGGCACCTCTGTTTGGTAAAAAAGGTTTAGGGTTTCGGAATACGTGTGAAAGTGGCGTAAGAGTCGTTATATAGTAACTGACTCTCCAGAGAAGTGAGAGCATTTTGTGGTATCTGTTATTTGTTCTCTCTAAAAACATGAGTAGAGGGGCTGGAGAGATTGCTACTTGTGAAAGCACTGTTGACATTTATTATAATAGGCCTCTAAAGGTGATGAAACACAAATGATAAAAAACCAAATGTGACCAAATTTGAAGTATATATAAACAATCACTGAACTCTCTCCAGACTGTTAGTTGTTTGTTCAGTGTTTTTATGCCATTAGGTGCGAGATGAAGGGGAAGGCAGCTTTGACAAACTGGAAGTAGTGATCATCAAAAATAGGAGAACAATCAAGCATTTAAAGGTGGAAGTGAAGATTTATAACCTTTTTACTAGCCTTTTCACTCTACTACTTCTAAAGAAGTAGTAGTAAATCAATAGATAAAAACACTGACATTTATTTTCTGCCATGGTTTTGAGTGAGGTTCAGGAACATGGTGAAGCGTGGAATATTAAAAGCATAAATGAGCAGTTTGCGCACATTGTATTATTAGAAAAATGAGTTTGAAATAATGTTTGTACAGCTGCCTTGAGGTATAACATAATCACAGGATCAGAAGAACTCAGCTTGTGAATCGCCTTTGGCACAGGTACCCTATGACCTTGCGCCCACTGATACTGCAACATTTGATGGAAGTGACAATTTTAACAGTAGCTCTAGGGGACTGTTCAGTTTTAATTATTTCAGATATCATTGCAGCCTTGAGCTACTTCATTGGCTGAGTTTTGAGTAAAGGATGAGCATCACCAGCCTTGCTGTTGGCTGCTAGTTCATGTACTTTCAAATGAATCATCCTCTGCAATCACAATCTGGCAACCAATTCTTTGTTCACTTCTAACTACACCTGCTCCCATGTGTCCAGTAGAAAAAACATTCCTTCCACTATACAATACAGGAGTGGGCATGTTGGATCATTATTATCAATTTTGAATAATTATAAACATATTAATGAAGTCCAGACATACAAAATAATCAAAAGCTGGGCATGTCTACTTTTTGGGTTATGTGTAACCAATCTGCATATGCAAATAAACTTTAAAAATCAAATGAACACACTGCCAAGCTTCTTTTCAGACTGTTTGCTTTTTGTATTTTACCTCTTTAGATCAAGGCAGCTAAAGCATGTTTTATTCATCAAATGTCTGCCACTATTAAAATGCTCCTGCAGAGTTTGTTACACACATATATCTATATAACAAACAGTGTAGTTTTTTAAATAGTTTTTTTCATAGTTAGCTAAATGGATATTTTAGGGTCAGACACACAGTGACTTTGACAATCATTTGTGTTACTTGCAAAATACTGAAAGAAAAGTTGTCTGTAAATAAAAGTGTTTTATCAATGGAAAATAACTGAAGATGGTTGAAATATTTGAACTGGCTGTGGCTCAAATGGTAAAGTGGATTGTCTACCAACTACAAGGTCTCAATCTCTGGTTCCTCCTGTCCATGTGTCAAGGTACCCTTGGGGAAGATATAAATCCCCTCGATCCATCAGTGATTGTGTGAATGTAGAAAAAAGTGGGAGCAGCATGGTAGTTACCACTGTTGCCTCACAGCAAGAGAGGCCCTGGGTTAAAATCTCACCTGATGCCTTTCTGTGGAAGTTTGTGTGTTCTCCCGTATCTGTGTGGGTTCTCTCTGCTTATTCTGGTTTCCTCCCACCCCCCAAAGACATGCATGGGGTTAGGTTAAATGATGATGCTCAAATTAAGCGCAAATGTGAGTGTTAATGGTTGTTTGTCTCTATGTGTTAGCTGTGCAACAGATTGTCAACCTGTCCAGGGTTGAACCCTGTCTCTATGCTTATGACTGCTGGTACAGGTTCCAGCACCCCCCCAACCCTGAACTGGATGATGAGAAGAAAATTGATGGTTGCATGGTTGAACTATTTTAGTGTTTGCATTGATTTAAAAACAGACTGCAGCACAACCTGACAGATAGCTCAAAGTACTTGTAGTTGTATAAAGACGTTTGGTAGGAGTTAGGCATATGTCTGTATTGGCTTCATATAATTAAATTTGAGTTATTTTTGGAAAATAGCTCATTTATATTCATCCCCCAAATCTAAGTCCTTGAGCTCCACTCTTTTTCACAAAAACAACAACAATCACCCCTGGGACTATAGATCACATCTGTTCAGAAAAACAACAGAGGCAAACATAGATAGATGAAGAGAGACAGAAAGCGATAATGTGCAGCAATCTGCTAATAATTATGAACAAGCAAGGCTAGTTTCACAGTGTTACACCCATCTTTTGTCCTCCACTCCATTTAGCCATATGTCAGCTGGCTTATCTCTTCTACCTCATCCATACTTCTCTGTATTCATGTCATCACTGTCTTACTCCCTGAAGTTACTTTTGTGTTTTTCAGTTTTGTCCAACCATTCCATCACTTCAACCCTCCACCTTATCGTTCTGTATGGTCATAGATTTGCTTGAAGCGGAGCAGGTAAAGGATGGAGGTGAGTAAATTCTCTATTTAACGGTAATTGTGTGTGAAGATCACTTAGAGGACACCCAATCTGACTCAGCAGTTGTGAAATACAGTGACAAGCCTTGTACTATTCTGCTGCTTAAAATAAAGCAGTCTGTAAGCTATCATTTAAGTACGACTATGCATCAAAATATACTCCACATCTAAGGGCATAATTCCCCTGTAATTAAAAGGAACTTCAGTGTATTTTATTTGAAAGTATAATATAATTATATTTACATAAAAATAAAGCTAGTACAATAACATAAGGAGGTAATTAAATTAAGTAAATTAAGTAAAAAGTAAATTAAGTAGTGTGTATATTCCTGGTAATTTAGTGGGAAAACAAATCAAACATGTAAAGTGCTATGAAAGGAAAGCATAGTGCTGTGTGATCTGAAATTGTGCAATTGAAGACGCTTACATTACAAATTTATGACTAAAAACCTCTTCTCCCTGTTTTTTCTCAAATTATTGGTTTCAGGGTGACAAACGTGCAACCTTTGGCACTCGTATCTACCACTGAAATATTGTCTCAGTTATCTGCTGCACTATTAGGGCAACTGTATATTCATGTGTCATGCTGAACAACTGTTGTGTCACTCTTATTAAGTATTGTATTGCTTGCTATCGTCAATATATACAGATTATGGTTTTCAGAGACAAATGTTTATTATTTGAACAATATCATAAAACTATCACATTTTATTAATGTGAAATTTGGAAGCAACATCTGTTTACTCCTCACTGCAGAAGCTGCTGACCATCTGTTCTTTTGTAAGTAAGTGAGTGATTCAGTGATAGACTCGTTCAAGTGTTCGATGATACACTCCCTTACTTCCTTTTTTTCTTTAAGGTTGTCTTTGTACTGACCGCAGTCACATTTTCTGCAGTAGCTATTACTTCTGTACCTTGTGTTTTTTTATTCAGAGTACTCGTCACGATTCTCCACTTTCCCCGTTTGTTTTTTTTGGGGGGGGGGTTTGGTTTCTTTTACTTTAAAATATACCCACAGTTTGATTTTTAATTCTTTTTATGGATTTTTGCCTCTTGTGCGTCTGTCTGACAGGTTTGTTTACCAAACTCATTGCCCTGCTGCTATTGACTAATAGCCTACTAATTAATGATTTGGATATTGGACTTGATCTGTCTGCAGTGCATTTGAACGCTCTCCTCCTCTGAACTATAACGCATGATAATTATAGTCGTGTCAACAAAGAGAACACCAGATCAGTTTGCTTTTAAATGTTTATTCAGTGTAATAAAGTTCAAAGAGGCAGTAATTATTTTCTAATTTACTATATTGTGCAAATGTTTAACAATGGAAATTGCTTTGGCTGAAGTCAACGCAATGATTAATTTGGGGTTCAAAAGACAAAGTTTAAAATATGGCATTTTGTCAGCTCTCATCTCTCAAGCATTTACTGTCTGCATTTTGACCTTGAGCTATTCTCCCCTCATTCTCTCGGTCCCTCATCAATCACCATGGCTGTGTCATGTCTTTGATGTTGCTCTGTAATTTTCTTGCAACAATGACACCGGTGAGTGAGCTTCAAATGGCCAATCCAGCTTCACTGCGGTTGCACACAAGCTCCCTGCATATATATTTGTATTACGTGATATATTTTTGAGGACATTAGTGATATAATTGATTTACCCTACCCTTGCAGATCCCAAATAAGCCCTTTCTAAAAGTCCTAGTGCTGAAACAGGAATTTAAGCAACTTATAAATAGGTATGAGAAATGAGGAACTTTTAAATAATGTCCTCACTTTAATGGTGAAAAAGTGAAAGAGGTGCTGAAATGGTGGACAAATGCACACACCCACACACATGCACACATATATACAAATATCCTCCATCCAGTGTGTGTGTTTTATTACTGTTTGTACAGGCATGCTATTATTGTTATTATTATTATGGATACTGCCATTGTTGTTTCAGAATTACTGACCTACTTATTTTGTGGCACTTAAAACTTGACCTTCCTTATTACCTTTAACAACTTTTCCTCAATTCCAGGCACGCCCACATCCTTCTAGCAACTCAGCTCCGGGTGCTTCCTGTGACTTATCAGTTTTTACAGCTTAATGAGTTTAATTAATAACCTTTAAGAGAGTTTGTCTTTTCCTCCCAGACGTGACGCTCATTGTTAGCAGAAAAGGAAGGACACCGCTAATTAAAATCAGCTTAATATCAACTCTAATCTTTTCATTAATTCACTTTAATGTTTGTGTTGTCATCAGTCACTGGTAGATAGCAACTGCACATTACACAGACACCAGGGGGATTTTATGATTTAGCACTAGCACTAGTCAGACAAGGCCAAATAGGCTTATAGATGAAAAATACTTTTTAAATTCATAATAACTCCTTTAGCCAACACCTGGTCTGAGCATCCAACCATCTTCTTCCGCTTATCCAGGGCCGGGTCGTGGGTGCAGCAGCCTCAGCGGAGAAGTCCAAACTCCTCACCCTTTGGGGAGAGATAAGATGAGCTTGTATCTGTGATCTTGCTCTTCGGTTACTACCCAAAGCTCATGACCATAGGTAGTGATGTGCGGATCGATACTGAAATATCGATTCCTCCGATACCAGTCATTTATGTTCTAGAATCAATTCTTACATTAAAATATCGATATTTTAGTACTTTAGGGTAAATTTGTAGTTTATCATTAACAGGAACACAGTGGAAAGAAACTATAACATTCGGATTGTCTACATTCGAAGGAACTACTTCCTCTTCCGCCTTTCATAGTCATGTGCGAAATACTGCTGTATAAATGTGTCGCAGCCCCTTGGCGTGCGCACTCACAACAATGGCTGAGCGTAAATGGAGTCATGTGCGGACGTATTTTGCCTCCACAAACAGCCGAGACGTGGTTTGCGATACATGTGGCAAAAAAGTGAGGTGTTGTGGCAACACCACTAACATCGTCAAACACCTCAGAGTAAATCATATCACAGAATATGATGAGCTTATGCTGAGGCGAACTGAAGAGGAGGACAGGGACAGGTGCTGCTAGGGCGAGAAAGACGTCTCTCACGGAGTCCTTTAGTGCTGCAGGCAGGCAAGGTGTTCAAACTTCAGTTTTTTCTATTTCTATATGATGAATTCTGCATTATTAAGTGATAAGAACAAGTAATCTGATGTCCTGTAATCATTATGATGCTATAATTTGAGATACAATAAAAGATACAATAAATAAAATAAGTTTTTGTACAAAGTATCGGTATCGGATCAGTATCGTCGATACCACCCTGAATATTACTTGGTATTGGATCGGAAAGGAAATCAGTGGTCAGAAAAATATTAAGCCACAGCCAATTTAATAAAGCACAAATAGCAATTTCGAAATACCAAAACATAATTCCAAAGTTTGAGGTAAGGAAAGAAAACTATGTTTCTGTCCATTTATTGTACTACCACTACTACTACCTACTGATATATTTTATCTATTCCAATAACATAAAGGAGACAAGCAGCTTCGCCAATTCCACAGAGACACTAATCGGATTATCTTTAACAAAAATCAAGTGCCTGGTGGTGACTTTTAAATAATAAGCTTTCCTCATGAATCCTAAGCAGGCAGCTTTTGCAATCAACAGAAGTGTCGGTCACCAAACAATGTCGTGATTTTACAACTATTTATTAAGTTCAGTTACAACATTTTAAGTTTTTAACCATCTTACTTTTCATCATTTGTGCCTGCCAGCAAGACTATTTTAATTGTTAGGGAAAGATTGTGATTTGGAAAAATAAAGACATGGCTGGGGAGCCATGTTATAGCTAATAAAACCTAACTAATTTCCCTCTTTCAAAAGTAGGGCAGTGACTAAGAATTGTTTAAAATTTAGCTTTTGCAATTTAGCTTCTGCACATGTGTCACAGCTGCGAAGCTTTTGTATTCATGATGCGGACTCAAGTACAGACACGGAAGAGATGGAGCTGCACTTTAACAAAAGGTGAGTTGTTTTTTGGCCAAAAAACATAAATATAAAATAAGGCAAAATTGAACAGAGGCGAAAACTAAAACTAAAACCTAAAATGGGAAAACTAGACTGTGATGACTGTGACGAAAGGACATGAACTCCTGAACGTCATTCAGGGCCCCGAATGACGTTCAGGAGTGCGAGAAACTATGAGAAAAACATGAACATGAAACATGAGCATGAACAGAATCGTGAAGTACCTGAAAGTTGGAAAACAGATGCACAGACACTGAACAGAGGACTTAAATACACAGAAGGGTAATGAGGGAGGTAGAAACACCCGGAAACACAGCTGACACAAATGAACCTGAAAGGCACCACTGAACATGGAACACGAGACTCTTCAAAATAAAACAGGAAACATAATGGCACGTAGACATGACAATATGAGCTTGACAACATGGAACACACAGACATGAAACACATGACGTACTGGGGAGACACGGAACAAGCAGAACCCACATGGAGGCATAGAAGAAACGTCAACCAGACTAAAAACTCAACCAAGACAAACTAATAATAATACTAGATTTGTATTATTACTAGATTATATATTGGATGACGACAGTAGCGGTTTTAGATACGGGCGACACGGGCTGTTGCCCGGGGCGGCATCGTGGTGGGGGGCGGCATCACGGGCATCGGCAAAAAAAAAAATGCTCGTACTCATGCTGCCCCGACAACATGCCAGCGCAAATTGGGAATGTCATAGGCACCGATCGGTTTTCTATCGCCCATTTGCTGGGAGTAACGGCGCCCTCCGTTTGCGAGGTGCGCCTGCTGCTTGCGGCACAGGGAGGAGAGGGCGGGGCGGCGGGGGATTCTCTGGGTGGCTGGAGCAGCGTCTAATAACCAACTTGCAAAATAAAACAAAATAAAAACAAACCAACAACACGAAAACAGCAGACATTATGATACAGACTTATAATTTGCACCGATGTTTTTTCGAAATTCTATACGCGAAAAGTGAGCGCGAGAGCCCTCGGTGCGTCTGCTCGCTGCTGAAGTAAAGTAAACTTTATTGTCATCTCCGCTACATACAGTCCAGTATATAGAGAGACGAGACGACGAGGCTCCAGTTACAGCAGTGCAAGTAAACAAACAATAAATATAAGAAGAGTAAGAAAATAAATATACACTTTAGGACCAGGGGTAAAGGGATCAATAACAATTTAAAAAGTATATTTTATATTTTGTTGATTTAAAGTCTCACACACAACCCGTTTTTAAAGTTTAAGAAAAAGAGAAAAGAAGAGGAGGAGTGTAGCGACTTCCACAGTCGCTAGAGGCCGGGGATGGAGCCTGCCTATTTGCCTGACGCGCTGTCAACTGTACGCAATAATGCGAGAGGTGGAATTGCTTGCTTGTTTATTAAAGTGCTTGAAAAGTTTACAGAGCAATGTGATCGGCTCGCGATTCAAACTCTTAAAACATCACAGGCTCTAATGCAACAAGGGGAAACTCGTTGTGCTGCTGTCAACAAAAACTACGGCTACCCAGCCCTCCTCTCTGTCAAAATTAAACCAGTGAAAGACAGACTGACAACGCCCTCTTAATGTCACCGCTAGCACCCACGTGACTCCCGTTACACATCACCATAGCAACCAAACAAATGAAAACCCAGTAATCATTAAAATTCAATACATTTAATTATGGCTCCTACAAGGAGAAACGAGCAAAAGATACAGGTAAGCAGATGTGTCATTGGATAATGGCAGGTCATGTTTCCTAAAACATTAAGAATCAGAATACTTTCTTAATCCGTAAGGAAATTATGTGGGTTACAGTTCCTCCAAGAAGAAATGGTAAAAATAGTAACAGTAAGAGACTAAACTCCAAACAATATATACAATAATATAATGTTAATTAGTCAGTGTCAATTGTTGATTTGTCCTGTTCCCATTGTATGACGAATTATGATGTCTGTTTGGTAGCCGTTTGCATACTATGCATACTCTCTCTCTCTTCATATATAGGGTCATATATGTGTGTGTGCGCGTGTGCGTCCGTGTGTGTGTGGGGGGGGAGCGGGGGGGCGCCAGAGGGCGTGTTCGCCCGGGGCGCCAAACAGGCTAGGACCGCCACTGGATGACGATATGAAAACGTCTATCGTTTCATATTAAGCTATCATTTGTTTCCTGGTGTCGCAAAATAAACTGATACGGCAATATTTTTTCATCATTTTGATGGTCACTGTAGTGGCTATATTAATTTCTTAAACTTCTCTCTTTCTCTTATATTTAAAATAACTACACTACGGATGGACAAGTGACTATTTTTACACGTTGTTGTAAACCCAGCGTGTGGCTCCGCCGTCTGCTTATTTCCACATAAACCTTTCACAATAAAGCTGAAGATCATGTTGAGATTTTTCAAAATAAACTGAAATGATGACAAAACATTCTCAAACATCAAATTTCAGAATATGTATCAAACAAGTTACATCAAATAAAAACATGAAGTAACTATAAATGGGCGCTTACAGTCACCACGTGGATGCAGGCACAGGGAATACCAGCACGGCCAGCGAGGATGAGGCAGAACGAGGAAGCTCCAAACAGAAAGACCAGTCACAACAAATCGAGGACCTTATTCCTAAACGAGGGGCCACATCTGTAGCATGGACATGGTTTCATTATGAAAAGTCTGACATGGACCAGAAAACTGTACTATGCAAATTATGCAGGAAACTGGTCTCCACCTCAGACTCACACACGGTAAACCCCTTCTACCACCTATGCAAGAATCATGTGAAAAAGTATGGAGAGAGTTTACGGATGAGAAGCAAAAAAGAGCCGTCAGGTGCTAAAAAATAAACCTTAATATGTTAGAACAGGCTTTTCCAGCAGCATGTCGTGTAATAAATACAAAGAAAATGGCAGCCGTTACAACTTATGTCTAAAAGTGTATAGTTTCATGCATCGGTCAAAACACTCGACTCCAGGTACACGACGCCCAGCTGAAAACACTTCATGCAAGTTGAGCTGCCCGAGATTCACAGAATTAGCAGAAAATGAACAATTTTTGTGGTATATATTGTTTTTGGGACGATAAATGTCTTATATTGGGATATGAGATTTTGGTCGCACAGCCCTAATACTAGAACATAAAATTATCTCATAATAGTCCAGAAAGAAATGCTTTCAGTTTGAAACACTAGTGTTGCTCTCAACTTAACCCTCTCCAGCACCAGCCTAGGGTTAGGCTGTGACTGTGAGGGGAAATTGGAATATTCAGGGAAAACCCATACACAAGGAGAACACGCAAATCCATGGAGAAAGACTGGTGGCAGCTGGTGGAGCTTCCTGCCGATCATTGCACCACTGTGTTGCCCAGTAGATAGCTGTAAACTGTGTTATGTATCATTTACCTGTTTGGATGTTTGGGGTTTTTTGGGGGCGGGAGGGGGGTCGATTTTGATATTATACTTTGTTACCTTCTTTAAAAGCATATCTTACTGTCAGATTCGAGACTTTCTAACTGGAAATTTCCTCTTGACACAAAAATAAATGTTACAGCTAAAAATCTTAAAAGCTGATGTTTTTGTACCATACGGTATTTGAAGTGAAGCGTACTTCTTTCTTTAGCCACTGCATCATTTAACAAACAGAGTAATGTAATATTCTACAAAAAATCAATACAGATCCATTTGTACTATAATCACCACTTTAAATGTACCCATTTTATAGAGCTGCATTATACTTCAGTAAACTGCTTGAGTGCAAACTGAATATTTTGTTGATTCATTTCTAATATCATAGAAAGAAAAAAAATCTGCAAATGAGACACATTTATCACTGCTGTTTTCTCCATCATCCTTGCAACTTCTATAGTTTCTTAATGTCTTCTTGTAAGCACTTTCTTTCCTACTCTGGAAACTCAATTTCCTGTTGAATCTCGCCAATGTTTTTTTTCTGTTATACCAAGGTTAATGAATGGCAATCACTTATCCTTTCCTCTAAAATGGTGTTTCTAAATGTCTCCTGGTGTTGATTAATTTGTGTTAAATTACAACAATATCCTCTTTTCCTTGATAGATTAAAAAAGCACACAGTAATCTTTACCAGCAGAGGAGAAAAAAAGTCATCGCCCAAGTGACGTACAGTCAGCGTGACTTCTCTTCACACCTACAAAGGGAGATAACTATGTTCGCCATTCTGTAGCTTTTACTGAAATAAAATTCTAATATAACGATTCAGAAATGTCACTGAGTTACAAGCATGACCTGCTTATCTGTTAAATTGTGCTTAGCTATGTGAAATTTAAAGTTTGTACTATACAGAGAAGAATCCTTCAATCAGGATACTCCTCACTAAAAAGCATGCTCCTCTGTTTTATATCTCTTCTCATTAATCAAATTAACAATGTCATGTTCATTCCAATGTCAAAAATTGTTACGTGTGCTTTTTCTTTCCGGTTACCACTGAGCTCCTTGTCTGTGTCTGTTTTTCTCTGTGCTGCACTCTTGTGCCTTTTGTGTCGTCACATTATATTCCTGTAATCACAATCTTGGTTTTGGTTTGTTTACCCTAATGTGTTTTTCCAGCCTCTGATTGTCTGCTCTGCCCTAATTTTTTCCATCTGTGGTAGTTTATCCCGTCAGCTCTAAATGCACGTATAGTCCTGCATGTGTCTCCTGTGTCAGTTCATCCTCCACCTGTTCTGTCTCCCAACTGTTCACTTTTTTTAACTTGACCCTTTTTTTGAATTATTCTTTGTTGTTTTTTTTTTTTTTGCTTGATTGTCCAGCTGTTATTATCTTTGCCACCAGCAAATTTGTATTTGATTTAGTTGTGTTTTTGCTATATCTCTCCCACCCACCGTGAACTGAATGTTAAACCTGAACAGGTGTTCAGCAGACTGTAACAGGAAAGCAGGATAAGGGCAAAGGGAAAATGGCTGGAATGAGTGGAGAGTCAGATTTACTTTGTCTCTGGCCGTGTTAATTGTCTTACTAGCTTTAACAAACTATAGAGAAAAAAAAAATTGTTACCATAAAAGAGCATGGCATCTATACTTACAGTTGTGGTGTGAGGTCTTCCACTGGGCAGATGGCCGCCCAGGCAGGCAGGCCGATGCATGACTGTGATTACTCGAGAAGGTGGTGATGTAGGATTTTCAAATTGATATCATAGGTACATATAGTTAAAATCTCGGACAAATTCAAATCTCAGTGAGACATCAACCTAAAGGTCAGATATCATAAGTCATGTACTCTGAACATCTTGTGACTGGATTACCCAAGAAGGAAGTCACCTAGGATTTTCAATTTGATACCATAGCTGTGTCTACTAGGAGGCTGGGGGTAGCTCTGGCAGGTGGTAGGTTTTTTTCTCCCTGCAGGTGGTGATAGGTTTCATCTCCACCCAGTCGGTGGCCTTCTGAGGTCCCACATCTCACCTGCCACAGCTGCTCTCCACCTAGCAAGTAGTGGCCAGCTTCTTAAGGGCCAGATAAAACCACAACTTTCTTAGGCAAATTCAAGCTCCTGGGGTTTTTATTGTTTGACTTGTGTTAATATCACACCTTCTCTGTCGTAGAAGCCAAGTTTATCTTTTGTGCAGCTTAATTTTTGTGAGTTCCCTTGCTGAGAACTGAGCTGGCCCACATTCCCGGAGGAGAGAACCGAATACTACCGAGTAATCCACACTTCACCTCTGCTATGACTCCAACTTTTCACTCTCTCCTCTTCCAACAGAAACAGTCAGTTGTCCTGCAAATTTTAGTCCCTGTGGGCTTGATACTATCACGCGTTTGCTTTAGATTTTTCAGCTGCACATCCAGGATGACAATGTCTGTTTCACCACATCCCAAAGTTATTGGAGTGAATATGGAGGCCACTTAAGTATGGTGACCCATTGCCATTTTCAAGAAACAAGTCAGAGATGATTTAAGCTTTGTGAAATCCTGCTGGAAGCAGCCACCAGAAGATGGCTGCACTGCAGTCTTAAAGGGATGGACCTGGTCTGCAATGATACTCGGGTAGGCGCTGACATTTCAGTGATGCTCAGTTGATAATTAGGGGCCTAAAGTGTGACAAAAAATATTCCTCACTACTTGGATTTGTACAGCCCATCTGAAAAAACAAAAGAAAAGGTAGGCTGAGGCTTGTAGTTCTCATGGAATCACTCATCAGTTTTACATAACAGCATAACTAAGCATAATGTTTAGTTGGTTTTTGTTATAATTATGCTAGAAACTGGCCTCTTTCATTGATAAGTATTTTATGAAACAAACAATCCCTTCACACATCTTTCTGTTCAATTCAGGTTCACATCAGTCTGTCCCAGTAAATGTAAATGTAAATGTAAAACAACTTACATATTTAAAATTCTAATTTTACAGATGCTTATGTTTACATTTACAATATGCTTTATTTCGTGCTTTATGTGAATGAGGTGACCGACAAACCCTGTTTTTTGGAGAATTGCAAGTGAGTCACATGAGGTTGGAATGACTCGAGTTACATGTCCTGAGCATAATGTTTTCAGTGTTTTGAGTTTGAATTAATATGTTGATTGGTTGTGTATATAATCTGATGATATTGTGTGGCTTTGTGAATATGACTTAAAACATTGGATGTTGCATTTACAGTTTCCAAAATGTGTCTTAGTAATTATGAAAATTGGTTCAAAGCTTTTTGTTTTATTGTTTTGAAAATTCTCTCTGTTTTTGATGGACTAACTCTAGTCAAATGAGGGAAGCTCTTTTTTCCACACAGTGTTAGCCGTTGCACAGAGCACTCATAAATTAATTCTCCTACCCTTGCAATATAGAAGCTTATTTCCCCTAGCCTGACAGGTCTCTTTTGGAGACTCGTAGGTCTCCTGTGTGCTTCAAATTTAATTTGTTGTTGTCCAGAGAGTTCATAATAAGGCTTATGTCTCTGCCTTCACTTCATAGCCATGAATTGTCACCAATTAAGCCAGAGTCACCCAGAGAGAAATGACTCCCATATGAATTTTATTTTCTGTTCCTGGTGCAGCCTAGCTGTGCCAATAAATGGACAGTGCTGTTGTGCTGTCCTTGCACTTCACTTATTCTGAATATATAGAAAGAGTCAAAAGGAGTTTATGGCATATATACGCTGTTCCAGGAGTCATAAAGGAAGTGCAGGGTATACCTGGAAGAGACTGACAATCAATCACAGGGCTTTCACGGGGAGACAAACAACCATCCATGCTACATTCACAGTTATTGGCAATTTAGAATCACTTTCAGGGCCCAGACACAGGCAGTCAGCAACCCCCTGGCAATTAGTGGTGGCTAGGATGAAATGTATATTCCTGACTGCATGGCAAGATTTTGCCAGTCTGTGAAGTTTTTCAGAAAGAGGTACAGTACGTGGAGCTACATGAACAATCTCCTTGCTCTGGTTACCAGCAGGTTGTCAGAGTCACACATAGTTTACAAAGAAGTGACTTTTGTCACGAAGCGGAAGTTGGCACACTATAGTAGGGAAATTGTAGCAGTAATTAAAACTTGTTAAAGTCCCTTTAGCTGTTTCAGTTCCTAGTATGCTGGCTTAGTGGGACACAGTAATTAAATTAAGGCTATGACTATAACAACAGAACCAAATTTCCTTGCATGACATGATAGTCAAAAAAAAAAATTTTGCTTTATGCTTCCCACTAAATTGAAGCAAGATTGTAGTTTTATGTATGTTTTCTTGCATCCACCCTTAAAAATCCATGGTGAGAGTCAAATTGTTTGTTTGTTTTATCAGGTAACAGCAGCGATGATGGAAGCAACTGATCGTGAATTACAGTAAAATAAATACACAGCACCACAACATTGCAAAAAGGGCTATGCAGGAAGGAAAAATACAAGCTGGGAGAACATATATGGAGATACCCAGTATTTGCAAACAGAATAGATATCTCATCTGGCGTGGTGGCACTTTGGGATGCCTAGACAAAACGGAGAGGGGGGAAATGGGGAAAGGAATGTCTGCTCAGCTTGCTGTTACTATAATCCATGGATAGATGAATGTAACCATGTATGTAGCATGTATGCATGTATGTATATAACCATGCATGTATGTAACTATGT
Organism: Pelmatolapia mariae; assembly: GCF_036321145.2. Lineage (NCBI taxonomy): Eukaryota > Metazoa > Chordata > Actinopteri > Cichliformes > Cichlidae > Pelmatolapia > Pelmatolapia mariae. Next base: position 5,358,123 of record NC_086238.1, on the reverse strand, counting down.
ATGTAATCATGTATGTAACAATGTATATATATGTATATATGTAGTCATGTAAGTATGTGACCTTGTATATAAGCATGTAACTATAAGTAATTTTTTCCCTGCATAAATAATACTCATTAAGCTTAGCATAAGAATACATGCTTTACATTTACAGCTGCAGCTGCTCTGTGTCCTGCAGTTGGAGAACTACTTCTGTTTTTCCTGAAGAAAATAAATTAAGAAAGATTGTAGACAAAAATACAAATCATACCACATAATCTGCAATTACATATAACATGCTTTTTTGTCGTTAAATCTAGTTTCAATGTGCCCAGCATTAGATACTTCTTACAGTATATATTCAGCACAGTTAAATTATCATCTTATATTTATTTTTTCTTTGTGCTCGGGGGTTGGTTAGCCGAGGTGATGCGTCATGAAATGAGCAAAAGATGAGTCTCAGTATCCAGCAGGGGATGCAAAGTATAATGTGTTGCCACATTGTGGGGACTCAGTAGAATAGTTTATGTTAAATATGTTTTTGGTTTTATTGGACCTTTAAGTTTGGCATTTTTTTATTTTGGATTGACGTAATGTTAAGTTAAACTAGCTGCTTTAAAACCATGCACTGGCACTGTAATTAAGCTGCCCTGTACAGTCGGAAGCTGATTTCAGCCCCCTCTGATGGACACTGTAAGAAAATTAAATATGTAAAAGCAAATGACAGGATGTTTTAACTGTTCAACTAAGACACACTGGTCTGGTGTCTTCTATATACACAGCAAAGATCCAGCATTATAATGAAAAAAAAAATGGATGTGCTGAGATTGCCCTGCTTCCCTTGTTTAGAAAAGAGCTGTAGTTCTATGTGCATAACCACACTAGTTTAATTTACATGTAAAATACTGTTCTTGATCTCGCTCTTTCTTGTCTTCCTCCTCTTCGTCTCTGTTTCCATCCATTTTCTGTTGTCATATATCAACTCACAATGCTGTGCACTGTGAACTAGCTTGTGCAGTTTTCATCATATCAAGTGTGAGTAATTTTGACTTGTATATAGAAAATGTAATCTATGCATTATGTAGTGGTGTTTATCTTCTGCTTACTTGGGCAAGCATTAAGCATCACAAATGAATCACTGTGCAAACTGTGTTTCAGTGAGTCTGTTCAGAATTTTTTCAAAGAATAAAAGATAATAATAATAAAAATGTGTTTAAAATTGTTTAATTTTACCCAAAGTGGGTGAATGAATCAGTAAATTACCTCAGGAAATGCCTAAAGAATGTAAGTTCTGTTCATTCAGAACAGAACTAAATTGCAATATATCTGTAATTTACAATTTGGAGAGTGCAATAATGTCCCATAGTCATACTTTAGTCAGTGCAAGAGAAAACAATCACAGTCTTTCGTAACTGAGCGAGAAAAAAATAAAAATTCAGTTAGGCAAGGTTTGCACCGTGTGACACGATGTATTGTCACCACTGCACTGTGAAGATAGAGTGTGAAGTTAGGGGTTGACACGACTTTGCTCTACTGCCTAATGACAAAAACATCATTCTTCTGCTACAGCAAACAATAGTTAAAGGGCAATTAACCGTGCATTTTTCTCAGCTGTCTTACATTAGAAATACAGTTCACTGACAAACACCGTATTTTCCTATTTTTGATCCAGTTACAATTCAAACCTGCAGTTTTTCTGCATTAATGCCAGAAAAGCAAGAGAAGATTTTTTTATTTTATTTTTTTAGTGCAATGCCATACCGGCAATGAGCTATTCATCTGTGCCAGAATGTGCATCTCTTTAAATTAATCTCATCAGTTGCACTGCAAGAAGCATTCCTGGATAAAGGGCATGCACGGAGCTTAGACAGATCGATACTACAGCAGCATGTGGGAATACAAACCAGAGATGGAAGAAACCAGTTCAAAAACTCTTATGTTTTGCACAAATTATGCCTCTATGCAGTGTTAATGAGGGGAAATGCACTTTATATTTAAACTGTACCAGCTGTGCTCAATATTTTTAATCGTGGTAGTAAAACTAACTCTTATTTGACTTATAATTCACGTCAGTGCAGCTCTTCACCCTTCCTCTGCTGCAGAGATTCTGAAAAAACACTTTAAAACTACTAAATGAAAAACAATTTTTCATTCTTGATCGGAAATGGAGATTCCCAAAATCCATCAATGCATCATGCACGTTCATAAATCTAGATCACAGCATTACCTGTCTAATAATAATGACTTGACTTCAAGCTGGTCAGGGTCTTCTTACTATATTTTCCAGTGTGAACGTTGTCAAATAATATTTTAAAGTTTGTTTTTCCTTTTTTGGTCAACTTCTATCACATGTGCACAATATTCCATGACATTACCCTTTTGCTGATGAGATGCTCGATGTTCCGGGCGCACCCCATAAGAGCATGGAACAATAGCTCATTCGTGTTATTTACACTTACCTACCTACATCTTTATAATGATAATTAGAATGCCTGTCACGATAAGCTGAAGCCTTAGCTGTAGCTAACGTCATCAATGTGTTTGCGTCGTGCAACAAAATAATTGACTTATTTGAGTCCAGATTTGAGTCTGGGTCAGTTCTTTGAGGAAATCGACAGGATAGCCACACATTAACAAATATGACTACATAAATGACGTGTTTGCCTGCAGACTTGTACACTGCATGCGTCTTTCATTATCATTTACTCAGAAATAATCACTGTCATTTTAGTGGAGTCATTACACCCAATGAGGCAAATTTCATTGGCTGGCTAGGCTCCATTTAGCTTGAATTGGGTCCCATAAACATATAACTCCTCTCTCCTGTTTACAGGGCTTTATTTAATTCTGCATTCCCAGCCCTTCCTGACTGTGGCTCAGTGTCCCTTTGTGATGTCAAATGATAATACTGTTTACTGCTCCGTGAACTGAAAACCCTCCAGATAATGAGACATACCAACATGGGTCATCTGCTGCGACAACATCCCTTTGAATTTTATGCTTGTGTATCCATGGAAACAACACTCCACAGTCTCGTAAGCTCTTTTTGTTTTTTATTTACATGGTACATCGATTTTTGGCCAGCCTTGTGTTAGCCTGGGTGTCAAAGTGTGTGCGGTGTGATAATCATGTGTGACTTTTTTTTTAACACATTCCACATACACACACACATTCCCAGATAGTGTTTTCCACAAAGCTTAACGGAAGAGCTGCCAGCACCTCATCTTTTTCTGACAGATGTGTCAACATGTTAGTCTGTCCTGTCATTGATAAGAGCTGTCACTGAGGGGAGATAGGAAACATGGTAGAAAGCCTGGTAAGATTTCCAATAGGTAGAGAAATTAGTTTCTACTCCTTGCTGTCCTTTTCTCAATCCCTGGGCATTAACCTCTTAAGCCTCAAGCCTACCTGATCTCCTGCCTTTTGTCCCCGTATCAGGGGGCGTTGGGGCTTAAGAGGTTAAACACTGAAGTATTGGCAAAGCCGATGGCATCTCACAAATACAAGGTGCCCTTTGGGATCGGTGCTAAGATGCCCTAGGTTTATAACAACAGTGAGATGAGCCTATCACTCTCAACTTATCCATATGGACAATTGTAAACGATCCCTTGGTGTCAAGTTCACAGAGTAAGCATAATTTTTCACTGTCCCAGATTAATGTTATTAGATTTAGGACCTCTTTCCTTAAAACAGCCAAGTGTTTTTTCAAGTCCTTAGATCTAACCAAGCACTGGTAGTAAAAAGCATGTAAAAGAAAAGGTCAAAAAACAAAGGTTTCAGACTAGACACTACTTGTGGCCTGCTGCCTGACAAATTTATGAATTTCTACAGTGTGTTGGGCTTTCAAACAGTAATATTATATCTCAGATTGTGATATTGCCACTGTGCACCAATTCCAGAGGACTTTTTGTGTCTGACAGAACAGCAGTATTTCTATTAATCACCATTGTAAGATAACACATTATCTGTAACTTTGCCGCTTTCTGATTTTTTTTCTTCCACACAGATTGGCTATTGTTCAGAGGTAATGTTTATTGAGCGATTGAGGCACTATATTTATCTGGTGGACATATGAAGTGGAGCCCTCCTAACATTTATACTTGGGGAAAAAGTGGTTGGAGGCAGAAATTGTTGCAACCATGTGCTATGAATTTGCGATGTTGTTGCCTTTGAAATGATTGCTTCAAAGACAGGCACCGGGAACAGAAATTCGCATTAACTTCTTCAGAGTCCAACCGAAATCTCATAGATTAGAAACAGAAAATCAGAAATTGCTCTGCAAATAGTGACGTAGTTGCTTCAGGATGGTAATTTAAGTGAAAAATGAGATAGGTGCTCAGCATTCATAGTTTTATCTCTGAATATAAGCAGAATAGAGCCACTTGGCAGCCAGTTCAGTCAAGTCTCCTCTTCCAAAGAGAGGCATCCCAGACGAGGTCAGCTTATCAGTGCAGACTGACTCAGATTAATTGCAACATGTTGAAAATTTGTCTGCGTTTATAAATCAGATATCAGTTATTGGCAGACCTTCATCAGTCTGTCTGAGAGGGATTTTAGTCAGTCTGAGTCAGACTGCAAATGAGACAGGTTTGAGACGGGTTGCCTCCCAGCGGACACCCAAAGGGTGAGCGAGCAACACCCTAACCACTGCACAACCAGATCGAGGGTCAGCACTATTTTAACAGTTTACTAAATATTTACAATCACAAAAAAAATCTTTAGTTCAGTCACTGAACAACCACCAATTTTTCTTAGTTGCAAGATGTAACTATTTTTACTCCAGTGTGACTGATACAGAGCCCAGTGGCTAATATTATATTAATAAATAACATATCCAATCATTAGTCATTTCTGTAATTTCTGTTGCAATTTCTGTGTAGGATTTTTTTATTTATTTTATAACCTGTGAATATGAAGAAGAACCATTACTGATATTTCTGTATTTGAAATATTTGCAGTTAAAACAGAAACATCATTTAATTCCAACATATTCCACTTACTGTACAATTTGAAGAGTGATTAATTGAGCAAAAACACTGTGTTTTTATTTCTTTTCCTCACAAGTCGACCTCAAACTGTACTTAACTGCTTTAGTTGTCTTGATACATTTGAGCTAAATTTTCAGAAATTATGTTCCACCTTTACAAAATGATGCTAGTCTTTTTTTATTTCAAGTTTTTCATTTTCAAGTTTCAAGTTTTTACATTAGTGACCCAAAAGGGATCATCAAATTACAGTGATTCATTGGGAGAGGGCATACAAGATACTTTAGATGGAGTTGTGTCTGTGAGCGCAAGAGCATATTAAAATATATTTATAAAGATAATAGCTGTGACTTTTTATTATTTCAGTCCACTGTAATTGTCATCCATTTGTTCATTTTATTTTGTTCACAATGTGCGTTAAAAGATAAAGATATCAAAGATAAACACAAATGCACTGCACACATTCAATCACTTAAACTTTATTTCTACCGGACCTTTGACGCAGACTAGTGCCGTTCACGGAAGTACTGGTAAACTGATAATAAGACAGAGTGACTTTAATAAAATCAAACAAACAAACAAAGATACTTTACTTTTAAGAAATTATCTTTATCTAGAGCTAAATGCACACATGCCTGTTCTGGCTCTGGTACAAAATGTGCTGCTGTTTACTATGTGTGACGCTGGCCAAAAAGCTTTTTTTCTTTTACTATTTTGTCTTGGATTACAGACCAAAGCCATCAGCTACAATTGTTAGGTGAGCAGTCATTTCATACATAACAGCCATTACATGTTTTTTTCTCAGCGACAGAAACCAAAAAAAAAGAAAAAGCAGTCAGCGAGCACTCAGAAAACAAAATACAGACCAAAAAAAGACATATTTCTGCAAGGCCTAATAGAGTGTTCCTGTCTTGTACCTCACAGTCATCCCTATATGAACAAACAGCAACCCTTTTCAGTAGATAAACACAGACATACACAGAGACACGCAGACGTACTGTGTTCCAGGAAAACTGCTTCGGGGAATCTCTCCTAATCACCTACACAGCCAAGCCGAAGTGATGAGGGTAATAAACCCCAAAGGATGGTGACTCATTTTATCGATGAGTGTATACACACATACAGACACACATACAGACGATAAACATCACTCTTTCTTCCTGCTGATATTTAATCAGAATATTCCTGCTCACCTATCCAAACCAGTTCATTCGTATGGGTGCCGGGGATTTCCTTTAATGTCCCTGAATGCACGCTTATACTTTCACCAATAAAAAACATCATTATTCCTGAAACAAATGGCAGCATTAATGTCCTGGCAATAAGATGTTTCATAACATCTTAGTGGATTTAATAATGTTAAGGTTCAAATCTCTGAAGGGGGAATCAAAATCAAGATCCTGTTGATAGTGAAAGGTTTCTTTGAGTCTCAGCAAAACTCTTAGTCGTATTTTCAAAAAAACAAAACATGTGAGTCAGACAAGATAATTTATCAGAAACTTTGCGACTCAAAGATAAGGAGGGGATAAGTCTGTGGTGGAAAAGTGATTGCAGTAGAGGAAACCACCTCTGATAAGAGAGACTTTTTAAGATAAGACAGATCAAAGTAATATAAAGCTAATGCACAAAACTGTGAAAAAGCTTTACAGGCACTGAAATTATACTAAGTGTATTCTGATGTTAACTATTAATCTGTTAGGCTGAAAAGTATAGTAAAGAGAATGCTATACCAAAGTTCAGTGTAATCAAAATTTACCTTTAGAGCATCACTTATTCTCCTTGGCACATTTGTTTGTTTTTCAATATTTTGCAAATTGCCTCAGTCTCTCTGCTGATTTTGATCATCTCTTGATTTTCTCATTTTCCACGAGCCCAGACTGACTTCTTGATTTGAGATCAAGGCAGCAAGGTTCCTGCTCCACCTTTTGTTCTTCTTTCCACTTAAGACAGGTGATTATTTTACTACAACATAAATTTTATGATCAATAAAAGCAGTCTCAAAAACCGAGACCGCTCTTTGTCAGTGACTGCCTGTTAACAGCTTTCCTAGTGGCCTCGCTCATTGTTGAGTTTACTAATATTTACAATTTATACAAGATCATTCAAGTTGCCGGGACTCTTGCTCTTAGTAAAGTCAACAATAGTCACAAGCTGGGAAAATTCAAAAAGATATTCAATCATCTGCTTGTAGTTTATTATCTGAAAGTCAGAAATAAGTATAAACCCTGCAACTAAAAAAGACGAATAGACATTGAATGGCTGATGTTTTCCAGCATTCAACAACCCAGAAAATCACCCAAAAATTAATTTTCTTGCATGGGTCATGCTGACATCTTGGACAATGCATGAACTTAAAGTTTATAAAACAAAGCTATAGGTTATGTAGGTCTATATTCTTTACTAGTGACACTGGAACAAAGTGACCCATGTGGTCTATTTTTTAAATTTTGTATTTCCACAAGTTAAACAAGTTATAACAATTTCATGCCGGCACCAATCATAGTGAAGCTATAGTGAGTAAACACTTAGTTTAGCTTGAAAAAGCAATGTTCCTGGCTGCTCCATATTTACTATACAAACTAAGTGAAAGGTCTAAGTATATTTCCAAAGTTATGACACTTTTTCCACAAACATATTACTGAGTATCAGTCACAAAAAAACATAATCATTTTAAATCATTTCAATTCATTTTAAAGAGATTTCTCTTTGATATTGTAATGACATGTTTTCAGCATTTTAGTTTAAATGAATGCTATGATACAGCTCTTTTAACCACACTGAGCCTTTTGATCAGTTAAAGTGGATGATTTGTAAATAAGCCTTTCAACTTGCTCAAGGCACTCAGCAGGAAATTAAAGCTCACTGCCTGTAATTTATTCCTCTTTTGCTCCGAGACTTTCTCATGACATGTTGAGGTTTTGTATTCATGAGCCCGACTTAAAGTTCTAATCCACATTTCTGTTCTCATTTCATGGAGATGAATTCTTACCTTGTGAGGTCTGTGCTCTTTCCTTAATAACCAAACACTTGTGTTACTAAATGCAGATGGTTGACATGGCCTGGGGTTGCTGATAGAGTTATTTTCCTTTCACTTACCTTTTGTGTTTCTGTGTTTTTTTGTCTACTGTGCTCTTCAGTATCTTCCCCTGGCAGTTGTTAATATGCTACATTTGTCCCTTTGTTTGTCTCCCTCTATCCTTGTTCCCCTTTTCTTTTACCTTCTGGATTTGTTTGTGTTTGTTTGCAGCACTTTACCTTTGTTGGGATTATACCTAATTGGATGGTGTCTGTTTTATTCATCTGCCTCTTTGTGTTCTGGGGCTTACCCCAGCCTTTATCTGTTCTCTAAGACTGAATAAAACTAAGCCTTTGTTTATTCAAACTTCCTGTTTAACATAATACTGCCCTTCACTTGAACAGAAACAAGTAACAGTTGTCTTAAACTCATCCACAACTCCATACACAACTCAGCTGTTGAAGACTTATTACACTTTCACTAACTGGGCCCACGTCCTCATTTTAGGTTTGACAGCGTTTTAGTAGGGAAAGGTGAATGGCTTGGACAGGAATTGAGCTGTGGTTTGTGGAAGGCCTGGTGACGGCTTCCGGGCCGGGCTTCCGGGCCGGGCAGATCCCCATGTACTAAATAGAAGTGAAGAAGTTAAAGAATTGAAAACAAGGAGGGAGGGAGGGTGGGACACGTAAACGAGAATGAAAAGCTTGCAGAACTGGGGGAACCTAGATGACAACCGGAAGGAGCGTGTTTGGAGGCGTGGTCCCGCTCCTCAAATTCCGATACATAATCTCCAATTAGAGTCACTTTGTGTGAGTTCTGATTCAAATTAATCCATATTTACCTGCTTATCCACTAAAACAAGCATGCTCCTCTCCCTTTAAACCAGCTTTTTAATATTGGTTACCCTTGGATCACAGAAGTTATTTGCCCATATTTTGCACACCTCATTATTTTAAAGTTTGGGTATATTTAATTTGAGCTAAGAAAGATTGTCGTATTTTTAAGGAGGTAATTAAAATTAAGTTGCATATTTTACTGAATAGCCTCGATAGCTGGGGATCAGACTGCCAGTGCCCCCGCCTTTGACCACCACATGACACAGTGCACCCCACCCTTATGGCATTTCAGGAGAATGTGGTGTATGGCCTGTTGCTACGGGTTGCTAATATGTGGGACTCATTCCCAGCACACGTCGGCAGCACAAAGGCACACCCATGACACACTGGAGAGATTACATCGGCTGGCTGGTGTTCCCCTGGATAAGCTGGAGAAGGTGGCTGGGGAGAGGGAGGTCCCGGGTCCAGCTGAAGAAAACTGATGAATGGATATAATTTATTGTAATTTGCTGCCTCAGTCATTTTAATGAATACAAATTAGATTGTGAGATAACGGTATGGATAAGCAGCATGTCAATGTTTAGAATTCTTTATTAGATTTTAAAGCTGAAATTATACATTTCCATCCTTCTATTCAAGTCTGCTTATATGTATGTGACAATAAGCTAAATCAGAGAATCTGCTCCTCCAGATAGGAAAGGTCTCTTTTTTTATTTATATTTCCATATGGAAACTGACAATGTGACTTTTCTTCCTTATCTCCTCCAGACTGCATTCAACGCCTGCCATTATGTGCTGCTCCAATCATTTTATCTTTTTTGGACCACATCACATGTCTGCCTGTTTGATGTGCTACGTGTTTCACATGATATTTGTTGAATTTCTTCATCTGATTTTTGAATGTTAAAAATACAATTTCTGACATTTCCAAACATCTATCATTCCTGCTTTACTGACGCTGCAACAGTTCCAGATGGGTTTGTTGGTTAGATAAACTAGTTTGAGCCAAGATGAAATAAGTGCATTGTTATCAAAGTTTCCTTTATCAAGTACAAAGTCAGAAAAAAGCTGTGCATCTACTTAGTGGGTTGGCGTATCCTGTGGACTTGAAAACAGTTAAAAGCTAAATATTAATAACATTAATCCATCAGCGCTTGTCACACAGAATAACTCGTCACTTTCTGCTGCTGAAGTGGGTTTTTTTTGTCAATTCTGCAATTCTGTTATATTATTCATCTTTTTCTGCTAGTGGAAAACAGGATGGACATTATGTTGTTATACAATTTGAAGAGGATGTTGTTATACTTGTTTGCACAGACAAGAACTTAATTTGATTGATCTTCATCTAATTCTTTGGGAAACCAGGATGAAACCAGCAAAAGCAAAAATCATTTCTATTGCTTATTCATGGGAGATTTCTGTGCAGTGTACAGACGATAAAAAGATGTTTATTGTTAGGATCTTACACCACCAGCCCACCAGCACTTATAGAGGGAATTTTTGTGGCTTTACTGCATTATGTACACACTCTTTTGTATGCACACAGTATTTTCATGTTTTGATTATTTCTTCATCACATTTTTTTGCAAATGCTGTGTGTGAATAAATTGGACGCCACACAGCATTCTGATGGCTGTTTATGATTTTTTTTTTTTTATTTGTGAAACACACAGAAGCGCTCAGCTTTGGCACCAGTGTCCCGGCACAGTTAGCTTTTCAGCTGTCCTCGCATGCGTCTCTTTCTTCTGGTCTCCGACGTCAGTATAAAGAACAGAAAACCTCGTTACATGGATCACCTTCACCTGTTCCTTCAACCTCCCTGGTACTGCAGCTTGAGCTCACTGCACCACGCCTCCTCTGCAACTGAGCCAGGGACCACACCTCCGCCACACTGTGCTAATTGCTACTACTCAAGAAAAAATAAATGAAAATCACACCAACATTCTGGTGGCACTATTTATTTATCCCTTGACCAAAAAAAGCAGCCTCACATCAAAACAATGTTGGGGCTTTTGCTTAAGAAAACACTGATCAACAGTGACAGTCCTGCACCAAAACTTCAGCACCACAGACAGTGCCCTGGATATCAAACACAAAAAAGCAAGGAACTGGCTGCAGTGTGTGAGATGACAGATGTCATTTAATAGCTCAGACATAGAAGGACTTGTTTCTGCAAGCTGTTGATAACTAAGCAGAATGGTCCCTTCTTAGTTCAGGTTAACCAAAAACCTCTGACCTGAGGGACATGTGGGTGGGTTGCCCACTCACCACTAAAATACTGTTTTTAACCACTGACAGCAGCTTGTTCGGTTGCGGCTCGTGGTCTATCTTACTAAAGTTGGAAACAGGTGTGATTTGTGTTTTCACTGACATGTGATACACAAAGTATGAACTCTGCTCTACATACTTAGTGAATAAACTAAGTACCAATAGCAGAGCTCTTAAGTGCTTAAGAGGAAAGGCTAGTCTGTTACTGGCTTTCTATATACCTATATAACCCAATGCACATCAATGCACCTTTTATTCTCTTTTTATTCAAGCAAAGAATGTTTGTAAAACTCATGAAAAAACTGGATGTAACAATATTCAATATAGGAACATGCAGGAATCAATTCATCCACCTTCTTCCGTTTATCCGGGGCCCGGCCGCGGGGGCAGCTGCCTAAGCAGAGAAGCCCAGACCTCCCTCTCCCCAGCCACCTCCTCCAGCTTGTCCGGGGGAACATGGGGCCTGGCCGAGCACAGCCCAAAAAAGGAACATGGGCCCATCTTCCTGCAGGCCCACCACCCACAAGAGGCTCTGTAAGGGTCAGGTGCAATGTGTGTCTGGCGGCAGCCAGGAGCGGAGGCCCTGGTGGATATATCCCTGGCTACCAAGACTAGCAAGTAGGAATATGTGGCTCTGAAATATTTCCCCCCCTAGGTTTTAGACACACTGTGAGATTTATAGTGACATAGCATGGCCTGACATAACAGTTCTATCAAGAGAACATTAAAACAATATTTTGGTTAGGACAAATCACAATAGCCATAACTGAAATGTCAGTAAAACAACATTATTTTTAAAACTCATAAAGTGAAAAAATAACAAGTAATAAAAAAAAGTAAAGACAGCTTTTGTTTGTGTCTATGCATGAACCAACAGTTAAACTGCTTTGTGGAATTTCTTGAGAAATATATCAAGCAGCACAGTTCAGACAGCTTCTGAATTAATATTTTACACATCATCAACATCTTCAGCAAAACTGACAAGACGGATTCCTGAGGATAGAGTTTAAAGTGCACTTTGATGCCACTGTCTAACCAGTAAGCTATGTAGTAAATCAAATTCCCTAAAAAATAAAGGAGTTTTTCTTTGATGCACTTACCGTACAGTCGTGTAAAACATCTCAAATCAAACAAATGATGAGCATTTCCACGTAACATTCAAACTTTATGGTTCTTATTTCAATTTTCTGCTGCCCTTTTCCAGAAGCTGAAATGCTTATCCAATTCAGAATCAGGGAGCTGGAGTCCATTACAGCTGCTATAGGGCAGGACACGTTGTGATTCACGAGTCTGGTGACTATTACTCATAATTCATAAAACCAGTGACATTTTAACACAGAATAGAATGAACTTTTATGGCCTCTTTACTCTGAAATAAAGATCAGCTGATATGTATTTGTCCTTGTTTTGCTGGTTTCAACCCAATAAATCAATTCTTCTCACTCCTGGATGAAATGTTATTTGCACAAAAAAGACCACACCATGAGCATTTAAGCCATTTTAATTATTACTAATAAGGGACTACCATGATTTGTTTATTTCATCCAAACTGTGAGGTGAGAAGAAGACAAACACAGAACTCAGTTTAAGGAGTGTAAGATCCGGAAGCATGGTTTGGACTGACTGGGTCTTTGGGGGCTGCTGTGCTGCAGGGCAGCAGCTGGCTACTGGGCACAATTTACTCATTTCAAACTTCCTTCACATGAGATGTTTTCCACATAAAGTAGCGGATTAATTTGTTAGAATATGAAGAGGCTGTTACAGTAGCATTCCCGATGACAACTCTCATCTCAGTGCCGCCTAGCTTAGGCTCCCAGAGGAACGTCAGTCTGTCACACTCTTGACAACCTCACCACGAGAGGTTTCTCATGGCTGCGATTCACTGCCTCTCAGCCCTCCCTCTCTCTGTTTTGAGTGGGCAGACGGGACTAAGAGGAAGATCATCCCTCCGGTTTTAATTAGGCTTTTTAATTAGAGAGCTGAGATGCTTTTCACACAGACTTGAACTGACGTAACACATGAGCAGAGGTGATAGCAAAGGGAGGGTGAGTGTGTCACGGCCAGTGCCTCCAAGATCTGCCAAACCGAATTCCCACTAACTATTTGCTTTGAGTGAAAGTCTGCAAGTGAAAATAGATTTTCAATTTTCCTTAAGGGACATTTAAAAAAAACAAAAGAAACATGATCTAAAGTTGGGGAAGTAATCATTTGATCCCTGCTGAATTTGTAAATTTGCTCACATACAAAGAAATGAATTGTTTGATATGCTGGTAGAAATGCTGAGTATGATCCAAAGAACACCGTCGCCACACTCAAGCACAGAGGTGGAAACATTATGCTTTGGGGCTGTACATGTACTATAAAATCTTCGACGAGAACCTCCTTCCTTCAGCTACAAGACTGAAAATCGGTCATGGATGGGTCGTCCAGAATGACAGTGAACCAAAGTATAGAAATAGGAAACAAAGGAGTGACTAAAGAAGGAACACATTAAAACAATGGAGTGGCCTAGGCAGTCTCCGAACCTCAATCCTATAGAAAATGTCTATATAGAAGCTGAAACATTGAGTTGCCAGGTAGGATCCAAAAAGCATAAAGGATTTACAGAGTTTCTGTAATAAGAAGTGGGCAAAATACCCCCTGAGATGTGTGCAAACCTGGTGACCATCTAACTGCTAAGTCATGTTTTCCTAACTCATTTCACTTAGTGACTTGCAAATAAATTCACAACTTTAATATAATGTGTGTCACAGGCAGCAGGAGCTGACTGTGTGTAGAGTGAATACTGGACCCAAAAAAGTGAAAAGTGACTTGAACAAAAAGCAAGCAGTTTATTGTGGCTGATAACAAGAGTACACAAACAAAGCAAAGCCAAGAGGGGAGATAACTACACTAGACCCTAAACTGGAGAAAACTAGACTACCATCACTGTGACATAAGACATGAGCATGATTCAGAGCAGGTGCATGCAAGAAACGATGAGGAAAAAACATGAACATGAGCAAGACCTGAGCTGAATCATGAAATACCTCAGCGTGACTTGACATGGTGGAAGGAACACAGACAGCCTCACAGCCACTGAATGAAAACACACAGGAGGTGATCAGAGGAAGTGGAAAAACACATGGGGAAACAGCTGACACAAATGAACATAAGGATATCACAGGGGAAGAGTAAAACTAAACACACTGAACAAAGAAACACAAGACTTTCAAAATGAAACAGGAAACACTAAGAGACATAGACGTGACACAGGCCTGACAACATAAAACACGCAGACAAGAAATACATGACATAAACTAGACTAAACTCAAGGCAAACAAATAATAATCCTATAACTCAGAATTATCTCAGGATATAACATAAGAACTCAATATATAACCTGAAAACGCTGGGTCACAGACCCACCCCTGACAATGGGTTTTTTCTGAATTTCCGTGGTTGTTTGTTCTGTCCAGAAAAATTAGAGATTCACTGAAATAAAAGCCCAAAAATAAGGTACTATCTGAGGCAATGATGCCTTTGTATTTGTCACAGATGCAAACAATTTCCTGAAGAATGAAAGAATTGACAGATACGTTTTTGAGATATCTCTGTAAACGGACAAGATTGGACCCAGAAAAATCCAGATACTCATCCATTAAATATACTCATAATATCTTAATATTTATTCTGCTAAACATCTTTCTCTGATCTCTTTCATATTACCATTATCTTTGACCATTTCTTTGTAAATGAGCAAACTTTTACAAAGCAGAAAAGGATCAAATAATTATTTTCCCCACTGTAGTGGACATCAATAAATTAGTTTAAGGTAAAATCGGCTTTAATAACTGTGTTATGTTGTATTTCTAAGCCGCCTGTTGTATAAATGTTCTTTTAAAAGAAAACTTGGATGCCGTTTAAAATGTAAATGGAATGATTTGCAAAACTTTTAAACCCCATGTTTAATTAGTGCAAAGCGGCACAGCAAATGCTGAAAATTAGTTTTGCTTTTTAATATATGCTCATGAGGGAGAGAAGAGCCACACTGTTGCGAGCGCTCAACAACCCTTACACGTTTGCAATTGTGGAGACAAAAACAAATGTTTCTGATTATATTTTTCAGAAGCTTTCTTGAGCCGATGCAGTAATTTCCACTACAGTGCCACCTGAGGGCCTGGAGATTGTTTTCATCTTTATCTATTGTGCACAGAAATTTCTCTGGTAACGCTTGCAATGTTATTATGCACTGCAGGTGATAAAATCCCCAAATTCTTTGCATTAACACTGAGAAATGTTTTTCTCAACTCTAACTATTTGTGAACCTGGCCTCAGAGTGGTGAACCCCTACCCATCGCTTCTACTAAACACTCGGCTCTCTCTCTTTATGGGCTTTCAGGCACAGTGTGATGTGCTGTGATGGGGTCACTGAGTACAAACCAAATGCATAGCGTTTTCTAAGAATTTCATGGACTAACATGATTGTGCTAATAAAATATCCTGTTCGAAGAGCTATTCCTTTTTACCTCGTTAGCTCAAGAAACTTTAATGTCTCTAGAGCTGTTGAGGGTTAATATAAAGTTTAATAAGGTGTGAGTCATCCTTTGACATACACATGTAAGGGGGGGGGGCAGTAACTGCATCTCAGCAACTGCAGTAATTACATACATTTCACATCATGGATTTCATGGATTACTGACATTTCCACAAATTGGTCCATGACTACTTTCACTTAGAAAGAGACTCAATCTTTAACATGCGATGATTCACTTTTGTGAACTGTAATTGGTGGAAATTGTGGGAATTCCACCTGTTTTTCAACATAAAATATAACCACTAAAGGTTAATGCACATGCTGGTGTGATGCAAAAGTCTGACTGCTGAGGTCTGAATGTGCTGAATACTCCTCGCCTGTGGCACAGATTTAAAAAAAAAAAAAAAAAAAAAGAGTCTGAAGTAAAAAGAGGAAAAAATAGGCGAAAATAGAAAAAATAAAGGATTGTTAAAAAGTGTGCATACGTTCACACCTCAGAACACACGAAAAAGCATCAAATGTAATCATGAAAGTGAATCTTTACGGGCCGCAGCCCCACCAGTTTTCTTGTGCATCATAGTGCTGCAGTGGTTACCACTGTTGCTGCATATCTGTAACGGTTTGCAGGGGCAGACTGTGTGTGGGCGTGTGAGGACCCAGGAGCAGACACAGGCGAGGAGACCACAACTAACTTGAACAAAAAGCAAGCTTTTCATTACGGCTGATAATCGGGTCAACAAAACAAGGCAGTAAGCACAGAGGCAAAACTAAAGTGGAACCTAAACTGGGGAGAACTGAAAACTAAGAAAACTGAGACTTGACTATGACAACTAGGAAGACAATGACAAGGGGACTGTGATGACTATGAACATGACTTTGTGCAGGAACATGAAGGACTATGAACTTATACATGAACAAGCAACATGAAGATGACCTGCACAGAGTCCTGAAACCTGACATGAGGGGTGATCAGGGGTGATGACACATGAGTACACACTGACTAGAATGAAACATAATGACAACAAGGGGGAGTGTAAGACTACATACGCAGTACAAAGAAACACAAGACCTTTCAATATAAAACAGGAAACATGGGGACACGAACCAACAGGGAATACTTAACACAGGGGTGACCACATAAAGCAGAGGTGGGCAGCTCCAGGCCCCGAGGGCTGGTGTCCTGCAGGTTTTAGATATCACCCTGGGTCACCTGAATCACATGATTAGTTCATTACCAAGCCTCTGGAGAACTTCAGGACATGTTGAGGAGGTAATTTAGCCATTTGAATCAGCTGTGTTGGATCAAGGATATATCTAAAACCTGCAGGACACTGGCCATTGAGGCCTGGAGTAGCCCACCCCTGACATAAAGGGATCTAATAAACAAGGAACTAAAGAAACCTAGAAGCTAAAACCAAAAGAATGAAATATAATGAATATCAAAAAACAAGAAAAACTCAGAACGCTGGGTCACACGACCCAGGACCGTGACAACATCAAGAAGTTGGTCATTGTCACCAGGTTTTTCTCGGTGGAGTTTGCAAGCTCTCCCTGCATCCGTTTCTTCCACATTCTCTGGCTTTCTCCCACAGTTCAGTGGCATCTTAGGTTAACTGAATGCTGAATGCTTGAAGTGCTGTACGAATGAACATTTAAACATGGCTTGTAGCGGTCAGTAAGACTAGAAAAGTGCTATATACACTCACCAGACACATTATTAGGTACATCATATGAACACAAATATATAATAAGCCAAACATATGGCAGCAATCCAGTGCACTAAAGCATGTAGATGCGATCAAGATGACCTGTTGAGGAAGAAAGGTGATTTAATGGATTCTGAACATTGCAATGTTGTTGGTCTTGACAGCTACAAGCTGACAGGAAAGCAATAACTCAAATAACCACTCATTACAACCAAGGTATGTAAAAGAGCATCTCCTAATGTACAACACATCAAACCTTGAAGTAGATGGGCACATGCAGAAGACCACACTGGGTGCTGCTCCTGTCAGCTAAGCGCAGGAAACTGAGGCTATAGTTTGCACAGGCCCATCAAAATTCAAGAAAAGAAGATATGAAAAGTGTTACCCTGTCTGATGAATCTAAATTTTTATTGGAACATTTGGATGGCAGGGTCAGAATTGGATGTAAACAGCATGATAGCTCCATCCTGCCTTGTATCAATAGGTCAGACTGGTTGGGGATGGTGTAATGGAGCAGGGGATATTTTTTTGCACACTTTGGAACCTTTAGTATCAACTTAGCAGCATTTTAAAGCCACAGCCTACCTGAGTATTGCGCCTGATCATGTCCATCCCTTTATTACCACACTACACTCATCTTCTAATGGCTGCTTCTGGAAGCATAACAAGCCATGTTACAAAGCTTCGAATGATCTGAAATTGGTTTGAGTCGCATCATGGATGTGATGACAAATCTGTTGCAGATGCATGATGCTGTCATGTCACTTTGACCCCAAATCTCTAAAAAATGTTTCCAGCATCTCGCTGAATCAGTGCCGCAAAGAATTAAGGTAAAAGTGGGTCCAACACAGTAAAAGCACTAGTACTAGGCACACCTAATAAAGTGTCCAGTGAGTATAAATGACAGTTCATTTAATAGTAGAATAGGGTATCTGACAATGTTTGACGTTTGATGAAGCACTTTATTTTAGGTACAAGGTCATCTTACTGTCCAGCTGTTTGTAAGTTATTGTTGCATTTCTCTTTTATCCCTGTAAATGTCAAAGTAGTTATTTTTAATTCTGTTTAGCAAACTATTTATTCATGTTAACACAATTAAAGGGACAGTTAAAGTGTCATTTTCACTTTCTAAAATCCATAAATAATAGTTTCTTGTTTGTTTGTTTGTTTGTTTGTTTGTTTGTTTGTTTGTTTGTTTGTTTGTTTGTTTGTTTGTTTGTTTGTTTGTTTGTTGAACAATAAATCATTACATTTTCCCCTTTTAGTAACACTGAGCCTGATCCATGTGCATTAACATGAATTACTTCCTCCAGAAGAATAAAGAGTGTTTTGGGATTGATTCCAGAGAAGTCCCAGGTTGAGAGGAAACGTGTCTAAAAATATTAGTTAGGTGAGGGTTGTCATGGAAATACTGCAAGATGCAAAAAAAATTAGCAAAAAATAGCCATATATAATAAGTCAATGAAGATGCATTTATTATGGATGTTCTTGACATTTCTTACAGTAGGCTTGATCATCCAGTTCTAAAGTTAAGCCTTCTGCAGAGTTTTTCCATCCCCTTGTATTTGTACTCTGCCATGAACTTAGTTTCATATCCTATTATCTCCAAAATGAGATGATAAAATAAGAACTCAAGAGCCAATATGAAAACCTGGAAGGTCCTTGAAAAGCTTTAAAATAAGACATGCACAAAAACCTTCCCAAAATAATAAAACCTCATCGAGCAGAGGAACCTAGACTAAAAAAAAACATTCCCACTGTTATGTTAGATGAAATAGAGTACAAAAGATGGAAAGATTGGAGGACAGGGTTTTAAGATAAAAATGGAACTCATCCTAAGGAGTGAAAAGGAGACAAGAGCCTAATAATATACTGTCGATGATGAAAATGATTGTTGGTTCCAGGGAAATGAGCCTGTAAAATGCTTCTCCGATGGATGCGGAAAGCAATTCTGAAGCTGAGGGATGAAATTTTGAAAAAAAAAAAAAAAAAAAAAAGGGAAAGGGGACTTAGAAAAAAAAAGATCAGCACATACACAAGTGGAGAAAATGGAAAAACTGTTTAGTGAAGCCAAAGGCAAGAAATGTAAGCAACAGTGCAGTGGGCAGAAGTTATAGCATCAACAAATGCAGACTGGCCTAAAAGAATTGTGTATATAAATACACACCCCCGAGGTTTTGCACTTATTAAGGACCTGCTTAAAAGTACTGCAGTCATTGTTGTTGATAAATGTCAAATTTATACTCAGATCAGAGCACTTAATGCATTTAATTGAAGTATGACTGGAATTCAGACGATATTAATATTGGTTGGTTGTTTTGGTTTTTTGGCCGGTGTGAGGGGTCTGAAGTGCTGGGAAGGGGATCTCAAGACTGCATTGTAGGTGGTTGATAGCTGGTGTTGTAAGCCAACACCGCTGTTCATCCGACATAGATGGCCTCCAGTTTTCCACGTTCCACTTTGAACTCAAACCATTTCTGTGTTCTCAATCCAAAATGTGAACACTGGTATTCTTAAAAGAGTGTCCTTTCTCCTTTCCTAAGTGCTTCAACCCCACTCCCACTTTTGTCTCAGTTAACCTGAATGGGTCACATGATAAACTGGGCACTCTCACACTGCTTTCACCTTTAACCTCGAAACCTTGACTTATATGCTCTGCAGGAAATCTATGTCCCAACTTACGATGTAATCAGAAACCCCTCTCAACTCTACACACGACCATTCAGGTCAGTGCAGGCTGCATCGACCCGACTTGTAGTTACATTTCTCCGGAGGTGCACATCAGGTTTTGTGGAAGGTTACGATGTAGGTTTAAAAGGAGTTTCCGGTTACATTGTATAAGAGTTATATACCATTTGTTTTCAGAACTGAAGAAGCCTAAAAGGTGAGAGGTGAAACATCTTCACAACATCAAGCTTTCAAGACTACCCTGACCTGGATGACTGAATGCCTACACAGACATCACTATGATGAACAGAGCAACAATAGGACTCTGGTCTTGCCGAGGAGTTGGAGGTGTGCATCCTGCCACTTGTGACTGCTCCTCTTTGATTTGTTACACTTTTTTTTAATTATCAACTTGAAACACTGTTTTTTTGTGTTTTTGCTTCTTTTTTGTTTATTCTTTTGGAAATTTGTTTTCTTGTGATACCCTCAGGTGGTGAGTATCAAATTAAAGAGAGGGGGATGGTGGGGATGGTGCACTCTGCCACAAACAATGAAAACTGATATGAAGAAGAAAAAACTCCTGATTTAATTTGACCTTATTCATATCACTGAGCACAAGCATCAGAGTTTTCATGTGAGGTTGAGAGAGGAAGATTTTGCAATGTGTGGGGCTCAAGAACATCAGGAGCCTGTGGACGAGTTGGGAGTGAAGAGTTGTTTGAAAGACATGAAAGAAGGAACTGAAGACCAGAGTATCAGAGGAGCTGAAGCGGTAATGGGCAGGAAGAGAGGATGCAGAGGAGGATGCAATTATTATTTATTGATGTGATGTACCCTTGGTGAGATAGACATGAGAGTAACCATGGAAACTAAAAAGGGTATGAGTCACAGGTAGCAACATTCGGGTGGGGAGAGGGGGTTGAATGAGGTTTAATCTGCTATCAAAGGCTACATATAAAAAAAAAAAAGCCAAAGAAAATTTGTTGTTATCTGAATTACTAGTAAAGAATTTATTCTCCAAATACTCAGGTGTTTTCATTCTAGTATCAAATATATTAGATTTATTTGACACATAAATGTGTTTTCGTCAAAAGTTGATGTAAGTAAATTCAATCCTACCGATACAACACAGCTGCTACTCTTTCCCACTTTCAGCCCAGCTGAGTTGATGATTTCTAGTTTACAAAAAAGTAATTTGATTATATTAACGGTGGACTTCAGACTTCAACTTGAATTTGAAACAAAACAAATTTAAGTAAATATTGATCCTGGAAAACTCTACAGAAATATTTCATTAAAATTCATTTTTATGAGTTGTCTGGTATTTATAGGTGGCTTTACCTCATAAGAAGCCATTTAAATGACTCATTAGAGATATAACTTTATCTCACAAATTTCCAGATAGCGCTTATAACCTTTAAAATGTACAACAGAGATGACTCTGAAGAATTTGAAAGTGCATGCTGATAATCTGTCTATAGGAAAACCTTTTATTCCCGTTTTTCTGAAGTCCATTCAAACAACAGTTCAAGAGTTCAAGGAAGTAGAAGTCATGTTTATAATTCTGAAATATTAACCCTTTCACACATAGTGGTCACTACAGTGGACAGCTATTCAAAGGCTGGTTTTCTTGTATTTGTGTCAGTGTTGATGGTATGCTTGCACATAAACCACTACATTAGACACTGATGTGTATTCATTTGTCAAATTCATAAGTCAAAACGTATGTTATCCACCTAAGTGGACATGTAAAAAAATAATTTGAAAAGTACATGTTTAAAAAAATGGAGTTCAAAAATCGTTTTTTTCATGCCTAAAGATGAATAAAAATACTTAAGAAAAAATTCTGATTGAGGTTGTCATAAGTCATGCATGAAAGGGTTTAATGAAAATATTATATTCCCCAAAGAAAGATTTCATATGCTTCAAATTATTTTTTTTAAGTATTAGTATGTTAGTGTTAGAAAAAGCCAGTCATGTTTATGATGCACTGAAATTCATCTGTAAGCACGCACCTGCAACTGCTTGACATGTGTCAGTGCTGATGTCACTCTGACATCACTTTTATAATGTGCAAGTTGCAGGGTCACACAACACATGCAGATATACACTATAGGAACAAAACCACTGGGCCACCTACAGTTACACCTACATGAGCTGCTCAGAACTAAAGAATCACCAAAGCAATTACTTTTATGCTCTATGCACTCCTGGTGGCTCCAGTCTGTAACTTTACATTTTGCAATAATACCACTTTCACTCGATATAGAAAAATATCTAGGAAACATCTAAGAAGTATCACGCCACTGTAATAGGCAAGTGCAAGTAATGAGTATGAGCCAAAAGCTCAGTCTACAAACTGCTCGAAGTCTGCTGTTTCACACAGTTTATTACACATAGACAGTGTAAAAGATGGACGGTAATTCCAGATTGAAAACTGAAGCTAATGTGAAGTGCTTTAAACCTGCATTCTATATGAAAGCCACCAGATGGTGATAGCTGTGGTTGGAAAAAGACTGGTCCTAAAGTCCCTGGGAAAAAGCGCCTTTGTTCCACCTCTGTAAACACTTTCCTGCTGAGTTTAGCAGTTTAGCCACTCGTTTGGGGTAACACTGGATAACAAATTAAGACTGTTTGATAAATCTTGGTATTACCGTGTTTATTAATGGAGGGTTATGTTTGAGATGAAACCACATGATCATTTACTCACAACATGCCAACCAGCAGTCATTAGCCAATAAGCGTATGGTTTTACAGTAAGCTCTGAGTCTCACTGTCGTCTTGCTTTTTTACAACCAACATGCCAGAAATGCTGATTTTAAGGCTTCAAACTGGAACTTCAGAAACCAGTGGATCTTTTATAGTCTTATGTCAAATCTTGTCTCTGTTTGATGTCACTGAGAGTGGATCTTCTTTTTATGGTCATACCAGGCACACAGGCGTCGACTGTGAGCACAGACGTCCCATCCATCTGCTGTTCACAGCTTTTGTTTATAAAGGGCAGCAAATCAGAGGAAGGTTTCCCTCAAAAGCTAAAATAATCTTTTTTAGGCAGTATATAAAAAGTGCAGGATAACATAAACAGGAATTTTTTTTTGTTTGTTAAATTTCTCAATCATCTAGTAAAGTCCAAGCATAGAATTAAGTATTTTTTTATGTATTTTTAATGAGTATAATAGGTTACCTTTAAAGAATAGTAATATATAGACTCAACAACAATCTTATGTTACCTTTTATTTCTTTATATTTTGCAAGGAAAATTGGACATAAAGTGTAGTGATTTATTGAAACATCTGCAAACATAATTGGAAATACAGTTTATAAGACAAATACAGAGTATGATGAGATTGTATTGTATTGTAATATTTGGTTTGACCACATTAATTCTTCAACACTGTCTGATCTCTTTTACATATTTTATGTATGCTTTTACAAGCTTTCTTTTAATTCCCTTAAGCTATTCTCAGTAATAGGACATTCAGAGTTGTGCTTTGACTGCCTTTTGTTCTTGTTAGTGATTCCACACAATAATGTTGAGGTCAGGGCTCTGAGGAAGCCAGTCTATGACTGATGGTGTTTTTCTATCAATGCTTTTTTTGCTGTTGTTGTTGTTGTTTTCACTGAAAAATGAAGATGTTGCTGATGAGAATTTTTCCAGATGTTGCATGATGGATCTAAATCTGACTGTGCTTTTCTGTGTTCATAATTCAGTCAACTTTGGCAAGATCTACAACAGCTGGGGATGCAGACCCAAACCATGACAGAGCCTCCGTCATGTTTTACAGTTGGCTGTATATAGTAATTGTTCTACCTCTCTCCTGACCTGCACCACACATACTGCCATCCTTCCACTTAGACCATTTCCTTTGGACAGTTTTTGTTAAGCCTGCCACTTCTTCTTCTTCTTCTTCTTCTTCTTCTTCTTCTTCTTCTTCTTCTGCTTCTGCTTCTTCTTCTTCATTTGTCCAGTTTCCTCAAACTTTTGAAGGACACATAAGCTAAGACTTGCAAACCTTTCAGCTAATAACTCTTTGGGAATCACCTTGCAAAAATGCTGTCTGTCAAAACTGTGTTATCTTGTTTCATAGATTCACCAAAGAAACGGGAACAATTTACTTTAAAGTGTTTTGCGACAGGCTTCTAGTAACAAGTGCCTAAACATACAATATAAAAATGTGGTATTTTATAAGTAGTCTGTTACGTGACACAACACTGGTTATAATCCCTCTGATTAAGTGCCCTTTTACATAGGAATGATGTGACTTGACAAACAAACAAAAAATTCTGAAAAAACGAATGAACATCAGCGAAAAAGCAGCTGATGTCCAAAGAAAACTAAGAAACAAAAGCATTTCTCAAAAGCACTTTAAAAAGCTGACATGAACATCTAACTCCACATGAAGCAAAATACAAAGAAATGAGTGACAGCTCAAGACTTTTGGACAGTACGGTAGAAAATATGTAAAATCTCAATTTATAAAACAGTGTAGATCGTATCCTGTGGGTTTTCTGTCTCATTGCATGCCTATGTTCCATCTAGTTCACAGCAGTGGATGTAAAGTATTGCTATTAAATCTATAAACACACAAGATGGTTTATATAACGTGTAGCATTTGAGCAATAAAGCAGCTCTTTTTTTCATTATGTCTGGTTCTTACTACAGGATGTAACACACACTACATCTAAGCAATGTCACACAAGCAACAGACCATCTGCAGTTTAATATTTGTTTAAATGTAGCATAAATATATATATAATTACTATATACATAGAGTGTCACATAAAGTTTACGTCTCCATGTGATTCATGCTTTTCATTTTGTTAGCACACTTACAGCGGCATTTCTACCCCCATCTGAATTTGCTTACGTAACACCTATAGGACGACATTTTTTTCCCAGTAATTTCTGGTGACAAGAAATTTGTGTTTTTCCTTACATTTCCTTACATTTGTAATAAAAATGACAAGAAATTCTAAATATTTGCCCTGTTCTTTCTGCCAAAAATCACTCACGCTTCCACTTTGTAATGCTCATTCTCGGCTGGTCTTTCAAAGATATGTCACTTACCTTCTCAGCTGAATTTATGGGGGGGAAAAAATCGAAGAGCTGGCCCACAGCTAACCTTCACTGCTTTGTAGATGAATGGGTAGTCGCAGTGCAAAGGGAGGTGTGCTCTGTATATAGAAGAGGTGAGTAAAGAGGACAAGAACAAAGAGAGGAAGAAGAAAGAGCACAAACACCAACAAACTGAAAGAATCCAGATCATTTATAAATAGAGATCTCTGTTAAGTGTCTGAGAAGACCTGTGGTTGGTTGACTTTTTCCAAGGAAATGTATCTTTGAAAGGCAGACATTTGGAAAATATCCTCAACAAGCAGAGATGACATTCCTCGTCCTGAACAAGAACTGATTTAACAGACAACCCAGGGGGGAAAAAAGCAATTTATTGCTTGTATGTGTTGTTTTTTTGTGTGGGGTTCAGCATTAGTGTGGAGACAGTCAGTCTTTGAGCAAATAACAAGAAAGATCGCATACCAGACTTAAAGAGGCCGTAACATTTAGGAAAGGTGAAAACAGGCCAGCGAGGTGACTTTATTGAGCTACAATTTAGGAAAGAAGTCACAGGAGACTGCTGGTTTTTGTTTTGCTGTTTTTAACCCCGGTTCAGACTCATACTCTGTTTCCTACGACTGTGATGTTTAGTCAGGTATTTATTACTTTAACCATGATGATAGACATTTTGTAAACTTAATGGATCACTGAATTTGACGCAAACCCTGATTTTTCTGTTCATCTAAACTTTGTGTGGTATATCCTTAGTCCTCTAGTAGTGTTAGTCTTGTATTAGGAGTGTGTTTTCGTTCAGCAGGAGGCATAACGTGTTGAGGTTTCTGCCAGATTGTCTTCTCACCTATCAGGCATTAGTTTGCACTGGCTCAGTGTAGAGTGTAGTGTACCCAGTATATTATCTGATGCTCCCGCCTTGGCTTCCCATTATGGATGCCTACCGCTGTCCCTTGCCTAGCTGCTTGCCCATTCCCAGTATGTCTGAACAGTCACTAACCTTTCCCATTACACTGTTCCAAGTACTCAGGTCTGAGCATTCACTTAGGATCAAAGGATTCCCAGCACACCTGCTCACATTTCAAATTCCACTCACCTGGTTCCTGTTTTTGTTTTTTTGTTTTTCTGTGCAGCATTAATTTAAACATTTTTTCTCCTGCCACCAGTACACTTATGTAGTGTCTCGGTCACTTACACAGATGATCTGTGTGACATCTCTGTGATCTATGACATCTAGTACACACTGCACAGTCTGTGCTGGTTGGATATTAAATACTTCTTAAATAAGACACCAGCACTCACAAGCATTAGTATTTCTTGTTCTGCAATGCTTTCTTTGATGAATCTGGTTCCCAGAGTCCAGGTGAATTTCCACTTCAGTGTGAAATATATAGTGTGATTAATTCAGGGAGAAGTGCTGCAGGAGAGGACAAGCTGAATGACCCAATCTAAATTTGCAGTGTGACAAAATTAGTCTCCGTCTTGCATCAGGAAAGTGTAATCAAGGAAACTCAGACCTTTATCTCCGATTATTATCTTCCAAATTTGGTAATCAGCCATGAGCAGATGGGAAGCCTCAATGACATGGAAAACTGCTGGCAAATACTTTCGAGTGCCTCTTGACAGTCTCGGTGTAAGATGAATTTCAAGTACAGCTTTGCAGTAAAGAAGATAAATTATTTAATGTGGTTTTAAACAATTTTGACAGACAGCCTCACAGACTGAAGGGAGTAAATATAGATCATAGGTACAGAATGCAGTGATATGTAAATCTGATAGACCCATATTTTATTCACAATAGTACATAGAAAACATATGAAGTGTTTAAGCTGAGGAAAATACACCGTTTTAAGAAAAACTGTGGCTAATTTTGACAGAAAGAAAGAAAGTCACATAAAACAATGACTGCCTGTGCCATGTGAGGTGAAGAAAGCTTCTGATTTACTGTTGGGTATTGGCTACGGAAGAGGATTAGGGCGACTGGGAAAAAAAAAAAAAGTGGGCACATCTTCTATTTTCTTCTTTTCCAGAATTCTGAGAAAAAAGTCAGAATTCTGACTTTAATCTCAGAATTCTGACTTTTTTCTCAGAATTCTGACTTTTTTCTCAGAATTCAGGAAAAAAAGAAAAAAAAAGACGTGCCCACTTTTTTTTTTCCAGTGGCCCTAATCCTCCTCCGTAATTGGCCAAGCCTGCCTCTGTGTCTAGAAGAAACATAGTTCTGAATATTTCATGAAGCTACAATGATTTATACGCTACTGTCGTCCCTACATGTGTACAGTTATGTCACTTTTGAGGTGTGAGTTCTGCTGCACTATTCAATCTTGAAGAGCCATGGTCAGACTAATTCAGAGACATAGTACTGTTGTTGTGAGCCATAAGGTCTGTAATAATTAAAGTACTCTGCATAAACATAAACTCCATAAAATGAATAAATTCCAAAGTCCAGCTGAAATCACTTTCCAGTCAGGATGTTTTACATTCTGCAGCCCTTTATGTGGATCTGAATATGTTATCAATGGTTCACATACCTGGTTGTTAAAAGGTTATATGAGCTGAAAGCAGCTCTTAATTTCAGGCTGGCTGAGCACAACCAGCAATCTCTCTTAATGGCTGTGCAGACTGAGAGCACGAACCTTTTAAGAAATGTGTCCAATTAAATGAAGAAGAATCGCAGTGCACAGGCGAGGGTTTATTTCCCAAAAAATCAGTACAATCGAGCGGCAACTTGAAAACGACTGAGGTACATTTCCACCGAAACTTGTTTGAAATTCAAACGACACCGTCCTTCTGTTCCTTTTTCTTTAGAAACAAGTTGAGTTGAAAACATTCATTCATTTTCTTTCAAAGTAAAACCAATTTTCTTATCTGTGCTAGACTGTGACTGTGTGCCTGCTAGTTGTTTGCATCTTCATGTACTTGAAGTCAACTTTGCATGCTGAAGAAACTGCGAGATATAAACGTGATGATAATCTTCTATACCACACGAGTTTCCTGGTGGTGTGTGTCAGCATGAGAAGCTCTTTCTCTTTTGTAACTTCACACACCCCGAGGTTCTCTGCTAATTATGTCAGTTAATCATCCTGTTCTTCTCTCATTTTTGGATGTCAGAATGAACATTTTTTCCCACATAACAAAGTGCTGCTCGTGTTTCCTCTGATGAAGAGATTTGTGTTCTTACTGAGTTCATGAATATCTCAAACCAGACATTTCTCAGAGCGGATGATTTATATTTCACACCTTGAGCTCTTATGATTACAATAAGCTGAAAGGGTATTTTTGGAGAGAAAGAAATCACTGGTGACAGACTAGTTGAATGATATTCTGTTATGATTTGAAAAAAAAAAAAAAAAACCCCAGAGCTGAAAATTTGAATTTTTTTAAGTGCAAAACTCTATTTTTACCTCCACCCGATTATGTATATTTTTAAAATAACATACTGTAACTTTACTGTATCATACAAAATAACACAGATTATTCTGTATAATAAAGTGGCAGAATAAAGATTTGCCTGTGCTTCTTTATGCTCATATGATCCTTTCATACCCTCTCTTTGCTTTTAAAGGTTTCCACAGCAGTGGTGCTGCTGTGCTTCCACTTGAATCTTACTTAGTATAATAATAGCTGCCTTAGGCCCTTCTTTTTAAAACACATGGAATGGATGTGTTCAAAGCTGAACTGTGTCAAGAGCACTTTGATTTCTCATTAAGATCTAAAGCAATACTATGTCACATTCATTTAATTTCACACAAGAAATGTAAAATTTCAGTAAAATTGCACCAGTAGGCTGATTTAGCTACAGGTGCCTGACAGTCAGGCTTCAGGACTGCAGTGTAGAAAGTCTCTATAGGAGGCAAAGAAATCGTGTTTGAAGGGCATTTTCAGAGGTGTCACGTTGACTCTC
The DNA here is from genome assembly GCF_036321145.2 of Pelmatolapia mariae. Lineage (NCBI taxonomy): Eukaryota > Metazoa > Chordata > Actinopteri > Cichliformes > Cichlidae > Pelmatolapia > Pelmatolapia mariae. Next base: position 5,329,181 of record NC_086238.1, on the reverse strand, counting down.
TAAGGTAAGATCCCTACCAGGTAACAGAAATAGGTCTGAGTTTGAATTCAGCCCTCCTGAAACCACTGCTGCTTTTGCTCAAAAACTGTTTTTGGGTGTTGAAGAGAGAAGATGTAGTGTAAAAACAATCTTTGAAAAGACTTTTTTTTTTCCATTTCACTTTGAAAGCGAGCTTGCTAAACTGAAAGTATAAGTGATATGACTGGAACAAATCGTACCTGAGATTTTTAACACGTTGCTTATTGATTTGTGGCGGTTTTAGGATAGTAAATAATGTAGGAACAATCTACATTAACTGATCTGAGGCATAGGGTCACTGCTACTGTGACTGTTTTTGCAAATGCATTTTATTCTCTGTTTATCAAGCAGACATCGTACACTAGAGTCGCAATTTGCATGTAATTTGCCAAATGTTTGTTGCATATGACGGTAAGAGAAGATCCTGTGGATAATTGGAAGAGGTTAGCATGGAGATTTTATTTTCAAGTGCGGTAACAATTTGCAACAGTAAACTTTGTATGCATTGCATACCATATAATCTAATTAGCACTGAGTCTTCAGTGATGCAGTGAAAGACTCTCAGAGTGCTACATAATCTTATCTCAGGAGGAGAAAATAGTCACAGATCCTGTGGGTTAACGCTAACCTTAACCCTAACAGCGATAGGGGTATTACTCAAAAAAATGTTACATTTTATAACATATACTACAAGATGTATATAATATAGATTCAGCATTTTACACATTTTCTCCTTATGTTACAGCAATCATTATATTACACTTTCAACTCACCTCAAGTGTCTTATAACTGCCATAAGAACATCAAACTTTACATACACTCAACAGCCACTTTGTTAGGCACACCAATTGCTCATTTATGCAAATGTCTAATAAACCATTCACATGGCAGCAACTCAGTGCATTAAGGAACGCACACATGGTCAAGATGACCTGCTGAAGTTCAAAGCATCAGAATTGCAGAAAAAGGAGTTCAAATGGCTTTGATGTCAGATGGATTGGTTTGAGTATTTCAGAAACTAATGATCTACTGGGATTTTCATGCACGGCTATCTCTAAGCTTTGAAGAAAATGAGCTAAAAAAAAAAAAAAAGAAAAAGAAAAAAAGTAAATATCCAGTGAGCTGCAGTTCTTTTGGTGAAAATACGTTTTTGTTGCCAGAGGTCAAAGGAGAATGGCCAGACTGCTTTGAGCTGAAAGGAATACAGCAGTAACTCACCACCTCATGTTTGTCCTTTAGCTAAATTCAAAGTAATCTCCATATCGACAGCCCTCAAGGGCTGCAGAGCGATCTGCTGTCTCCCACAAAAACTACGATCGGACAGTTGTTGCACAGTTGCTGGACATGATTGAAGGTGGGCAAATGCATTGACAGAACATGGATTGCTGAGATAGAACAGACTGGATCCAAGGATTATAAACCATATACACACATTTCAACTGTTACAGTGAACAGTAATCCATTTATCCATCCATCCTCTTCCACTTATTTATCAGGGTTGAAGGGTGGCTGGAGTATACAATGAACAGTAATGTTCTTGCTAAGTTTTTTAAAGTAAAAATCCAGGTTTTCAATGTGGAAGCGACTAGAAATAGAAAAGTAAAAGATGGAATTGATGACAAGTTTAAAAATGCAAGGGAACACTCACATGTTATGAAGCATGAGCATGTGAAAGCATTTAATTAAGGAGTAACATCTGTTCATTGTCATAGGCAGTGCAGTCTCTGTAAGGGTGAAACATGTAAGAAAAGTTGAAGCTTTACAGTTAAGTCATGAGCAGACAGAGTATTAAGCTTTATTATCTGCCATCCTCATGAAAAAAGTATAACCTCTGCTCACTTGCCTGGGCAGGCTTCAGATCCATCAGTGAGGAAAAGAGCTTTAAGTGAGCGCTGAATGCATAAGTGAACAGGAGCCTTCAGATGTGATGGACTTGATGAGAGGCTGCTCTCATCTTTAATGGCCATCTAATTTAGTTTTCAAGATGTTTTTTTATGTCATGTTAAAAGTCAGAATTTAGAACATACTAATATCCTCATGCTAAACTGTTGGAGGGGAGTAAGGCAGATGAACAGTAAATAAAGTGTTTCATCTACTCTTGAGTAGCTCTTAGCAATTAAAAAAATTTATTAAGTTCTTATATTTAATGTATGTTTTGATTTCTTTGCTTTAGACTGGAATCAATTTTTCTTTAATCTTGTGTATGGTTGAGTGAAACCATTATTTTTCCCAGTGGGCTCAGACAAAGAAGAAACCAGACACATGCTGTTGTTATTCAGGTCTTATCATTTCTTTGGGTAGAGAAAGTGTGACTGCAGGCTCTATATGTCCATCTGTTGTCTATCTTTCTTCCTCTCCCTTTCTGTATCTCTCTGTATCTCTCATACATGTGGTACACAAACAACAGTCAAACAAATTAACTCCAGAAAACCCCAGAAGGCTGTCTGGGCTCAGCTTGACAAATCCCACAAACACAATGACCACAGGGTGAAAGATAACTGTAGGCATGTTGAGATAGTATGGAAGGGTCTAACTGAAGGAATCCATATACTTTTTCTCAGCCTTGCTGGTGGCTTTGATGGCCACCAGCAAGGCTGAACCAGGGAGAGGTTCAGGTTATGTGCCTCTACTTGCTGACTCCTTTCCACCACTTAAAGGATCTACAATCGGCATGTGAGCATCAGAACTTGATCAATGAGAAATTGTTTTCTCATTTAAATCTTGTGGGTGGTAAAGCATATGTGCATCTTTTAACTGTGTGCAAGATGGCTGTAGGATGGATTAAAACTAGACAAGGTGGTGAAGACAATGTTCTGTGAAACCTTAACATTCATGGGGATGTTACTTTGACACCAACGACCTACCCTAACATTTGCAAACCAAATGGGCCCGTTCATCACAAAAGGCGATGGTAATGGCCCCTTACACCATGGTAACTGTTTTTGCTTTTTTTTTTTTTTTTTACACTATTATGTTTCTGATTCCTGAAAATTTTTGCAAAGAGTTCAAGGTAATGACCTGGCCTGTAAATTCTTAGATTTTCATTCTGATTATCTGTAGGAAGTGCTGAAAGAACAAGTCTAATGCATGAAAGCCCCAGGTGTCTTGGTGGATTAAAAGCACCTTCATAGGTGGTGACCAAACTGACAGATCTGGGACTCTCTCACTCCATATGCCTCTGGATTAAAGAATCTTTGTTTGATCACTCCTTGATGGACACAGCAGGACCCTATACCTCCTCAACCCTCAACCTCAGCACTGGCTCTCCACTCCAGCAAAAGCATCATCTAATTTGCTGATGACACCACCATAGTGGGGCTCATCTCAGGGGATGATGAGTTTGTTTATCAGGATAAGGTGGAGCAACTGATTGCATGGTTTAGAGATAACAACCTGATCCTTAACACCATCAAGGCCACAGAGTGGAATATTGACAACAGGAATAAGAAAATACATGTAAATCCAATTTTCATCTGCAAGAAATGTGTGGAGAGAATTTCAGATATCCAGTTCCTAAGGATACACATAGAGGAGGACCTGAACTGGAGTGCAAAAACCACTGTACTAGTAACAAAGAAAAAAAAAGAAAAGAAAAACTAATTTTACCAAATATATCCCACTTTAATCTTAAGTGGGCTAGTCCAGTGAAACTCCCCTTTCTGTAAGTGTACAGAAGTTGAACTACATATTTAACTCCAGAGTTATAAGAAAAAGAAGTGTAATTACAATAGCATGCCATTTTTCTACATGATAAAGAAATGCCACTATAGTAAATGAAAGAAGTCTGTCAGCACAACTTGTTGGGCTTAAATTGTGTAAAATTACAGAACAGAAAATTACAAAACTTCTGATAACTCATTGATCAGTCCAGTCTAGTCCACTCATTGTCCTGTAAATATAAAACTTAATATAAATATCAAAAATGTTTTCTTTAATTAACAGAAAATATCCTGAAAATCTGAAATGTATGCCCTTCTTTACATCTTCAAAGTAGTGCAATGGGTCAGATTAGAACCTTTGTAGGGGTAATTGTGGACCCCGTGCCTTACGTTTGATAACCCAACCCAAAAGCTTGTGTTCTTCAATGACTGCTCAGTAGAGAGCATATTGACATGCATCTATGTGTGACTTGCCATCTGCACAGTGGCAGAGAGTAACGTACTCAAGAAAATCATCGGCTGCCTTCTCCCGTCCTTGGAAGCTCTTTGCTGTTCCAGCTGCTTCGAAAAAGCCTTCTGAACCATCCCACCCTGGACATGTTTTGCTTGAACTGCTGACCTTGAGCAGATGTTTTAAAAATAACAGATTAAAAAATACTTGTCATTCAAAAGCTATAATTGCATCAAATGCTGCCGGAACTGTGCAATTTTGTTAGGAGTTTAAATTGTGCAATGAATATATATATATATATATATATGTGTGTGTGTGTGTGTGTGTGTGTGTGTGTGTGTGTGTGTGTGTGTGTGTGTGTGTGTGTATTCAGAATTACTTAAAGGGGATGGCAAATTTACATTGTTATACAAGCTGTACACTGACTACTTTACATTGTATCAAAGTGTCATATCTTCAATGTTCTAACATGAAAAAATATAATAAAATATTTACAAAAATGTGAGCGGTGTACTCACTTTTGTGAGATACTGTAACAACTGGATGGTAACAAGGTAGTAGGAACTGAGAGGAATGTACTACCAGAAGGCAACACTGGAGATATTGAGGACAGTTACAAATACCTGGGAATCCCACAGGTAAATAGGAACCATGAAGAGGCTGCTAATCAAGCCGCAACCATCAAATACCTGCGGATGATCAGGCAAGTCCTAAAAATTCAGGAGAATTAGCAAAACAAGATCCAGGCAATCAATACCTACAATCAGTCATCAGATACTCTGCTGGGATAATAAGCTGGTCAAAGGAGAAGATAAAAGCCACTGACATTAAGACAAGAAAGCTCATTACCATGCATCGAGGGTTTCATCCCAAGTCCAGCACACTGAGACTGTATGCTAAGCGGAAGAACGTAGGCTGAGGACTAGGGAATGTCAGAACCACTATCCAGGATTACACTGCAAAAATCCATGAGTGCATCAGGAAAATGGCCACGACTGATCACGTGCTCTGTGAATACCTCAGGCAGCAGAAACCAGAGAAAGAAGAGAAGCAAGAACAGGAACCATCATGAAAGAACCGGCCACTGCCCGGCATGTTCCGGCGGCAGACAGAGGAAGTGGCTGATATTGAAAAATCCTACCAATGGCTGGACAAAGCTGGACTGAAAGACAGCACAGAGGCACTAAACATGGCAGCACAGGAAAACGCTCTGAGCACAGGATTGATAGAGGCTGGGGTCTATCAGAACAGGCAAGACCCTGAGTGACGGGCATAATATACTGGAACATCTGTGCTGAGTATGATCTGGAAGTCCGGAGGTCAAAATGGGATACATTGCCTCAAGGGTGGTTGAGAATGACCAAGCTAAGATCCTGTGGGACTTCCAGATACGGATGGAAAAACTTGTAGGTATACCAAGGGGCAGCAACATCAGGAAGAACATGAGACGCTCAAGAAATACCAAACGCTGAGAGAGGAGTTCGAGAAAATGCGGAGGATAAAGGAAAACAGTGGTCTCTGTGGAATTTTTGAATTTTATTTTTAATTTGTACCAGCCACTGAATCTTCATGATTTTGCTAATGACCTTACTTTCTTTTAGTCAGGTTGGCATTTGTCAAATGATTAACTAAAAACGGAAGTTGTGGTGAAAAGCCAGACTCCTACAGAATAATGGGGGTAAAGTACAACTCACACTCATGGAGTCACAAAACTAGTTTTGCAAAGAATGAATGATCTTTTTTCAAAGTCACAGAAAATGTTGCACAAAGCATAATTATGATGTTAAAAAGAAGCAGGGAGAGCTCTGCAATAATCCCACACGTTTGTTGAAGTGTATAGCCTCCTTAACAGGTAACCACAGTATTTTAGTGCCAAAAATTAATCCATTATATTTTAATGTCTCTGTTTGTGTTTATCGTGCCTACACTGTTTCCTTTATCTCTGATAAACATTTAAAATGTTCTAATGCAAATAACTTGTGCTTTAAAATCATTTTTGCATCACAGATCCACCAGATATGTGGTGTCATACTCATCTGAAACAAAGAGGCTATCATCTGATACTGTATCTCCCTCTAATAGACAACTTCTTTATCCTACCAGGAATATCATTTGGGTAAATGGGCCACACACATTGTTCAGATATCCCTTAAAGCAGCAAGGTTGTCCATGATGTGCCTGTCTGCTCTGTTTGCTTGGCTTTCAAACCCCATGTACTTCTGGATCTCACTGAAGCTTGTTCTAGGTCTAGTAGCCATGGCAAGCCACAAAACATTGCAATGTAGTGATTAGAAAGCTAAAATAAAATTACAGCCTATGATGTAAAAAAAAAATAAAATGAAATAAAATAAATAAAACATACAGATACCTCAGATACAGAGATCCCAAATAGCTTTCCCTTGTCTTTGCAACACTGGTGGGCCAAAAAAAAAAAAAAAGTTGACTGTTTCTTTGAAGTATTGTTATGATTTTAAATATCACAGTGGCACATATAAATATACAGCTGGGGTCATAAATGACCCATCTGGGTTACTCGAAGGTTAATCTTCTTTCCCTCTTATTTACATGTGCACATACTTATCTGTGAAAAACCAAACAGATGTTTGCAGAGTCACATTTTGCCTAATTATTCATTGCTCATGAGGTATATAAATAAAAATGCACAAACACGTCTGTACTTGGATGTTCGTCAGCTGAGGACATGCACGCTTGTCTTCCGACTGTCTATGCCAGAAAATTCACTGCTGCATGTTCGAGATTTGCCACGATGAAGCAGAGTGGTGCTTTTGTGGCTCTTGACCTTTTCACATGCAAATCAGTGCAATCACTCTCAGCATGTGAAGAAAACAGGAGTTGATCCAGGCCTCTTCAAATCCCTATTAATGAGTCAATGGTGTCAAGGAACATTCCCATGTTCCATCTTAGCCTCCCAGCCATGACCTTTTCGTAATTGTCCCTCTGGAGAACCAGAGTTCCTCACAACTAAACACTGAGTGCATCAGATGTATAAAGATGGAGGCCTGCCAGACAGTAAATGCACAATCCATCAGTCCTGGTACAATTTCCATGCAGAGCTCACTTAAGTGTTTCTTCTTTATGCACAGCGGGTTGTTATTTCGCGCACATATAATGAGTTATTTGTCTGCTCAAAGCCTATAATTGTCACTGTAGCAGCAATAATGTTTCCTGCCATTTCCGTTCACACATATAGGGAGGCACATCGCATCAGAACAGGTGTTTGTGTGCATATGTGTGTGTTTGAGAGAAAGAGAGAGAGAAAGATCGAGTGTGTTAGAGAGAGAAAGCAGAGCAGAGCTGTGGTGCCCCCGTGTGGTGGAAGTGGAAAATATATTTACTGCCAAAACTGAGATTTACTAGATTGCGCCTGCATTCTACAGGCTGCACGGTGATGAGGGAAACATCAATTAAAATAAACTGTGACACTAAATCAGAAGTACAGGGAAAGCTTGCGATTAACAGAATAAAGCCATAAATCGATTCTCTGATCCCCCGATAATATTTTTTTTCATGGATGTATGTTTAGAAAACCTCACAATGTGTTTATGTATTACATTTTAAAGATGTCTTTCTTTAAACTCATCTGAGCATTATTTAAGAAGTATTTAAGCTTGATCTTAAAAGTGCGTATTTTAAGCATCTTGTTGTCTGCATATGTATGTAAAGCATAATATGATCATCATACTGTGTTAACACTGTAAAAGTGCTAAACACATATGCTTCGTGAAGTCAGTGTAATCTCACTGATAAGCTTTAACAGTGCATGGGGCTTTATGTTGAGACGAGAGAAATAATGCAAAACTTTGTTCCCATTTCTGTTTTAGTGCAGCAACTGTTTCTTGCGGAAACTGTTTTAACATCAGGACAGTCTGTATGTGAGATAGTTTATGGTTCATTTTTACGAGTTTATAACCCGGGGACACATTTCCTCTTGTATGAATGGTGGCCTTCTAACTTTATTACCGGCTGACTGGCTTTCCGAAAGTGTGCTCGCTTGTGTTTAGGATACTGACTAAAGCTAGTACAGCATTGTTTTTAAAGCAAACTGAGCGTCTTCAGTTGTGCAGCAGCACAGCTGTGATAATGATCCTCTGTGACCGGACTGTGTGCAGCCTCGGCAGTGCATCTTCTCACCAACTGCGGGCACAGAGCGGCGGTGGCAGCGCGCCTGCGCAGTGCATCCAGGGGCTCGGCGGCGTTCGGTGCTGAAGTGGGGCGGATGGCAGAAAAACAGCGGCGATGGACTTTACACCGCGGGATTCCCATTTACGATGTCGTTAAATAAGCATCGGGACGTCGCTTTTTCACACCTATCATCCTAGGACACTGACAGCCCACCGCAAAGGGGTAAGGTGGTGATTATTCTGCGCGAAGGGTCCACACGGGCTGGCTAGCTGACGTTAGCACGGCGCTAGCTGCTGCTCAGCTGCCACCGCCTCCTCTCCCTGCGAGAGATAGCCGATCTCAGGCTGACTGCTAAAGCTAGCGAGAAGAAAGTGGGTGGTGTTTGATTTCTGTAAAATGTCTGTGCGGGTGACAGCGCTGTGCAGCCCCCTCTCTGACTGCGTTAGCCGTCGGTGGTGTCAGCTGGGAGGGGATCCCCTCTGCCGGCCGGCTGGTCGGACCTGCAGCGACTGGGCTCAGATGGTTCTTGCAGCTGCAGGAGACAACCATGCAAAACAACCCAGCCGAGCAGCTAGCCAGCAGAGCTAGTGTACAGAGGGTGAGAGCAAGGTCTGATGAGCTTGCCTTCTTCATATCTGAAGATATGCACAGGCCTTCAGGGAGATGCAAAAGATTCCGTTCTGCGACTGTCCTGTTAACTTTCTCACTCGGGAGTGCATTTTGCGTGTGTTGTTTATTTAATGTAATGCACTGTTAAGAGATCATGCAGTGCACAGCTGTAGCAGCACCATCACTGCAGTTTCCCATGGGTGTGTTGAGTCAGAGGAGCCCAGGTTATGTTGCAACTGCATCCTGAGAGACTTCCTGATTAATCTCATTAGGCCTGTACTCTTCATTCAAAGAGTTTAACAGAATGCAAGCTGACCTATCAGCATCTGATGTTATTTGCTTCTAGGATGGCAACTTTTATTCTTGAAAGCAGTGAAACTCGGTGGCACCAGTATCGACATTTAAATTGATCCCTAAAAGCATTCAGTGATATGTCCTCTCTCAGATATACATACATACATACATACATACATACATACATACATACATACATACATACACATATATATATATATATATATATATATATATATTAGTTAATAATTTACTCAGGGCTCATTTCTTGTCTCCCTTAATTGATCAGGGACTGTTATTCAGTTTACACTGGTTTAAAGCACGACAGAGCAACAAAATATTCACAGTTAACAAGCCATACATATTTATTTTTTTTAAAGCATTTGAAAATTACTTTTTTTTTTAACTAGCTTTGGCTTCCTACAAGTTTAAGAGCATGGATCTATATGTTGTCTTATTCAGAACATGATTAAGAAAAACAAAATGCTTGAGGTAATTTAGAAATAAGGTTAGCATATAGTGTCCAAAAGAGCAGCTCTAATGTCATTTTCAGACTGTCTGCTGTCTGCAGCACATGTAGCAGAGCAGCTATTTTTGTTTGTGATGTTGTCTGACAGGGTTGAAAGCAGATTTTTTCAGTTGTTTTTTTTTTTTTTTCAGGGGTCTGTTGAGTTTTGTGGATGTTTAATTTGAAGGTTGTTTAGGGAGTTTGATAGCCAAGTCAATCCTCTTGCTAAGTGTAGAATACTTATTAATTTCTGCAACCAAAAGCTTCTTTAGTTCCCAATAGCAAATTAGCATTTAGGCACCAATTGTTGTTGTTTGTTTGTTTTTTTTCTTTAAACACTAATAAAGCAATCTGGATGAATTCTGGATGAAAAGATGAAAAACAAAGTGCTGGTGAGGTTTCAAAGGGTTGCTGAAATTAGGTTAGTTGTTAGCCTCCCGCCCCAAGGCTGGCTTCAGACCAACTAAGCTGATATAAAAAGAGCAGCGCTGGCAAAGTATTTGGAAGGTTTTATGACTTTGTAGGGCTCTCGTTGACATATCAAACCTGTAGGTGCCCAGTCAGCAGACACAAATTAATTTAAGGTATAAGGTAACATCATCCACAAAACAAGGTTAGTAATGAGTATTTTGTGGGATTGTTTTAAATTATTCCCTACCAAAATCTCAGCAATTTCTGAATATATCTGTAATGTACAAAACGTAGCTTAAAGGTGTCTTGTATATGAATAGTGCTATTTAAAAAGACAAAAAGCTATACAGAAGAATAAGGATAATAACCAAACAACCTTTTACAGCTCATGCCAATTCAAAAACATCAAGGGAGGTGTTACTGCAGCATTTCAACACTGACAGCGCTCCCTATGCAGTAGAGGCTTGGACCCGGAAAAAGGCTCGATACGTCATCAGTAACAAAGCGCACAGATTGGCTCTTTGTTGTGTTTCAAAAGCCATTCCTGTGCAGTTTTATCCCAGGATGATTTAGCCATATTGGAATTTTTTCACTCACTTGGATTATCAGCGGCATCAGTCTCCAAATTCCAAACCGGACCGAGCTTTGTCGTAAACATTTCCGATAGTCCTTTTCTTCATTTCGTTCAGGAAGCACATCACTAAAGTTGGGGATCATCTTCGCAACAGGAATAAGCAAACTCACAAGTACAATGAAAAAGCCTTATCTTAACAAGCTGCTGTGCAAAATCATTTTTCATAGATTCTTAATATACAAGGGAAACTATTGTTTTCAAACCAGTTTAAACTGGCATGAACAGATGTTGATGCTCCCCTCACGTTGCTTTTACAGTAGAGCAGTATTGAGACAGCATGTTGTGTCATATGGGAGGGATGGTAGTGACATGTGAACCTCGATTTTTTTTTTGCTTTGTGCTGCTCTTTATCTTGCTAGACATCACTGTGGAGGAAATGAGCCATGTATAGGCAAGGGTGGGTGGGGGACTGTAGATCATAGCTGATAAGGCTGCTAACCCACTATAACTGAAGATGTTTAGTTTGTTTGGTAAGTCTTTTCAATATTAGATATTATCTTTATCTTCTTTTTTTGTATATGCTAATTTTACACTGTAAGTTGCAGACTGCTGATAATTTGCAATAGTGTTGAGGTCACCATGCGAACACCTCTAAGCTGCTGTTATGAGTAAGCACGGCGTTGGAGCACTAATTCCTGCATGAAAAACATGGAGCATGAGGGCTACCTAGGAGACACAGCAGCCTCACTCAGGGCCAAAATCCAGCATATGGCTTTTGACATTGATTGAGTGTTGGGTTGCAGTGCCAGCGAGCTTAATGCTTTGCACCATAAATGTTTAAGATAAGCATTCGCAGCATCATTTGCCATTTACTGCATTTCCTGGTTGAACTGGTCTTATTCTAACCACATCCTTTAGCTTATCACAAGTAAAGTATTATGGTATCAGCGTCTGTGTTGGTGGCTGAGAAGAGGAAGCTGTTGCACAAAGGCGTCAGAGGAAAAGTACAGCTCTTCAGCTGATGTCTGTTTTCAATACAGATGAATATGCTAGCTTTTTCACATAGTCGACTTCCTCATTAACCAGTAGGTCTTTGTCATCGTTAACCCCTCCCGTGTAATGATTGTATATTAAAATACAGTCCATTCCCAAATTAAATGTACATTTTTACATTTTCCTCTGGCCGTAGTGCTGCTTATCTATCTAGACTACTTTGGTGTGAGCTGCTCAGTTTGGGAGGTTTTGGCTGAAGAAATGCCTACATTTGTCTTGAATTTAATGTAAGTACCTTCCTCGTAGTTCTTCAATGGGCACTACATTAAAAAAATAAAAACACAATATCTTTTTTTAGAAATCAAAGCCCGGTGACTGAAAAAGTCCCGGTGTTCACAGGTTTATGCAGCAACTGTTTTTCTTTTGAACTACACCTGGCAACGACACAGGATGTGACAAGATATAAACTCAGCTGAGCTGAGCTCAAATGTTAGGCAGTTTCATACCTATTTTGGCCGGTGCGTGTAGATAGTAGAAAGAAAAGAGTTCTACAACAAGAAACATGAATAACCAGATCGCAGTTTCTAGAAAAGGCATTGCTGCTTAGTTTCTCTGCTGCAATCTTTGGCAATTGAGCACACGTAGACAAGTAAGAGTAGATATCTTTACCACTTATAACTCCAAAACTGGGCAGCTGAAATAATAAAAAAAAAAAAAGAAAAGATCTACACCTAATCTAGTTGTAAATCTAGATGGATAAAAATGAGGTTCTGCTCTGTGTCGCATTTGCTCGCATCTGCTTCTGTCTTCTTGTCGTTGCAGGATATATTTCTCCTGACTGATCATTTTCACTTAAAGTCAACTTCTGTGTTTCATTGTGTTTTCTTTTTGTTCACGTTCTGTGTTTTACAGATGCTGCACTTTCAATGCTCCCTACACCCTCAAGTCCATAAATGACCCTTTCACAGAGTTCTGAGGAAGCTTAGGAGGTGTCGGTGAGAGAAGCAGAAGTAGCGAGTGAAGTAAGGAAACGAGGGGAGGAAGTGGTCGCATTTCACCTCAGCTCTCGTGTCCCTTTCTGTGCCAGTTGGTCAGGGATGGTGATACCAGTAACCTCTCTGCCCTGTGGTGAAAAGAACCTCCTCGCCTTGCCCCAAATCTCCTGCAAGTCAGAAAGACGCTCAGACAGCCCCCCAGTCAGTCACTTCGTCAACCAGCCTGCTAGCATCCAGCAACCTATTACCTCATGCCATGACTGCTCTGTCTGACCTGTGTTTAGGAACTCACTAATTCATGGTAAGTTTCACGCTTGCCCAGTAATTTAATTAATATTTTTAGATTGTTTTTTATTTATTTATTTTACAGAAACTGAACTCGTATCTTCAAGTTTACTGTCACAGTGAGGATCGAAATTTGTGTGAAATATAAAGTCAAATGCTTTGGTTAAAGGGTCAAAATGAAAAGTCATATTTTCATGTTCATAACCAAAGTTTGCAGTTGTGGTCCTGGAGGTTGACGGACCAAGCAACATCTGCCAGATCGTGTAAGATAATGAGTCGGCAGCAAAGGGTGACTGGCTTTTACTTCTCGATTTTGAAGTTGAAGTTTTGATTTTCATTTGTAATTCTCAGAATGGACATGAATTTAAATGTTGCTTAGTAAAAGTCTTTTCTTCATGGAAGTGAAACAAAGCAACCCACTGGTTATTTGTATATAGTGCTCGATATCAGTCTGTTATTAGCCATAAATGGAAAATGATCTGTCACCTTGAAAGGACGTTCTTTATCTTTGAAAACGAGACAGTGTTAACTCAGAGTTAGAAATAATTTGTGTTCAGATAACTAATGGTAAGATGCTTTTTCTCACACAGTTTCTCAACAAACGGTTTATTTGTTTTTGTCTTTTTGTAAAAAAATGCTATTAACCATTTTTCCTACCACAACAAAGTGAGAATGGAGGCAGTCTGTGACTTATGTGCCACAGTGACGTCATTATTCTGTTATTTTACTTTTTGCTCTTAGTACCTCATCAAAGCAAATGCTGCTTGCGCAAATGCGAGGTCAAAGTCTGCACAAGGTGCAAACTTTTCTGGCGTTTTGCATGTGGCACTAATTTGTGAAATAGGACGCTAGTTTCATTTGCATCGCTCTCGTGAAAAACTGCCTGATGATGAAGCAGAGTGGAAGCTTCAGAGTAAAGTAGGACGTTTGGATGATGATTGTTTTGGTTAATATGGCGTCCTCTATTTTGGTATTATTTTAATATTTGCAAAAATGTACTGCATGTATGACAGATCTTGTAGTTATCTTTTTCATCTGTTTTTTTTTCTTTGCCCTCTGATGTTATTGTGTTAGTATTTCCACTCCTTATTTGCATGACATGTCAATGCATCCTCCTTCTCTGGCTTTGGAACAAAGCCATACCCTCTCTGTGGTTTACGTCTAACAGCCTGTTTTTCCACGGTAGCCGCCCAGTTGCTAAATAACCGATGGCTGCTCCGCTGGACGGACGACAGCATTTGCATATCGGGCTTGTCTTTTTAGCCGTGCCTTCCATGTTTCTTCATTGAAGCAAATTATGCGTCTGTAGAGTAGAGGGAACAAAAAAGAAGAAAATTAGTTATTTTTTCTTCTTTTTTTAATTTGGATTTTCACATTTTTTTATGAAAAGATTTTAATTTGAACCATGACATTACAGGTAGGAGTGCTTTTTCAGTCAGTATACTTTTAATTCTCACACTTCATTTGATTAGACCCTCCCAGCTAAGTAAACGCATAAAACTGTAAAGCAATTAGTTTTAACATCCTCGTGGCTGATCTTTCTAGCATTTCTAGTTGTATATGTTTGCAGCTGAGCTTTACGTTACGGTTAAAGCTTATGGCACTGTGAGGTAAGGGTTTTCCCAGTATAATAAGCTCACCAAGTAAACATGATAAATAGCATACGGGTCATAAGAGTAGGTGAAGTTTTAGATATAATAAGGGAAACATCTTGTTTCTAAACAAGTTGATTTGGATTTCGTACATGGCTTCAGTCATACCTGGGGTATCACACTAGGGTAGGATGAATTTTTTTCCCACCATATCCAGGTTTTATCTGTGGAACCATTCTCCTCATTTTAGACTGTTTTAAAGAAAGTTATGTGCAATGAATATGAGAAGATGCGAACAAAATGTCAGTCCTCTATCTGCAAAACTGTGGTTTCTACACGCCTCCAGATTCATCATTCTGTGTTAACATGAGCTACACCCCTGAAAGTCTACGTGTATAGAGCCGTAGTACAAGATATTTACCCAAAGAATTTTGAAGGAATAAGTTTAGGTACTTTTCTAGATAATGGAATTTTAGAATGGCCTTCTCAAAAAAGAGTCCTTAAAAAAACTGTCTAAAAATAAACACCTCTAACCCCCAAATTTGCATAATTCCTATTAAAGAACTGCAATTTTCCTCTGGAATATCTTACAGGCAAATCAGATATGTTCAGAAGAGACATGGAGGAGCCCACTGACTAGTCTATAGTGTAATTTTGTAGACTCATGGCAATCCCCATGTATTTGTACTTTTTTTTTAAATTCATTTATTTTTTTCCCCACGTTGTGGCACAGTAGTAAAGAAATCATGACTGTAAGAATAACTGCTAACGTTTTTCCAGTATTCGCATGCTTTCGTTTGCCTATGCAAAACTGATGAGACACACCAGATAAAGATTTGTCGCTGCTATCGGTAAAAGTGATTTTATTTCTCCAATTCTGCATCCACAGAAATTTAAATTCAAAACTTCATAGATTTGAAACAGAAATTCCTGCCAATCTTTCTAAGAATGATTGCAGTCAGTCCAAGTTGGACAGGAATTCTTTTGAGACCTGTGCATGAGGTGAAGTTGACAGTATTGCACTGGTCACTGCAACTACTTGCAGTCAGTCTCCCACAGCAGAAGAATTCAGTGCAATCTCTGGGCAACCACCGATTTATTTATTTTATTTCATTATTAATATTTCTTTTTCATTCAGTCACAGAGAGGTAGCCACCATATTTTTATTCCGCTGTGACTGAGAGGAAAGGACTCTCCAAGATGGCTTTAATTAAAGGAGAACAGAGTGTGACTACAGAATTGCTAGCTGCACATTTTTGTTTCTCGTGGCTATTTTTAGGCATCGAAAACCATGGTAAAGTAGCTGTAGCTGCAGCGGCAAAGAAATAACCCACAAAACCCTTGCTAAAGTTTCCAAATGCAATCAGTGAACACTGCACTCTGCTTGCTGAATATCCAATTATAGTGATTTTTCATCAGATCGACTGAGGCAGTCACTGGCCGATTGATCAGCAATTTCATTATTGCAAGGTGTTTTCCCCAGTGAGATACAATGACACCAAATGGTATTTATGTAGACTATGCTAATAATACAATGGGGGTAGCTTTGCTTTACACTTTGAATGACCTTTGTCTGAATATCCAAGACCTGACAGAGGGGGTCTTAGTCTTCAGAATCTTTAAAAGTGAGTGAAAGTCAGTTTGAAGCAATAAGGAGACTGCAGGCAAACACTACATGTGTTGTTGTTCTAGGATATCGTTGGTTTGTTGCACACCAAATGGCATCATTGAATCATCTGGACATTTATGTTCCTGATACGATGTCTTTAAATGGCGTTGGTGCTCCCAGGATACTTGAGCACCAGTGTAAGTGTTTTAGGCTGGAGCCTATCATACTGTAGCTGTCATGGATCAAGAAGTTTTTGGTCCAGCATGTGCGAGGAATCAAACATGAAGGAATTAGCAGGAGAGAAACCTGTAATGGTATCGTACATTATTGTCATTTCAAAGCAAAAGATCGCAAGAAATTTTTAGGTTTACGTCATGGATCATTGCACATAATGGATGTACAAGACCTGAGTGAGTTGGTATGAATTCTCATGAATTTGTGCGTGCCTGTCTGCGTTTGTGACACGCAGATCCTGTTTTTCTGTGTCGGTTAAAATTAATTTGTAATTTCTGTCAAAGGTGAGTGAAAGACTTGGCTCAATGCCAGAAACTCTCGCAACGTATAAAGGAGGGAAGTTCCTATACTGTCCTGCCTGAGTGCTCTTCCTCTCTCCCCTGCTCATAAATTCACCTGTCGCACAGTTTCTGTTTTGTTTCCTCATCTACTGTAACATCTGAAGGTATAAGATGTTTAACTGCACGTTCTCGTCCTCTTTACGGTGAAGCCCCGGAGTGTGAGTGGAGTGGAGATGAGAAAAAGGCAGGCGGCTCATATTGAGGCCCCACCCCAGGCCCCTGGACAGCCCCGACCCAACACCTGCTGCCTCTGCTGGTGTGGCTGCTGCAAGTGTCTCTGGTAAGAAAATGCAAAGCTGTACTAACAAAACTAGTCCGTGCTAATATTATGCTATACTTTATTAGTTTTCAAGCAGCATTCTGTTTGTTTGTCCATCCTTCACATGAGTGCAGTATCTCAGGGATGCCTTGAGAGAATATTTTTCAAGTTTTTGCACAAAAGTTTCCTGCACACCATGTGCTTTTTAGCAACCTTATCAGTTAATTGCAAACCACAGTGCGTGACATGGGCCTGGTAAACTTGAGTCAGCCATCAAGTTTGATGCATGTAAACAGTGCAAAGACGATGCCCGCAGAAACAACCCACACATCTGTTTGTTTCTACTGCTCGGCCGTGATGACCGCCAGAGGGTAGAGTTTGCAAACATGTTTGTTTTGCACATTTTACTTCCATTGTTTGGTTTTGTTTTTTTCCCCCACAAGTACTGCTGTTGAAACGATTAGCATGGCAACTCACGCTGGACTCCCATTGGCTCATCGGCAGACGCGGTTCATTGTGGCTGTAATGTTGCAGGATATCTTTAGCCACAACAGCCAACTTTGAACCTATGTCACTGTGTATTATAAAACCAGGGCTGTGCAGCCAGAACCAAAACTAGGCCAAAGACCTGAGGATGAACTGGTTACATTTTTGTGATCAAAGGTCAAGGATGTTGTGGTTTCACTTCAGAAACACCCAGTAAAGGTTGCTCACACAACATGTTTTTGGAAAATAAGTCATGATTTCATGCTAACCATAACTACTCACACAGCTGTTTGTTTTTTGTTTTTTGTTTTTTTTAGCAGTTTATTAAATTAAACTGTGAACACAAAGCAAAATGTGTCACGTGCAGTGATTGAGCACCTATACTTCCTGACTATCATCAAAAAGCAAGTTAGGTACTAGCTGGTAGCATTTATCAGCTAAAATGGCAGGTGGAGACCAACATAGAACTGAAACAAAGAATGTTATTGATCAAGTAGCTCTAAATAAATGATTATAATAAACACCTTTGTGCTGACAATGTCATGCTGTCTGGTGGTTATGTCATTGTTGTTCCTCTGCAGCCCTGAAGAGGCCAAAAAATCCATTATTGCCAGTTAAAGTTGCATAGTGTATAATAAGTTGGCAGCACAGACAAGCAGAATAAATAACTGCAGTCTGTTTTGCTTTAGATTAGCAGTATCTGACTTTATCCTTTGAAAAAGAGGCCCAAAGGAACCACTGAACAAAACCAGTGTCTGAATTGATCATACAATAATGCAAACAGCATTTTAGCATTGTGTGATTAGGCAGCTAGTTGACAAATTGTTTATTTTTCTTAATGGTTTCTTCATTTTTGCGTTGTGCTGTTATTTTAAACAGTGTAGACATTTTTAATAGTGTGAGCCTTAAGAGATTAAAATACAGCCCTGGTACCTGAAATAATAAACAGTTGTCCTGCCCTTAATCCCGTTGTCCAATCTGTGATGTTGCACTGATACTGAGTTTTCCCTCAGCTGAATAAATTATGATTTTTAATGGCAACACAAAGCTGGTGACTGACCAGCAAAAGCATAAAAATAAATGTACATTTATTTCTTGAATTTTCTTTCTTTTTAGTTTATTTATTTTTTAATGTCTCATTATTGTGTCTCACCAGTGCTGACATGGTGTAAATTGTCCATCATTGGTTACCTAAGCCCTTGGGAATCAAGGCTAGCAGGTTTAGACAGGCATGCAAACCAAGTTTTGGCTGTTAAAACTTTTGTTATACTAGTTAATACTAGTTAATATCATAATATTAAACATGACAATAATTGCAGGATTTTTCTTTTAATTTTTTGGCTGGAATTAATAGAAGTTATGCAAAAATGTTCTAGTATTATTATTATTATTATTATTACTGCATTTGAGTGTCTTTAGTCACAGACGGGCTGTCCACTTAATTCATCACCAGGCAGCCACCCCTACACTATCTTTGGCTTTGCTGAGTTATTTTGAGCTCCAGAGTTGTGATCAGCTGCAACTTTATCAGGCTGTGTCTGATTCACTACACGACATTCTCATGCAAAATCACCATATGCACAACTTAAAGATAACAGTGGTGCTGCATATAGATATACGAGGATTGCTTGAAGCAGATTGCTTTTTAGTTTTTTTTCTCTTACACCGTGTACGGCCACAGACTGACTGCGGCAGCTTGCTACTCTGTCACTCAGTGAACAGAGTCCTCTCTGTGCTGGGAGACTGCAGAGCAATGCTGTCCATGAATCTTTTTTCCTAAAAAACAAAAATGATGATTTTAATCAGCCAATCACCTTTCAAAAGCACAGTGCATTTAGACATGGTCAGGATGACCTGCTGAAGTTCAAACAAAAG
Source organism: Pelmatolapia mariae (assembly GCF_036321145.2). NCBI lineage: Eukaryota > Metazoa > Chordata > Actinopteri > Cichliformes > Cichlidae > Pelmatolapia > Pelmatolapia mariae. The sequence goes on along the minus strand of NC_086238.1, from coordinate 5,309,845 downwards.
GTGATTTAAAGGGCTTTGAACATGTCATGGTTGCTGACAGACAGGCTGGTCTGAGTATTTCACAAACTGCTGATTTACTGATCCCACAGAACTCATTTCTCTGGGTGAAAATACCAGAGGGTAGAGGATAATGGGCAGACCACATTGAGCTGATAGCAGAAGAGCATCTCTTAACGCACAACATGTTAAACATTGAAGCAAATGAGCTGCAGCAGCAGAAGACCAGGCTGCCACTGAGAAAAAGAAATTGAGACTACAAAATTGGAAGAAAAATGCTCCGTCTTGATTTCTGCTGTAACGTTAAGATGGCAAGGTCAGAATTTGGCATAAATGAAGGCATGTACCCATCCGATCTTGTATCAGGGATTCAGGCTGCTGGTGGTGGTGCTATGGTGTGTAGGGTGGGGAGATCTTCATGCATTTTGTTCCTCTTGTTACCAACTGAACACAGTGAACCCATCATGGCTGTTTCCAGCAGGATAACGCACCGTGTTACAAAACTCAAATCCTTATTGTCAGTTTCTTGAACACGAAAATAAGTTCACTGTTCTGAAATGGCCTCCACAGTCACTAGATCTTAATCAAATAGAGGATCTTAGTGATTTGATAGAATGGGAGATTTGCATCCTGGACGTGCACCCGTCTATTGGCCCCTCAATGCAGTGAGGTCGTTCTGTACCCTTAGCACACAAACAGCCCCTAATCAAAATGTTTCCGCCTTCGTGCTTGACTGTAGAGATGATGTTCTTTACCCAGAATTTTTGTTCCTCCAAACAAGGTGATGCCAAAAAGCTCAATTTTGGTTTTATGTGACCACAACACTTTCCCCAAGCCTGTTCTGAATCATTTCCTGAATCATTTCATTCACTGGCCACCTTAAGATGGGCCTGTATATGTGCCTTCTCGAGCAGGGAGACCTTACAGGCACTGCGAGATTTCAGTCCATTACGGCATAGTGTGTTATCAGTGGTGTTGCTTACTGCCTTCAGATCATTAACAAGCTACTCCCATGTAGTTTTGGGCTGATCTACTTTCTCACGATCATCCTCACCCATAAGGCAAGATCTTACATGAAGGATAATTGATGGTCATTTCATATTTCTTCCATTATAATAATAATAATAAAGCAGTTGACCCCTTCTCACCAAGTTTCTTTCTGATAGTCTTGTAGATCATTCCAGCCATGTTCTGGTCTGTAATCTTGTCCCTGAGGTCCGTTGACAGCTCCTTGGTCTTGCCCATGATGGTGGGTTGTAGAGGATCAAATATTCAATGATATGCAAATCGGTTCAGAACTTTTATGAAATGTGTTTGGTTTTCTGGGTTTTTGGTTGACATTCTGTTTCGCCGTTAAAAGGAGATGAGCCATAAACGAAAATCATTTGTATTATTTTTAGCAAAGCCGTGCAGATGTTACACACAAGGATAGCCAGACAAGAGACACTTACAAAAAAGAAGCTATATTAGAGTATTGCATAACTAAAGCTGGTCAATAGCAGGACACTGACACAGTTTTCACTGTTTTAGCTTCAGGGGATTGAAGGAAAGCTGTGACTGCTACGTCAAAGTGCACGATGAACTCTGAAGAAACACCTCAAGATTTGGGGATGTGTGTGTGTTTGTTTTCTCGTTGAGAGTAGAAGAGTAGAGCTATTATTTTGACTTTACATAAATGCTAGAGAGCATTTTTAAAGCACGGACCTGTCATCTGTCACCAGGTTAAAAATAAATTTAGATATTTCGGGGAACCAGCAGAGTTTCCAGGGCGTCGCTGAGTTCAGCCGAGTATCAGTTTCAATAGTTCAGGTCAATTGTGGCTCAGCTATAATTAATATTAGAGCTGGAAGTATTAGTCAGTGGTTTAAGAAAAAATGCAAAAAGGCTAAAAATCTCTCTCTAAAAATGTGAATTTTTAGTGTCGTGTGATTGTAAAATAAAAAAAAGGTCAACTTTGGTAAAGGTTGGTGATTTTTTTATTTTTTATTTTTTTAAGTATTATTATTTATTTATTATTATTTTTTAAACATTTAGTTTAAAAAACAGTGATGATGTGCATTTCTCCCAGATTGAACGACCAGAATCTAACACAACCAAAAAGAAAATAGTCAGTATCCTGTCACATACAGATTTCACCTTAGAGAATAAAACCTCCTGTTGTCCATGAGCAAGGCACCAAAGCCAAGTGCTGGTACGCAGCTCCTATAGCTGCTTTGCTGTGGCTCCAGTCTTGCTGCGAGAGGGGAGTGAATGAAACATTGTTTTCAGGCAGTGAATGGTGAATGTGCTGCTTTTTTCACACCACTTCATCTGAAGTGGTGGCAGCCTGTGGACTGTGACTCTGCTGTGTGTTTTTCAGTCAGACGCTCATGTCAGATCTCCAGAATGAGCCTGGAAATTTGTCCTCAGAACCCTATATGTTTATTTATTTTAGTGTCGAGGCCGGCAGGGATCGTTAGTCCAGCCTGTGTGACACTGCTCAGAGTTGTATACGAGCTGCTTGTAAAGCACATATTGCTCTCTGTGTCACTTTTTTTGCAGTCGTGCCAAGTCGAGAAGTAGAGGCGTGTGTGAGTTTGTGAAATCTCTTGTGCCGTTTTAGAGGATCGGGGTGTATGAAAGTATTAATCTTCTTTTTATTTTCTCCCAACCTCTTACCCTTTAACCCCTCCTCATCCACCCTTACACAAGGCCCTATTCTGGTAGGGGTGCCTTCTATTTCCATCCACACATCACATGCAAAACAGCTGTGAGGAACAGCCTGTATATTTAGCAGTATTGTGAGGGCGCCAGGGGGCTGAGGCTAGCTTAGCCCATTACTTCTGCACAATGGGGACTTTGACAAGAGACTGCAAGAGGAAGGAAAGATCCTCCATGGTGTGGACAAAAATAGACAGCTCAGTGTGTGTTGCATTGTGGACTCAGCAAGTGTGACTGAGCTACGATAGACACAGAGGCTACCGTGAGTGTTTGCATAAAGACCTTAACTGATGCTTTATTGTTTTAACAGAGTACAAATTAACAACAGAGCAGAGCTGCTTTCATTTTATCAGGTTTTATCAAGGTGGTGTCTTAGTGAGAAGCAGGAAGTAGAAAATGTCTGCCAAGCCACTGTTATGCCTTTGATACTTCATGGTATAAAACTGTAGCTTGCAGTAATCATAGTGGAAAGCAGAAATTTCAGTTGACACATGACAGATCTTTAAATGTGTTACTGCCTTTTTGTCCATGGGTCCTGACCAGTGGGGTAATCTTTTTTTTATTTATTTAATTTTTTATCTGCTATTACTAAGTCCTGCTCCTAAATTTATACCACATATCTCTCTTATCTACACTCCTCTGCACAGTGCTACTGCACAGTGCAAATTTACTTAAATGTAGGCCTGCAGGAAAGTCTAACCAACCGCTGAACAGTAAGGCATACAGTAAACACAACCCACATAACCGTTTCCTTTTTAATAGTTTCAGACGCATGCAGATACACTTTTCATACAGCATTGTTTGTAGCTCTTTGCTATTTTAAACGATATGTGTAGAGAGTGAAGGTTGGGGCTGTACTGAGAGGACGGTTTAGACAGCGTGAGATGCTGGGACACGAAAATATATCAAGTGTTTATTAACCCAAAGCGGCTGTGCTTGCTGACAGTTACTGGAACATGCTGTCAGTTTAGATATAATTGATATAAGCCTCTAGCTGCCATTTATTTGCCTCCTGATGCTGTGCATTATGAAGCAATTCCCAGGTTTAACACTGCGCTTTGGTTTATTTGACAGCTGGTGTACCCATGGAACAATAGACAGAGGATTACAAATAAATCTGGCTCTATGTAGCTGATCGAGTAAATTTGACTCCAGCGTCTCCTACACTTATGTTGTTGGCTAGCTCTTAAGATCCTTCATGAGAGGAGAAATCGAGTTAGTTGGATGTAAAGAAGAGAATGCAGAAGAAGTGAAGCAGTGCTTTACTTAGGTGGATAGACTGGACAAAGCATGTTGAAGATGGAGTTTCTTGGTTGGAGGAAAATAGGAGCACTACAGAAAAGATTCGTAGATGTAATGAAGGAGGGCTGGTGGGACAGAGGAAGATGGAGGCAGATGATCTGCTATGGTAACCCCTAAAGGGAGAAGCCAAAAAAGGAGGAGAAAGGCTCACAACCTGAGCCTTTCCTTCCTGCAGTTTCAGTTTAGTTTTGTTGTTGTTCTGTAGCATGCTGATGAAAGTGAAATCATTTTTTTAAGCACAATGATCCCTATGAATACTTTTAATTATAATATTAGAGAAGTTTGACCTGAATAAACAATGTTGTCATTTTTTTTTTTTTACTATCGTAGGACTAGCTTCCCGGCTATCAGCAGCAGATGATTAGTTCCTATTGGGAAGCTTTTTATTACAGTAACAATAATCTAATAACTTGCAGTCAACTTAGGTAATGTTGTATTAGCTTCACGTGTCTCCTCTGCTCCATGAAAGGGCACGTAAATTATGTAAATGACAAATTATTTATGAATTATTGATTTTCCCTTCTCCAATCCATCCAGGGGACTGACATGTTTATCACAGTCGATTTAACGTTACAACCCTAAGTATGTAAATATTAAAGAAACATGCCCATTTTAATAGACATATATTGAGGCTTTTATTTTGGCAAGTATAATACTTTCTTCCTTTGATCCAGGAATGAAGACAGAATGGAGAGGAGTGAACGACAGACCTGCACCAAGATGGACAGTATTGAAGCTACTGAAGAACAGTGAGTTCAGCTATCTATTCTCCTGTTTGTGTGCCTCTATCAATCTAACACAAGTGTGTCTTTTTTTTTAAACTGTAGACGCCCTAGCCTAGAGGAGGTGTTGTCGTGGGCACGGAGCTTTGAGATGATGCTGCGCTCGCTGGAGGGCCGGGAGGTTTTCAGGCAGTTCCTGCGTTCTGAGTACAGCGAGGACAACCTGCTTTTCTGGTTGGCCTGTGAAGAGCTGAAAAAGGACACGGATCCCACAGCGGTTGATGAGAAGGCCAGGATCATATATGAAGATTATGTGTCCATATTATCACCCAAAGAGGTGAGCCACCACAGGAACGCAACCGAAACACTTTAAATCAAGACCTTGCACTAAATGGCAAACAGGTTTCCTCAGGGTCATCTTTAGTCCTGATTTATGAAACTCATGGCTGGATTGCTTTGGTAGTCTCCAGTAATTAATCCTAATAAAACTGCCGATGCTTTACTTTTCTTCTCGTTCCACTAGTTGTGTTAAGGCAATTTCCAAGGAATGCATGTCGCTATCAGGAATAAGTGTGACCACTTTACTATTCCCAAGATAAATTTTCCATTTAGCTACTACTTTATTTCCCATCAGCCATATCTAGACTCCGTGTAGGGTTCATCACTAATTTGAAAATGTGGCCATGAGAAGTCACTGAACTAAAACTGTAAACACAGTTCATGGCAGTGGGTTCTTATTTCTGATTTGCTATGCAGACATGTGCTAATGTGATTTACAACTATAGTTTAAAATTGGCTAGATTCCTCATTTGCAAAAGAAAAACAAAAAAAATGGTCTTCACACTGAGCAGATATGGGAACTCTGCAGGTATACTGTGGTGTCTGGAACAGTAACTCTGGCAGAGGATCCGTTGGTTGCTGTGCTTTAGGAGTGAAGCCTCTGTGGAACAGGCTAGTGCTGGCACATCCTGCAGATCGGTGTTCCTCTAGCCATTCCTCAGTGTCACTTAATTAATCTATTAGCAGGGTTTTCACATTACTAACATTTTAAACTGGGCACCAGTACCCTGAAAGATACCATTTCTGATGCCACCTAGGAAAAAATGACAAAATTAAGCATTTTTTATTTAAAAATAATAATAATAATAATTAGATCATTACTGGTTCGTGCAAATGCACTCATCTGTTTATTTCCTGTGGCTTCTGATGACTTGGCACCATATTTCCTTGCTGATCAGAGTTGGTAAGGTAGGGTGCCACAGCTTCTAGTTGCAGACTTTTGTCTGCTTCATTTCCTGTCTGTTTCATAGCTTAACAGACAACTGTTACCGGTTACGCTGATGACAACACAAAATTCTTCATAAAGACTGGGGTGTTAGTCTTTAAGACGCCTCGTCACATTTGTTGTGCTGCTGTTCATCTGTTCAGCTGCTAGTGAGGGGCGGGGCTGTGTACTACCCTGTCTGCAGCAGTGCTGTGGGGGGAAAAAGAAAAAAAAAACCAGACTATTGCAAATGAGTAGCTAACTCATGTCATGGCTATGGTACTGATGGTACCAAAAAACAAAACAAGTACCATCACATTTTTCAGAGTTGTGGTATTAAAATGTACTGAATCCATTCTGGTGATGTCCGTATCTATCATTGGATTTGATGTTCTGCTTAATCAGGTTATTTTTGCTTATTTGCTTACTGACTTTACGTTTACTCAAATTGCTAGGTTTGTAATGCCTCAGAAAGGCCCTTTGTGGTATGACTACACTCAGAAGCATGATTGGTCTTTCTACATTTAAGTCAGTGAGCCTAGTCACTTTATTCAGCAGGGGTCTATGCATTTTCTTAATCTTGAGTGAAAAAGCTGAACTTTAATCGTGGTCGTTTAAAAACCTGCTAGCAGCATGCTGATTGTTGTGTTTGTATCGCTACTTCATTTCTGTTTCATGTAAATACTATAATTTCATACGACTCAGTATGTTGTTTATGTTATTTCTACCAACCAGACTGATTGAAGTGGTTGCAGTCTGTCGCAACATTATGGTTACCTTTCTGGGGAGGTGCATGATTCAATGCAGAAGTTGAAGTCCTTAGCACATTTCCTGTGTAATGTCTCAACAAACCACAGATCATCACTTCTACTTAATTTTGTTCTCCTTACCCGAGGTGAGTCTGGACTCACGGGTCAGAGAAGGAATAAACCAGAGCCTGGCAGAGCCGAGCAACCTGATGTACGAGGAGGCCCAACTCCAGATCTACACCCTGATGCACCGGGACTCCTTCCCCCGTTTCCTCAACTCCTCTGTTTACAGAGACCTCCTGGCCAGCAGGAGGCGCACCTGCCTCGACACCTAGTCCCCTCCAGCCTCCATCATCGCCATCAAACGCCAACAAGACTACTACTTAAACTTCAAATACTACTATGGTGCCAGAAGTCGGGTTTGGAAAAATCTCTCCCTCTTTTTTGGTTGAAAAGGCTGAGTGACATCCGAGATAGCTGGTTGTTAGTTTTTTGTTTTTTTTTATTTATATTTTTTAAGCAATTTATATCCAGTTCTCCGCTGGAGGTGGGTCAGCCTTTGCTGGTTGGTTATTGGTCAGTTTTAGACCATTAATGCTGGCCAGTGATTGTTTTGCTAGCAAATTGTGCTTTTTGTTATGGTTGACTGGCCAACCCACGTATCAGCTATCAGTTGAGATGGCCAACCTAGTGGCCCGCTGTTGGTTAACTGTGGACAAAGACTCCTCAGGAGGTGGGAACAGAGTGCGAGAGAGAGAGACAAAAAGGACAAGCCCACTGTTCCTGTACTGTAATATTTTAGACCTCATGCTTTTTACCCTTACTTAGTGATATTCTCTGTCTTTACTCATAATTTTTAACAACTTTTTAGTTTTTTCAAGTCTGTCCCATTCCTCAGATGTCTTTCATTTAATTTTGCTTTTCATTCCTTCACTGTCCAAACATGACACCTATCTGTCGGTGGGATTTAGGGCATTTTTTGCCCTTTTAACCAGTAGACACACTGGCTCTGCATGCAGCTCTCTCTCACTATGATCGCTTGATGATATAAGCCGCGGACTGCAACTGTTTTTGACTATTAAGAGGTATTTAAGGGGGGCGGGGAGGACTGTATCTCTGTTTGGCTGTCTGTGTCCAGTGATGGGAAAAAGTAAACTTCTGACATCTTTAGGCTTACTGCAGTATTTTTATTGAGGAGATTTGAAGGTGTCTGCAGCACGTGCAACACCTACCATTTATCCACCTGTCCATCCAATCCATCCGTCCATCCAAGCACTTTCCTTCTTTAGGATTCGTTAACTGGGAGAAGTAAGGGCTAGAATTGTGGTTGGGCAGCTACATCTATTATTATTACTCATGAACTTTAGACAAAAAAATCTCTCCACTGAGAAAATCACAATGCCTTTACATGCAGGAAAAGGCAGCACAAGTGCTGCTGGAGGTTTTCTGGAAAGCAACCACAGTTTGTCCACCAATCCCTACCTCCCTTTTTTTTTTTTTTCCTCGTTTCCCTCCCTCCTCCCTCCAGTTCAGACCATCAAGGCCTGACAAGCACAGGTGCCCAGTCTAGGGGAAAAAACACAGCTGGAGAAAAACAAACAAACGAAAAAATACATTGAATCCAAATAAATAGTCATCTACATTTTTAAATTCTTGAGCAGAAAAAGAGGGCTTACCTTGTAGTGTTTTACAGTGAATTTTTGAGCATTATGGAAAGCCGCTTCTGCTTTAAGAACAGTAGCAGAAATTGCAGGCGCGGGTGTAATGTAAAAGGTTATCAAACCCTGGCTTTTGTCTGTAAGGCTTTAGCTTTAGTTGTGGCTAAAAACCGGAGATTGGATGCCTGTTATGAACAGTTACGCCGAACCAGGTGCCAAACACGATGTCAGAGATGCCGTGATGACGTCAGTACTGGTCGCTAGGCTGTGGAGCCTTGGTCCTTCTGCCGTGTGGTGGTCCTTCAGTTAGCTACTGCCTGTTCAAGACGCTTGTTTCTTCATACCAGAGCTAATGAAGAGGGTTGGTAATAACAACGCTTGCACACGGGGCTAGTAAAAGAAGCTTGCATAGTCATGCTACACACTCGCCTTTTCAACTAGCCGTCTAGGTTCCAGCATGCTGTAGTCAAGCAGTTAGCATGCTTGTGCTAGCCATGCTAATTTTCTACTCCACTGCCAGCCCTCGCGCACACTCTGGTTTGTTTTTCTAATCAGACTTTGACAGCATGCTACGGTAAAGGCCGTGTGTTTATGGTACAGTGACACATTTACCAGAGAAAAAAAAGAGAAAAGTTTAAGGGGTTTTGCCAAACGTCCCATTAACATTTTTAATATATGAAATGATTTTTTTTTTAATGATGTAAACATTTGAACATGAACTTTGTTCCTGGCCTGTGGATGTACAGTAGACAGTGCATGAGTGCAGTATATGCTTCTTTTTTTGTAATTAACTGAGCCTCTGAGTGTATTCAGCACTCGATAGGTAGCTGACCCCCTGGCTTGGTTGGGTGAGTAGTGCCACATCTTAGAGTGTCAATGAAACGGTGCCACTCCTCACTGATTAATGTAGGCATCCATGTTTCTGGCTCCTTTAACTACCTAATATTCATGTGCCAAGCTTGGTCTAGATTAAATATAAGAGCGGATGGTGCACGACGCCTAGCAGGCCTTTGAAATGCAATTGGATGTCAATTTGAGGCTCTGTCTCACTTGTCGGAAAGTTAATTAATAAACACCTTTCAGGATATAAAGTTTTTGTTTGTTGCCACTGTTTCTAAACTGCAACTTCAGGTTTTGTTGGAGAAACTAAATAAGGAAACGAATGAATACAAAAAAAAATCCTTTGCAAGAGCCTGGGATTTTGATGTTTCCTCCAGACTTATTTCAACAAAAGAAACAGACAGGATGTCACAGTAGTACAAAAGCTGTCTGCTGTGAATAATGGTCAGGAAGACAGGTTGAAACTAATAACCATGCCACAGTTTTTCAGTGTTCCTTATTAAAAATATACTCTTGTTTAACCTTTGGCAATATAGTACTCACATTCAGGCTATGTGAATATCCATAAGGGCTTGAACTGATATTGCTTGGCTGCTTTAATGAAGAGTTGTGCATGCATGCGCCCAGTTGATCAGAAACAGAGGAATACAGAGTAATTTACCAATTCTGATACCGCAGGATCAGTTTTCACTCTCACTCCTTGGAACAGTTTTACCTTTTCACAAAGTGAAAGCATTTTAGACATTTGTATTTGGACAACTCTGGAACTTTTTAACTCACTCATAAAGCTCTCATGCAGACACATCCCTCTTCTGCACACTATAGCTACATTTCCTTGTTTTTTGCAGGGGTTTTTTTCAGAGTCTATATAAGTAACATGAGAATGTTTCACCAACAACCAGATATTGAAATCATGGTGCAATCAAAACAAGTTTACATTTATAAATTGTGAGATGTGTGTACCTTATTAAATACTCGTAACAGTGGGAAGCTAACAGCCAGCAGGTTTGAAGCTGGCGCGAGTCTCTGCCCAGGGCTAACGGGCAGGCTGGAGTTTAAAACTGGGAGCGTTTTACAAGGAGGACAGACACGGTAGAAACCCAGGTTTTCTGCTCGCGTCCATTCCTCGTAATTTATTGTGACTTTTACACAGCGGGGAGAAGTACACGGTTGTTTATTTTTAATACCTGCGTTTTAAATGTGGATTTTGCAAGCAATGACGATGATGTGAAGTGATATAGTTGTCATCGCTGAGTTTAGATTTTTGTCTTTAAATTTCCATGGATTCCAAGTGAGAGGGTCTTTAAAATGTGGCTGTGGTTTTATTGACTAAAAAAATATTAAATAAAGGTTGCGAGCTAGAGCTGAAGTGTCCTAACAGGATGGAGGAGGTTTGCGAAGCTTTGGCCTTACTGACATGTTTTATTTTTTTTCTTTGTATAAAAAAGAAAACAAACGTCTCTGTAGGCTTTTCACTACCTCTCATGTTGGTTAATTTATTTCACATCTAGTTGTCAATGTAAAAGTTGTTTTTAGATCTACTTGAAGCCTAACACTGTAAACAAAAATGTGCACAGAAAATGACTATGTATATGACCAGAGGGGTTAAAGAGAGTTTGGCCTAGTCAACATATTTTTGTTTGTTTGTTTGTATGTGTGTTTGTTTTGAATTGTGTTGAGCTGAACTAGATTTTGCATCTCTATAAAGAATTCAGGAATCCACTGTCTAAGGGCTAATCCCATTTTTGCCTATGCAAATCTGTTACTGTGGGTGAGTTGGGAAAGGGTGAGCTAATGCACCTTTCACCTGTTTTAGATGGACCATGGTTTACATTGCCCTTTGCTGATATTCTTCAATCTTATTCAGCAAAAATGTACGCTTATTTTTGTTTCTATATATATATATATATATATTATTATATGTGTATATATGTATACATATATATACATATATACAAAACAAGTAATATACAGAGTAAATAGTATATGCCTTCGTGATGATTAAAAAAAAAAAGAAACCTTGATGAAAACAAATGTGTTGTCTGACATTATGTGGCTGTGTGCTGGAGTCTTGGTAAACTAGATGACTGGAATTCAACTTGACTGTCATAAAACTGTCATTACTCAGGCTACAAGACTTGTAGCTGACCCTGTGCAGTATTACCTGACTGAAGGAATAAATTTAATTTATTTAAAGATCAACCAAATCATGACTTTCTGTGACAAACATGTTACCCTGACAGTAGCATGTTATTAGACAGTGGGGTAAACAGGGGACCACCAAGGATTTGTCCTTATCATCTTTAAAGCCAAGACTATGTAACTTTTGGTAGGAAAAGCCTTTTGTTGCCAAAGTAGGGGTAGGCAGGTGTTTAAACAGCAGTAAGTGTTTAAAGAAAAATACATCCATAGTTTTTATGATCTGAGAAGGAACTTCACTCCTGCATCTCCTCTGGGCTTGTGATGCCTGTGATAAAGAATTTTCATCAACTACAGGTCCTTACAGACCAAATCACACATGGGAGAGCTTGCCTTTAATGCTTTAACTAAAATCTAATGAATTAAAATCTACTCGACTACTCAACTAAACAGCAACCGGAAACAATATCAAAGTGCTACTACAAAAAGACTTGAAGGCAAACTTCTCCCACTTCTGACCAGATTGGGTGAGTAGTACAAGACGAGGATGAAGAACACCGGCTAAGGTGGTACAATGGGCTAAGCCAGAGACTTTAAAGTTGGGGAATGTGAAACCAGAAGGGGAGTGACGTACAACCATATTCCTGTGCTCGACCTGTTAGTGGGGCTTGAAAGAGAGAGGGGAGAGTGGCAGGAGGAGGGATGATTTTTCTTTTTTTTTCTTTTAAATTTTGTAATTGCTTTGTCCCCCCCCCCCCCCCCCCCTTTTTTTTTTTTTTTTTTTTTTAAAAATCCATATTTCTGCGTACTACAACTTCAGGGTTAAAACAAAATATTGTTTAGAAGTAGCACAAGTCATAGAGTTAGCAAACACGCTCAGTAATGTCAGTCGCACAGCAATTTTGTTAGCAATAGCTAACATTAGCCACTTCGTCACAGAGGCCTAAAGACTGCTCGGTGAACCCTTGGCAAACTCTGATCGCTGTAGAAAAGAAAAAAAATCTGATCGATTGGTGAGCAGTTGCTGGAGTACTACTGTAGTACTAAAACTTGAAAAAAGAGTGAGACAAACTGAAGACTGTTCACCTTAAAAAAACTTCAAAAACTTACTGCTGAAATAGACCTTATTAAAAAATTGGACGTAGATACCATGACATCACCCATAGTTTTCTGAAGTCCTCTTTGAGGCTTTGAGATTTCTACCATTGCCATCATGGTTTAAAAAAATGTGACTATGACTAACGACTAGCGACTTGTGATTGTACAAGTCCCCAGCCAGTGAGTATACCATGGATAATCATCCTTTTTTTAAGCATAGTACGAGATTCATGGAAAATACTTATATTTTTTATTCAAACTAAATTAAAATGAGTGACTGAACCCATAAACTCATCACGAAAGTGTTCACCTGGGTCAGGAAAGAAATGCTTGCTCCTGTAGACTTCTATAGGCCTGTATGTCTTTCAAGACTCTTTTGCATTGGGTTAATTTTTAGCTTTGGGAGCTACATCTGTGTTGTATACGGTCTATGGCTGAAGCAACACGTTTCAAAAGGTGCAGCTTTTACTTTGAAGGCGTTGCACTATTTACAGTTTTAAAACCTCTTGGCGAGTAGTCGGCAAATGCAGACAAGTCCGTGTCACGCAAACTTAGGGCAACTGTAGCAATCTACTAAACCATCGTATACTACTTTGCTATCAGTTTCAGAGATGGCAAGCAACATCCAGAATCCTCTCACACCTGGTTTGAAAATACTCCTTTTTCCACTGTGACTGATGGTTGCCAAGTGGTCTCCAACTGGTCTCTACGCCTGTGTGAAAGGAGCCTTAGTCACATCCAAACTTTGAGTATACTGAGTGGAAAGAGTTTGTTTTACTGCTTATGAATATAATTGTTTTATTTCTAAGAGTGAGACCGTGTTATTGACTCATTCAAAAGTTACATAGTCTCACTTTTTAAGGGCTTTGGAGTTGGCGCAAACATGGAAACAAGCTAGCCGAGTCACTGACAGTATCTGCCTTTGAAGTGTGCACTGTCCACACGCAAGTCGCAGTAATTCACTATAACCATTCAAATAAACCCCGCTCACCATGAAGTATTCCATATTTTATTGTGATTATCTTTGTTGTTTGTCAGTGGACTCTCCACGAATGTTGTGAATTATATGATGAAATGAGTGCAGCACTGTGGCAACAGCAACTTATTTTTCTATTCTTCAACTTACTGTTCTTTTTGTAGCCACATCCAGTCAGACTATCACTGTGTTTATACAGTAGCATCGATGTGGAGCAGAAGTGGGCTTTGTGTTTGTTAAACACTCCACTAATGCAAAACGGTAGACAGTTACTTACAGGACCATTTATTCAGCTCTAATGAGCCACTTTTAATGTTCAGTTGAGGTTTGATTCAGATCTAAATTATTTTTGAACTTTTTTTTTTGTCAGGAAAATTTAGCTCCTGAACTGAAATGGAAGTGACAGTAGGATGGTTGATGATGGGGGTGTGTGTGTGTGTGTGTGTGTGTGTGTGTGTGTGTGTGTGTGTGTGTGTGTGTGTGTGTTTTCCTTCTTCCCACAGTGCATCATGGCTAAAGAAAAGTTTATCAATTGATGTCGGTTTTGTGTGTTCCCTCAGTTGGATTTGGTGCCTCTTTATGCTTCACAACAGACCTCAAGATCTTGTTTTCTTGTCTGTCTCACTCTCCCCCTGTCAGGCTTACGCTTTCTCTCTTTGTGACATCACATATACAACTCTGTTATTAGCCGTTAGTGGAGAGACGGGCCAATTTTACAGCAAAAAATTGCACTGATGTTTAATTTCTCCCTCATATTGTCTGTTTTGTACCTCTTCCGGAGGTGTTTGTGCTACTCTCGGAAAGAGATTTTGTCCGTGCGGGTACTGCTCGAAGTTGGTTCTCAACAGTTTTAGGCAATCACTTCTCTCTTTATTGATTTAGATGCCTAAGCCTCTTGCTTTATGTCATGCCTTTGTAGATAGATCACGGTCGTCGAGAAATTATCTGCAGGTGAAAATGAAAAAAAGAATTTTACCGTCACTTTAGGCGATTAGAAAAGTGACATTTTTTTCTATTCAGCATGCTTTGTGCTAAATAAATGAAATAATTCAGTTATTTGCTATAAACGATACTGTATGAGTATGTATTCAAGTACTGCAGTATGCAGACAATTAAAAATATGAGAAACTCTTTCGAGAGGTTCATATTTTTCTTCTAGTATGTTTGACTATAATATTGATGGTTATGGGTACTTAATTCTTGTTTTGAGTGTCTCATGAATTACCCGAATGATTAAATGAACATCTTTGTATTAACAGATATGGTCAGTTATTTCCACATGCATGATTTGAAGAGAGATTTTACCAGGACAGTGCTTTTTAATCCAGAGTCAGGCTCAACTTTTCGCTGTTTTTCACTGGTTGCTTGACACGTCTCTTGAGCGAGATCCTGATTGCTTCATTTTGACAGGTGAAATTTAATCTTTGTGGTCACTAATGGTCCAGAAGGTGGTCTGGGGTGAGATGTATATTTAATTTGGAGCCTCATCCTGCCGCACTAAACAGATGTGACCTCCCTTTTCAGAATTGAAATGCAGAGATGAGAATAGTAGCCAGTTTAAGGTTGAAGTCTTAAGACAACAGAAAGCATCTCACTGTCTCCAATCTTCAAGATGACTGCTTGTATGTATGACTTTGAAATTTATCAGAGGAAACTGATTGTCAGTTCTTAACTGTAGCATGTAAAGACTTTTATATCTTCTAGTTTAAACCCAACCTCATGTTGTAAAATAGCACTGGAGGGACTCAAGTCGTGTGTCACACAGTGATTTAAATCTGTACTCCAAGAAAGAGAGAAAATTAAAAAGTATTAGGGAGTTTGGACTTTGTGAGAGATATTCAGTCATGCTTGTACTGGCATTTTTTTGCATGATAGAACAAAACAGACAAAATATTTGCATCCAGTTTAAAAACAAACAAACTAGGTTTCAAGAAAATTGCAGGGAGGAGTGTGAAAAGGAAAACGGATGATATATACTTATGTACTTTTTTTGGTGAGGTTTATTTGGGAAGATGGGAAGAAACTACAAGCCTGACCTGAGGTTATTAATGCTGCAGTCACACTAGGGAAAACGGGGTTGGAGACTGAGGCATGACCAAAATTATTGCAACCGTATGCCGTTTTGGAACCGTGTATTTATAAATTGGATGCCAATTATTTGCAAACGAGAGTGACTCTAGTCAGCCTGAGTTGACTGCTGGTATTTCTTCATTTTCAATGCCCGAGCCTCTTGCTTTATGCCATGCTTTTGCGGGTAGATCACAGTTGTTGAGCAGTTTTCTGCAGGTGAAACGGGTTGCCTGGTGGGAGAGAGGCCGCTCCCCAATAGGCAACCTGTGAAATTGCCTTATACTTGAAAGTGGGTGCTGCAACCACTTGCAATCAGTCTCCAACCAATTGCAAAATATTCAGTGTATTCACCAGGAGACCATTGGTTTATTTTTTATTTTTGCCATGTTAATTTTTCCTCTAGTGTGACTGAACCATAAGCTAGAAATAAACCTCACATAAAACCATTCTTTTCTTTTTTGTAATAGCAGCAGGCTCCAGTTTCATACTTGCAGTCCCTGTTTTACTCTCATCAAGAAAAGAAAATAAGCCTATTTGCTGAACATCACACGGTTTCTTTAAGAATAAACAGCCTAAAAAAATATAGAGCTTTGTGGAATTAAATTAAATAAATAAAAAGAGGGAAACTCGAACTGCAAATGTCCAACTAAGTACAGAATGAGTACACTGTGGTGGATGAAATGTGCCAAAATAATAATCTACCTTCCACTTCAGTGGAACGGGGTGAAAAGAATTGTTGGAATATAAAAAGATCCTGATGAAACGCATTTCATGAGCGTTCTTTTCATGTTGCTGTTGTGGGTTTATGTCACTTCTGAATCATTCACATGTAATCCAGTTACCCAACATGTAACCAACAAAACCATATTATAATGGGCACTGAACCTTTTGAGACGTGACTGATGTGGATTGCAAGCAACCAGGTCAGCTCCAAGTAAAATTGTACAACTCACTCACAAAAGAAGCTTGCTATTGTTTTTAATTTTATCTTTACTGTTGCTGTTAATTTATTCCAGTCAGAAGTTTTTCTGTCATTGTTTTTTTTTTTTTTTCTTTTTAATCTGAAAAGACACAAAAAATGTTGTTCATCAGCCTTTAACTTCGTGAGCATCATGTTTACACGGTGCTCAGTCTTGGTACACTTTGATCTACGGTTCTGTCTCTGTCTTTGTTTACACAATGACATCTTGCATTAAAAGAAAACTCCAACTTATGGTAACTGCCCTTGAATATCTGTAATTTAAATCGTGCTGCTAGAGAAAGAAATCTAAATGTAACAACTTACAATAAATACTTAATAGATTTTTGCCAAATGTGACTGTGTTTTTCTTTGAAGGTGTGCGAAATAGTGACTCTGATTTAAGGGACTCCAAACTGATTGTGTGAGAAAATCAAAGTTTTACAGACAAGGTCTGAAACAAAAGAAATATCCAGTGAGCAGCCTTTGTGTGGACCAAAAGTCCCTGATGCCAGAGGTCACGGTGATGATAGGAAGGCGGCTGTAACTCAAATAACCTCTCCTTCCAACCAAGGTATGCAGAAAAGCATCTCGTTGAACCTTCAAGCAGATGGGCTGCAGCAGAAGACCGCAGTGGGCACCACTCCTGTCAGCTATGACGAGTGATCTGAGGCTACGATTGAGTTATCAAAACTGGACAATAGAAGATTGGATAAACGTTCCCTGGTCTGTGCCTTGATTTCTGCTGTGACATTTGGATGGTAGGATCAGGGTACATGATGAAGTGAGCGGCGAGTCGATGCATTTTTATTGTAATTTCCCTTTTATTAATTATGGCAGCAGGGTGTGGTTTCCCGACTCAGATGTAGGAGGGAGAGAGGTGGGGCATTTACGGGGTGGCAAGGACTAAGTTCAGTCTCTTATTTCATCAATTTATCATTTTAACCCAGAGTTAAATATCTTAAGTAACTATCAAGCAGGTGTACAGCCAATTTTGTGTAGGGTTTCATGGATGAACTCTTTTGTAGCTTTTTAAGCCTGTTCCTTCATCTTTATACCTGAAGCTGGAAATGGGTGAAGCAGTTTGTTGAAGCATGCAACATATATGGAAATGCATGATATAAGGCAAAAACAGAGTTTGTACAATTCTAATGAGTTTGAAAGTCTATAATGGGTTTGACTACTTTTTTTGATTAACATAGCCTGAACTCTCTCAGGTCATCTGTCTTGTAATTTCTTCAAGTGGTCTTCAGGAATAGTTCTTATGGCCTCTTGAACATTCAAAGCTTTTCTTTGGATGTTGGCTACCTTTTGTTACATCCTCTGTAAAACTGATTGCAAATTGCTTCAATAATGTTAAGGTCTGGGTTCTGGGGAGGCCAATCTATGACTGATATTGTTCCACTGTGTGTTTTTTCTGTCCAGGTATGCTTTTAAGCCTTATTGTCTTGCTAAACCACTCTAGATAGTCTAACCACTGTAGGCAGTCACTGTTGCACCTCTCCTGACCTGCATGCAATTTGAACCAAAAATTCATCACTGGCTGGAGGTTTCTTCCTGTTAAAAGGGAGCTTTTCCTTCCCACTGTTGCCAAAATGCTTGCTCATAAGGGGTCATATGATTGTTGGGATTTTCTGTTTTCTTTGCATTATTGTAGGGGCTTTACCTTACCATATAAAGTACCTCTCGGCAATCTGTTGTGATTTCGTGCTATATAAATAAAACTGAATTGGATCATTCCATAAGACCTGTTGTCAGTGATATTCAATCCAGTTCTTCTACAAATTGGCATACCTTGGCCTTCTCTTCATGTTTCACTTTATTATGAAGGCTTCTTGACAGCCGCCCCTCAACTGAGATCAGGTTTCAGTGAAGAGTAGATGGATCAGCTAAAAGGCCAGATTCACCTCTCAGATCCTCTGTCAAGTCTTTGCTAGATTTCTTGTATTTTTCTTAAGGACACAACTGGTCATTTGCTTGCATTTTTTTAATTTTTTTTTAGGTCTGATACTTCTTCTTTTATCCCCCACTTGGACAGCTTCCTCAGTTTCTTTCAAGAACACACTGCACACCCTGCAGAGACTTTTCAGCCAATAGCTCTTAGTCAATCACCTTGTTGGTTCAAAAGTACCAAATTATGTCCATAAAATTGGCCATAATTTTAAAAAAAAATGTATTCAACAAAACAAATGGGAACAAATTATATGCTTTTGCAATGGTTGCTGGTAACAAAGTGGCTAAACAGAAATTAAAATTAGTTCTTTGCTAAGATGTCACTGAGTCATCTCTTGAATTAGATGACTTTTTTGTGCTTGAATGACTCATAGGTCAGTATTAAGTGGTGCAGAAAAAAAAAAACAAGATTAATCTGAAGATGATCAGGTAAAAGGACAAAACTGAAAAACAGTGAAAAAGCAGCCAATGACCAAAGAAAGACCTTCAGAAAGCCTGGAGAACCTGGTGGTCAGCACTTTTACATGGTACTGTACATTTTAAAACTTTCTTTAGAGAATAAAAATGGCCAAATAAGTCTTTTATTCAGATTTAGGGGCTGTTTAATCCTATGTTGTGTTATGTTTCTTTGCAGGCTACTCTTAACTTAAAAAACAACCATTCAGCTGAGAACTGGGAAGTCCTTTTCAGGTTACAAATCCACTGGCACGGATTAGAGTCAGTAAGATTTTGGGGGGGGGGTTAAAAAAGAAAAGACATTATAACCCGCTCAAAACGAGGCATACATTATTTTGCATCAAGTCAAATAGTGTTTAACAGAGTTTTCGGGGAGATCATCTGACTAAAGGCCAAAAGGTTAGTAATCACATGTTGGACTCAGACATAATGTAGTTGCCTTTTTGAAACAATTCATGATAATTTAAAGTAAAATGTTTAAACAACCTAATACACGGGGGAGTTTTGGCATCTCTGAGTAAGACTATATAATTAACCTGTGGCCTTTTGATAAACTATACTTCCAAAAATAAATATTTCCTTCTGACACCCAGATTTAAATGAGACCTCTTAACCACAGAAAGAGGCCACATCGTTTAAAAATGTCTTTATTTTGATCCTCTGCATCAAAGACTGTGTTTTCAGACTTTACATTCAGACAACAGGGTGAGACCACATGCTGAGGACAGAGGAGGCAGGTTTGTGTGCATGGGTGCTCTCTCATACAATCTTCTTTATTTATGTGTGTATAACTCTTCATACAGTCCTGTCTGTATGTGGGCATGAGTATGGGCACTGTCACAGATGTGTTTTCTCTCTCAGACAGTCTTTTGATCAGTTGGGTCTGGAACTGTTGAGGCAGATGCTGAATCCTCCTGGGTCTTGTCTAATCCCTGGCTGCAGCCCTGCTCGCTTAACTGTGTGTCGTCTTTCACCGTGACTGCAGCGTTGGAATTGCTCGCGTCTATACTCTCATATGGCTCTGATGTCCACTGACGAAGAAAGGAAGAGAGAGGAAGCCGCTTTCAGGCACAGGAGAGCATTCGCTGTTTGTATAAAGCAACTAGCATGTTCGAACACAACAAGAATATCAGACGGCAACTCTGATCATACCACTCAAAAGTGTCAAATGATGCATGAGAGTAAAAATCTGATTTTCACTTTGTTTTTTTCCTCTATTTTAATTCTGGACTTCACAATTTGGGCTCCAGGAGTACAAAACAACCGAAATGAGAAGAGTTCTCTTTCTATGAAGGATGAAAGTCATTATGACATATCATGAAATCTGGGAAATTGTGCTTATTAGCTTTCTGCCCAAGAGCAAGATCAAGAGACAATCGATACCACTCTCAGACCTGTTGCCTAATTATGAAACTACACTCAGTAGATGGTACATGTTTGTTTAAAGTGCATCTGTTGTGCTCATTACTAAATCAAGATTTTAACTTTTGGACTCCACTAGAATAGCTTGGAATGAGTCACAGTTTTTAAATACACGCACAAAAAAAACATCCTATTAATCGTTTTATGATGCCCCCTAGAGTCTAGGTGTCTCTGTTTTGGGTTTTTGTGCTGTGATTTGTTCTGAAGTAACTATCTGAAGGGTAACTGGCTGCACATGCAACCAAAGAGCTTCCTCCTTCCTTCAGTTATGGGCTCTGTCCTGACTCTGACACCAGCCCTGAGATGCTGACCAACTTAGCTACATCATGATTTATAGGGTGTCCTTTGCTTTGCACATACTCTGTTACTCATCTAGGCTTGTCTTACACTACTTACCTGCTGACAAACACGTCCGCTTTAGTTAATTATGTTATCTTTTTCTAAGCTGCTATCTTGTATGGGCTTCCTGTTTTGTCACAATCTAAGGGATGAGCTGTTATACATTACACCGAGTCTCACTTTTTCAGCTTTCTTCAACTTTTTTTTAAACCTTCAAACAGTAAAAATATGGGACTTTCTCCACT
Source organism: Pelmatolapia mariae (assembly GCF_036321145.2). Lineage (NCBI taxonomy): Eukaryota > Metazoa > Chordata > Actinopteri > Cichliformes > Cichlidae > Pelmatolapia > Pelmatolapia mariae. Next base: position 5,288,957 of record NC_086238.1, on the reverse strand, counting down.
TAAAAAAAATCCCCACACAAACATTTTTTGCCATCCACAAATTTTGGGGTTATGTTAAAATTTAGACTTAATAACTCAAAATTTAAAATTCTTTTCTCTGAAGTTTCAGTTGGTAAGTCTAAATTTGGAGATAATAACCTGAAATGTTGACTTCTGAATCTTAAAGCAATTGTTTTTCCAGCTGCTGAAACAGGCTTCCACAGATTGATCTGTAGGTTTAGAGCAGCCTGAAGCCTGAACATTTGGCTCACAGAGACTCCTTGTAAATCCACTGACATCCTCATTTGAAACCCTGGTTATGTTTAATATGAGCATCCACCTTAATAATAGTGAATACATGGCAGAAAATAAGGAAAAGCAGAATACGGGACTGATGCATTAGTTTTGTGCATATTTTCACACTGTTGTTTCAGACCATCAAACAAATTTTACTATTAGACAAAGTCATACAAAATGCAATTTTTACATAATGATTTCATTATCAATCAACCATTTTTAAAAATTACCCCCCTGAGTGGAACCTGAGTTCCATTTCACTAGCAACACCCAGGCCTGATTACTACCAGACCTGCTGAATTTTTAACAAATCACTTAAATAGAACGTGTCTGACAAAGTGATGTAGATTAAAAAGTCTCAAAAAGTAACAAATCATGCCACGATCTAAAGAAACTCAACTATAGATGAGAAACAAAGTCATTGACATCTATCAGTCTGAAAAGCTTAGAATAGCATTTCTAAGGCTTTGGGACTTCAGCAAACCACAGTTAGAACCATTTTCCACAAATGGTGAAAACATGGAACAATGGTGAACATTCCCAGGAGTGGCTGGCCTACCATAATTATTCTATATTCTATTCTAGAAGTTCACAAAAAAACTCAGACCAACATCTAAAGAACTCCAGGCCTCACTTACTACAGTTAAGGTCAGTGTTCGTGATTCAACAAAAAAGCAAGAGACTGGCCTTGGAAAACGTCCAAGGAGAAAACCACTGCTGACCAAAAAGGCTCATCTCACATTTGCCCCAAAACATCCCTAAAAACTTTTTGGAAAATATTCTGTGGACAGACGCGACAAAAAATGTAGTTTTTTGGAAGGTCTGAGTCCCATTACGTCTGGAATAAAACTAACAACATTTTATAAAATTAACACGATACCAACAGTCAAACATGGTGGTAGTTGTGTGAGGGTATGGGGCTGCTTTGCTGCTTCAGGACTGGGACTATTTACTGTGATTGATACAACCATGAATTTTGCTCAGGTTGTCCTTGAATCTCAAACACATTTGGATTATGCAGCAGCAAGTTCACCTCTGAATGGCTCAAAAAAGCAATTACTTTTTCACACAGGGCCAGGTAGGGTTTTCTTTCCCTTTACTGTATGAAATCATCATTCAAAAACTGCATGTCGTATTTACTCTGATTTTTCTTTGTCTAATATTAAAATTGCAAATCCAATCTAATCTTCTCAAACAATAAAAATGAGCTGTGCTTTTAGACAGACACTGGATATGAGAGAAATATCAGTCTCTTATCTATTGGCAAAAACTGCAAACAAGCTTCTCAAGATGTTGAACTGTTCCCTTAGTATTTAAAACCTCTACAAAAGAACCCCAGTGGTACAGGGTGTTCAAATGTTTTGACAAGCAAGTCGAACTAGGAAAAAAATGTGCACTTGTTTTTCTGTATATGTGTACATCTAACTGCTGCCTACCTAGTCTAAGCTGTGTTGTGGAAACAGCCTTAAGTGGGTGCAAAATTCAGACAGTGCTCTTTTCCCCACCCACCTGTGTGGCTCTGCTGCTGGACCTATGTGAGGGCCCGATGGCGATGTTGACACTGGAGGATGACTGTGTATCGGTGGTGTTGCCCCCTTCAGCAGCGGACAACCCGGAGATAACCAGGCCGCTGGAGAAACTACGCTTCCCAAACAGCAAGCTGAGTGTGGATGAAGATGAGGAGACCTGGCACCACAAGGAACGGAGATATTGTAGTTCTGTTATAATGTCATACAGTAAACACTAAGGTGATTTATAGGAACATCAAGAATCTCAGTTTTCAGATCTTCCATCTGTCGGCCATGTGTTTAGGCATGCTGCATTAGGAGTGTATTAGGGATGCACCGATACCGATACTGGTATCGGGTATCGGGGCCGATACTGTAAAATGTGTGCGTACTCGTACTCGTAAAAGTTAACCGATACCATGAACCGATACTAATGTAGCCCGGATGGGAATTTGGGAGTGGATACTCATAATTCCCATGGACTTGAACGCCACGGTAACATAAGGTGTTCACGGTTATGTGATGTAACTGTACCCTGAATTTAATTTGCCCTGTAATATGTCACAAGGTAAATACAGGTAATTAGCGCAATCAAACTGTTATGTTAATCATAAAGTATTATTGTATGGTATGTAACTCTGAAGGGAGTTAAAATATTGTTCAGAGTTCTAATTTTCTGGAGGCCCGTGAAGGTAGCATAAAACGGGACCTGTGTATCTGTTGCAATGGAGGAGGAGAAGAGAACGGCATGGAGAGATGCACGAGGTTAGCTGAGCCAAAGTGAGAGACTCGGCTAGTTTTACTGAGGTTAACTAGCACAAAAGAGTGTGTGACTAGAAAGCTAACCGTGTGGGAGCTTCGCAACAGAGTGTGGGTGAAGTGACTTTTTGTTTCAACGGTCGCACCACCGTGGAAAACTGTGTTTCCAGCTACGACCGCCGAGGCTAAAGGCTAGCCCGGACTGCTTGGACGCGCCACGGAGGCAGCCGCTATGGACTGTCGGAGAGCTGGACAGTGACTGGCTAACGCGCTGCAGCAGAGACAGCATCGGGTCCGCAGGGAGTGGATTTAGTGTGGGACTGGTGAACGGCGACCTACCGAGCTACGGAACTGTAAGTCAGACTTTTGTGCTCTTACTGGGGAGAAGAGGATTTTTCTCCATCGTCCAGCGTGAGCAGCAAACAGGCCTGCAACAAGTGTGAATGTGAGTGTGTGTGGGGCCCATGTGTGAATATTGTGTGTTAATGGATTTATATAACGTGTTTTGGAGTGTATATTAGGGAGTCACTTACCAAAAGGTGATAACATAAGTTGGGTTGTTTAATATAATTTGAAAGGGAATTATTTCATTTATACAGTGTATTTCATTTGGTTAAGGAATTGGAATATCATTTGAGTTTAAAAAAGGGATGTGTTGTACAGTATTTGTCTCTGCCCTTACGTTCAGTAAACGTTTCGTTTGTGTTAAAGAGTTGTCTGGGGTCGTTTCTTTACTACTGGTTAAGTTTAACTTGTGTGTGGTAGAAGTATCGGATTTTGTACTCGGTATCGGCAAGTACTCATATCCAAGTATCGGTATCGGATCGGTTTGAAAAAATTGGTATCGTTGCATCCCTAGAGTGTATAGTTCCTACCTGACTGGAGCGCTGCTGATGCTGCGCTGCCTGAAGCTGCGCGCTGATGCCACCTGCTCCTGAGAGACGAGGGACCTGGAGACAGACAAAAATCCTCTTTACATTCTTAGTAAGGGAGCACAAAAGCAGCTGCAACTGAGAAAAGTAAGCTTTTTACAATGTGTGCGTATACCTGGGAGAATATAGAAGCTATGGAGGTGTTAAAGGACAGCTGACTGTTGGACAGACGCTGGACAATCCCGTTGTTGGAGCCCGAGTCCAGGATTGGGCCAGACTGGCTGCTGACAGGAGGGCGCTGACTCTGAGGCTGCACTGATCGACTGCGGTACTCTCTCCTGGCTGTAGAATTAAAAACGTGAACATTTGTAATGAAACGCAAGCTTTAATAACCTAATGTACAATTTAAAAGCATGTTATATTTGACTTCAGGATTTTAGTTTAGCTCTGTGGTCTCTTAAAAAATAAAAACACTGGTACATCTGTAAGTATTTGGACACCACCATCAAAAAACCAAGATGTTAAATGGAGACTTTTAATTTTTAATTCAAAGAGTTTAGCAAAAGCACTGCAGTAACTGTTTGGATTTTTATACACAGTCTTCCAAAAGTTATTGGACTAACATTTCCTTCCTAAAGTGGTGATCAAAATTGTTATAATATTAACATAAGTAAACTAGGTAAATAACTTTCAGAGTTGAACTAAAACCATCTAAAACTATAGCCAGTGAAAATTTCAACTCAAACACATGTTTTGGGTTGTTGGAAGACAAAGCGACGACACAGAGTAGTTTTGCTGCTCACTGGTTGAGATTTTGTCCCCCAAAAATTATTATTTTTTCATGATTCCTTCCAGGTTGATGAGAGTCCCAGCTCCAGATGCACTGAAGCATCTCTATAGCATAATACTCCCACCATGTTTCACTGTGGGGATGTTATTTGTTGGGTTGTACGCCTCTTCCTTCCAAACATGTTTTCCAAACATGAGCAGCATCTCTGTGGCCAAAGACCTCTAGTTTTGTCTCATCTGACCAAAGGGCGCACTTCCAAAATGCATGATCTTTGTCCAGGTTGTTCTTAGTGTACTTCAGTATGACTTGAAGGCATCTCTTCTGAAGAAACCAAGATTTTCTTGCACCGAGTACACACCTGTGCAGGTCTCCTTCGAGACTACAATTCCCAACCGGTCTAAGTCATTTACTAATGTCTTGGCAGTTGTTCTGGCGTCTTTACACACATCTCTCAGTAGTTTTATTTCCAGAGTATTTAAAATCTTTTGCCTCCTATCTCTGCCAGGCTTGTTCTGTACTGTGTGGCTCTCTTTGTATTTCTTGATGATACTTTTCAATCCTCTTCTTTACACTTGGAAAAAAGTGACAACTTTGTATATCCATCTCCTGCTTTGTGAGTATCAAAAATTATTTTTCTCAAGTTGAAACTGATTTCCTTTGTTTATGGCATGACACTTTCTCAAGTGACAGCTCAAACCCTTACTGAAGTTTTTTTTTTATACTGTGTGTAAATTGCAAGATCCATCAGTTTTAACTTGATTTAACAAGTTTTGAACATTACACAGTTGCTCAGCAGTGGTTTGTACTATGGCTCAGTGGGAGGTTAATAATTTTGGCCCTTGTATTTTTTGTGTTTTCTGAAATAATCCTGTTATTGTTTGCAAATTTTTTTAAAAAAATAGTATGTTTAGAAATGCTATGGTGAAAATCTGTAGCTTTATAAAGACAATTTCATAGGGGGACTAATTATTTTGTCCTCATATGTAAATATTAATATCACAGCATAGTGTCTATAGAATAATGGAACAAACTGTGTTTGCGATGGTTACGCCTTGTATTAATCATAAAGTGATACAATTTATACCAATGGGTATGAAGTATCCTGCGAAAATGAAGGCTTGAATGTGCATTCCGAACAGGAAGAGGATAACGCCTTTGTTATATCTGGAAGTTACTGCTAACTTTCCTTGGGTAGTTGTGGAAAAAAGACCTGCTGTCAAAGGAGGAATAGTAACAGGAATCTGAAGTGCTTTAGAGTTCAAAAGCTGACCTTATTTTTACCTCATAAGTAAGCAGCCTAGTCATTAGTTACATGCGAAAAACTGAGTTAATCCCATGCTTGTAGAAACACCTTCTGCAGCACGAGTGACTTTATCGGTTTCTCACATAATTGTGGAAGAATTTTGTCCCACTCTTCTTTACAACATTGCCGCAGGTTATTGAGGTTTCCAGAGATTCATTTTTGTCCCACCACAGCATTTCAGTTGGGTTGTAGTCTGGACTTAGTCCCATTTCCCTTAATTCTTTTCTTTTTGGGGCATTCTGTTGGAGTTTTGCTGCTGTGCTTAGGATCATTGTTTTGTGGAAAAACCTAATTTCTTTCAAGTCATAGCTATTGGACAATAAGCCTCATATTTGAATCCAGAGTACTTTGACACACAAAAGAATTCATAATGGACTCAAAAACCGCAAGGTTCCCAGATGCTGTGGCTACAAAACACACCCAAATCATTACATCTTCACCACCGTGGTTAACAGTTGTTATGAGGTGTACGTTCTAATATGCTGTGTTTAGTTTTTGCAAAACATGGTGGTTTTGATTATGACCAAACATCTCCACTTTGTCCTTGTCTCTCTACAGGACATTGTTCTGGAAGTCTTGTGGTTTGTTCAGATGCAACTTTGCAAACTTAAGCTGTGCTGCCAGTCTTTTTCTAATCATACTGTCATTAACCTTAACCTTTAACATGGTAACTGGGGCCTGTAGAGTCTGAGATGTTCACACGTCATTCACTCCTCGAAGATCGTGGCGTTGTGTTAACACACACCTGAAGGCTCCAGACCATCAAACTGCCAAAACATCTGCTTTCATAGAGGTAGCCACACTTGTTGATGATCAATTAATCAAATGCATTTGATTAACAGCACCTGGATGCTACTCAGTACGACCTTAATGCTACTGGAAGCAGTGCAGGTGTACTTAGTTTTTCATATGATTGCACAGAGTAGTCTTTCCTGCAGTGGGAAAACCTCTCCCAGTGAAAAATTAGTCTGATTGTATAGAACTATAGGAAAATGACCCTATTGCTTAATTCATCTTTGACGCTAGTAAACACTTTTCTGATAGGTTTATATTCCCTTTGCTTGTTTCAAATATAATATAAAACTACATATTATTTTATAAAGCAGGGTCAGAGGCTAGGCAATGTAACAGACTATAATTTAGGGTGGGGCTTAGGTTTGAAAAGTTACATAGCTTGACTTTGGTTCATGTGATTAAAAACAAACAAAACCCAAACATTATTAGGTTTAGACTGAGACTGTAGTAGAAGAATTTGTACCAGCATTGCGGTGTCTGTGGCTGTGTGCCGTCCTGGCTCTGTGCTGGCTCAGGCTGTTGGATGTGACAGAGGATGGGCGGTTGTGGCTCAACGATGACGACCCACCAGCACCGCAGTCCACATCCTCCATATTCATGCCGCTGTTACAGCTGGTCAGGTTGTCCTTACGCACCCTGCAGAACACAAGCACACAGCTCTGATTTATTTATTCATGTCCACATCAGTGCAAGGGATGCGCACAGGCAAGGGGACGTTCAAAAATTTAGCGAGCCTTAACTATCAGCACTGCTTAAACCACACACACACACACACACACTCAGAGATGTTACGTAACTGTGCTAACATATGTGGTGGTGGTGGTGTTCCTCTTAAATTAGTTAAATGTGTTCTGGCTGGGGAGGCTTGATCCATCTCCTTATCTCCTTTTCTACTTAGTCGAATTAAGACAACACCTTTCAGTCAAGGCGGATGAAACAGGCTTAACAATCTAATCTAATCTGAAAGGAAAACTCTGCCCCAAGAAGCTTAAGGGCGAACTGCGCAGTTACAAAGACACACACCATTAGCTGACCTGCAGAGGTTAATGCAGCGCCTGTACGATAAGCTCTACCGAAGGTATTGTGTAAATGATGGAGAGAGAAACAAAAGGCAGGATGAAACTGGGGCTGAAGGAAGAGAGAGCCAAGGAAGGAGGTTTCTGCATAGCAAAGCAGAGAGTTAAAGCTTTCAGCTTCCCTCTTACTCTGTAATCCAGCTGTCTATTTCTCTCAAACATGCACTTGCACTGTCCCTGTACATGTATTTAAAACTACATCAAGTTGGCAGAGAAGCCTCTTCGCAGCACTGACTACCACCAAGTCAATATCTGTAAATCCACAGAGCAGGCAAGGCTCCCACTAAGCAGGCAACCAGAGCATTACACTGCAGTTTGCATCTTATCCAGAGTGATTTATACTAAATGCAACCAGCTGAATAAGAGCATTAGGAAGCTGGCATAAACTGCTTTATCCCAACTTTTTCCCCTTTTGTCCCGGAGACATAAGGCCTTCTGTAACAGCTCAGAAATATGTATGTATATATATATATATATATATATATATATATATATATATATATATATATATATATATATATATATATATATATATATATATATATATATATATATATATATATATATATATATATATATATATATATCAGATTTAGTCTTTGTGACTTACAGAATGCTATTAAGTAGATGATGCATTTTAGAAATCGCCTGGAGAAAAACAGAGAATATATACTTATGTGGTGTAACCACAGTACTTTTGTACTCATCTCTGTTCTTATTCACCTCTTTGAAATGAGCAGGCAGCTTCTGTGGCAAACTAAAGGGTTATCAAGGCAAATAAAAATACAATCTTTGAAAACACAGAATAAGGAGACGATTTCAAACAATGAGTAAGTAAACAGTGCCATCAAAACAATGGTCAAACTAAAGCAAAAGACAAAACGATGGTAAAAAGAGCTGCTGACACTTGTCAGGCATTTGTCAGTGAATTTCAATGCATAACATATCGAGAGGAAAATCCATAACATCTGCAACTGATGCACATGAAGCAATTGCACCGTCACAAACTGCAACTGTCCACTGGGCATGTGATGGGCCACACTGAACATGCACCGTGTGCCGGAAAACTACTACAACTTACTTTCTGCAGTCTTTGCAGCAGATAATTAGCTAGTCCAGAGATTCAAATCTTCTCTCCTGAAATGATTTTGTCCCAGTTTCAGAGATTAAATCAACTAGATGATTAGACGAAATATGAAAGTTTTTGCTGTATGCGTGCCCTCTAAATATTCCAAATAAAGAGTGTGTTATTCAAGGCTCCTCAGAGGCTCATGGTTCAACCAGACTGAACCCATGACCTTCAAGTTACAGCATCATCTTCTTACCCATCAGAGAGAACTAAATAAAGTCTGTTTTCTGTTTATCTTTAGCATGTGAAAAAAAAAAACTAATTTTGAAGCACAGTCACAGGAAGAGATTTGGAAAAGGCTGAGCCTGGAAGGCAAGGATGAAAAAAGAATAACAAACTGCACTTTCTACTTAAGTGGGACAAAATGTACTGACCGCAGCCATTTAGAGCAGAGCCAGGAACGAATGGCATCCAGGCTTAAAGCCCCTCCTCCAATGCCACGTAGCGTACCGTGTGTTCCTGCGTATGAAGTTGTCAGAGGTGACACATACCTAAAAAACACAAAAAGAAAGAAAGGGAAACAGAGAAAACGTCTATGTGAGTGGGCTAAATACTTCTATTGAAGCAAATTAAGATTTATCTGTGTAATAATTTGGCACGTACATGGGGTAGCCGAGTGGCTGGTCACAAGAAGAGTTGACCATGTTCCTCAGTGCTTGCTTTGAGTTTTGGATGCTGCCTCGCTCCGGGTTTCGGTTCCTTAAAAATATCAACTCCTGCTGCTGTCCTGCCCAGAGGCCTCGCACACACTCCTTATTGATCTGAAGAGGTACGGAAAAAATAGAAACAATCATACAGGAGTATAAAGTCCAAACACGAGAGAAGATCCAGAGAACATCTTGTTTGTTTTATACAAAAAGCAATGTGTGAATATGACAATTCTGTGGCCTTATAATTAGCATGTTTTAAGGTGCTTGTGTGAGGATTTTGTAACATTTGGGCAGCCTTAGGCCTTAGGGTCATGGGAATGAGCTGTTCCTTTGTAATCATCACCTAATTTTAAGTGGTGTAAACTTTAAAATTGACCTATTATACTGATTTCTAACTCCATATCAACCAGGTGCTTTTGGCAGACACCAATAAGCCTCTGGAATAATTCTGGCTGGATATGTGACCACTCTTCTTGGCAGAATTTGTAGACTTCATTTACATTGGTTGGTTTCTTGGCACAGGACCTTCTTTGAAGTGTAGTCCACAGATTTTTAATACGGTTGAGGGCAGGGCTGTGGGAAGGCCATTCCAGAAGATTAATGTTAGCCTGTTTTATCAGTTCCAAGATGAGTTTTGATTTGCATTTGGGATATTTGTCCTGTTGGGACACCAAATTGTGTCAAAGTTTCAGTCATCCAGCTGTTGACATGAGATGATATAAAATTGCAACAAAACAGCCCTAGACCGTGATGCTACCACCACCATGCTTGACAGTTGGTACAGTGTTCTTGGGTTTGAAAGCTTCCCCTTTACTCCTCCAAACGTATCACTTGTCGTTGTGGCCAAATAGCAGAATTTCTCTCTAACCATAAAACATTTTGTCAGAACATATTTGGCTTTTCCATGTGGACAGCTGTAAATTTCAGTTAATCATGAAGATGCTGATTGGAGCAGGAGTTGGTTGGTGCCCTCAATTTAGTGACAAGTTTGAGCCTCAGTGGTTCTTAGGATTTGCCTGAACATCCAGTTTTCTCTCATCTGAGGGTGACAGATAGGGTCTTCTTCAAGACCTTGGCAAAATAGTAATACCTGTACTTGTACAGTCTTGGAATCTGGAGACCTTCCCAACTTGTGTAAATCTACAATTCTCCTTCTTCACTGAGTTCCTTGGACTTCCCATTTTTTCTGAGTATTGGTCAATCCAATGAGTGTTGTTGAACAAATCCTTTTTATGCTGGCAAAGAGAAACTAAGATATGTAGTCAACCATGATCACCAACATGAAGTTAATAGGCTTTGGCCTTGTCGAGTTAAACGACACTGAAGAACTTTTAACGCCACTGATTAAAAATTTAACTGAGTGTTTGCATATATTTGAGCCTTTATATATACTTTTGACCCTGTGTGGATTAGAGAAAATCCAAAATAAATTCATACTTCCAAATCTTGTTTTTTGAAGTCATTAAAGAAGTATGCTGTACAATCATTCCACCCTGGAAAAAAAAACAGCTCAAAGAAATCATTAAAAGCCCAGAAATACCACCAGATGATGAGTGTATGTTATCCAGATGTGCGCATTTTCAAAAGTCCGTTTTACATCCTGAAGGGAAAGCAGCAACTCCCGAATCAAAAGTAGTTTGAACAGAAGAAATTCAAATTTGCGTGATTTATTTACACTAAAATTAAAAAGCAAAAAAAGGCCACGATTATGTTCTATCATACAGATGGAAAAGTGATAGTGTTGGTTTGTTTATTGCCAAACCTTTGAGACCAACCTTCTCCTCATAGGTAGGCAGGAGGCTGTCACACTGTGCACACAGCATTTAGCTGTTTAGCCATTCAGCCAGAAAATTAAACTTATTTTACCTTGATGACCTTGAAGCTGAGGTGGCGTTTGTACAGCATGATGATCTTGTACTCGTCCGTGCCATCATCAATCATGTGTCTCAGAGTGAGCAGCGTGTCACGGCTTGACAGCACAGCCTTACGCCAAGCGGGATCGCTCTCGTGGCAGATTACGAGGTTGCTGCGGTAGTTTGTGATGGCTTCGTACAGGATAGATGCCTCCTCGGTCTCTTCCAGACAGGTAAAGTGATCCTGCAAAAGCAGGAAAGTCATCATGAAGTGTTGAAGGAAATGTTTTCTCTATAATGTGTATTTCCAGTACAGTTCGAGACTGAAGGTTGAAAAGCTACATGCTCTCGCTTTACCTGATGCAATTTGAGGCTCATTCTGACTGCAGGAGCCACCACCTTCTGGAGGAGGTCCAGATCAGTGAAAACCCACTCATCCTTAGTGGCGATGCGGAAGTCGCCTTTAAACAGGGTGTTGAAACCGTAGAGAAATGATTCAAGACTTTAAAGAGGAAGGGAGGGATTTGAGGGGGAAAATAAAGGAAAAACAAAGATAGAGAAATAAAGGATGGATTATAATAACATATTTTAGATTAGATTACAAGACATAATAACACTGCAGAGTCAGAGGTATGTTTAAATGACGGGGATGTTTAAAGATTTATCCACTGGCTCCCCCTTCTGGTGTTTCTGTTTAGCACCGGGTAATATGTACAACATGAGACAGACGTTCCAATAATTTGTGCATGTAATCTCAAATGCAACAGAAACATTTTTACTGTGTTTTAAGATCAATTTAGCGTAAGCATTTAATTGCATTGGTTTCCATTCATTTTATTTTAATGGAATAAGTTTATCTACTGCCAAAGTGCACAAAGGAGAGGAAGCAGACTGAAGAGGTCGACACTCTAACAGCACATAGGGTTTTAAAATTAGATTCAGATTCAGATAACATCAGTCCCAAAAGGGCAACTTGTTTGCAACTTACCCACAAAACCTACATATATGGTCAAACACACAATCTATAGTATATACACATTGTCAGGGTAGAGATCAGCAAAGAATGAGGTCAAAGCAAAACAGATTCTTAGCCTCCTAAGACCTGAACTCTTCCACGGCATGCATTTTTAATTTCTCTTTGATATTTGGTCACACTGGGGCCCGATGAATGTAAAACCAAACAATTACCAGATTTTTTTTTACCTTATTTTTGTTTTTAGGAAAAATAAGAGCCACATATGAGGATATTCGTTTAAAATTTTGATAGGACAGTAAATGGTAAATGGCCTGTATTTGTATAGCGCTTTACTAGTCCCTAAGGACCCCAAAGCGCTTTACACAACCTGTCATCCACCCATTCATACACACATTCACACACTGGTGATGGCAAGCTACATTGTAGCCACAGCCACCCTGGGGCGCACTGACAGTAGCAGTATAATGTCCTCGTAAGTGGATATCAGGCCCTTGTAGAGCAAAATTGAGTATTTTGGTCTAAATAACCCAAAATGTGATGTCCACATATGTGGACGCCAGGTCCTGGGAGGTTAAAGAATAAATAAATGTATCAAAAATAAATAAATAGAAAAACAAGGACAAATGTCTAAAAATGAACAATCATGGAAAAAATCATCTAAATGATCCCTGTAAGTAATCTAATAGCTGAGGGAGTGAATGATTTAAAGTATTTGTAAACAATTACCACAACATCACTGTTGACTGCGCTTTTCCTGCGTCCTAAAACACTTTTCAGCTCAAGAAATGACACATACTAGCAAATAAACCAACTAAAAATTCACAATATTCCCATAGAAAAGTCACACCTGAATAGATTTTAAACACAGTCAAACATTTCTACATGTTTAAAACTGAAGCACATTAAGCAGCTGTAACCGTCTTACTGTTTGTTATATGACGGCACCTCTGCCTTTCTTGTGTAACTTCAGCTAATGGAGGCACAAATAAATAATTTGCTCAAACCGAGTTCTATGAAAGACTAATGGGCTACCAAATATTTGCTCAAAGTGATGAGCATAAGGCTATGCTGTATAAAGACCTTAATAATATTTCCACACAGCTCACTTCACAGAGGGATTGCAGGCCAGCCAAAACCAGTCACGCACTCTAATATTTCACTGGACTGCCTTCAGCTTTGATAGCCTTTAACTGTCACAGCATTTATTTCTGACCACAGTTGGATTTATTTATTTATTTAGTCAAATTCTTTCATTGATGATGGGAGAGTCAGACTGCTGCATGAAGTCTTCTCTGCCAGCTGAAACATATTGATTAATGCAGTAATTATGCAACAGAGGGCTTTTATGTATTCGCTTTGTTAAATCCAGGTGGTGACCATTTTTGTGGCCTGGCAGTGTATGTGTGCTGTTTTTGAGTCAGACAGGCTTACCTGTTGGACATGTTGTGTGACGCAGTGCCAAGGGATCTCCTCCCCAGGACGGAGAGAGCATAAGACAGAGTGACCAGAGGAGAGTCTTCATCGCTGTCCACAGGCTGGATATAAGCACAAACACACGGATGAAGGCAATGGCATATGGGCCAGAGATAAAAGTAAGTACAGATTCAAACATTATGAGTGCTGTATGACAATTTGCAGCAGTTTATTTTCACTTTGCAACTCTTGCTTTCTTGATTACTCATGTCAGATTTCTAAACAAGTAAAAGCAGAATGACAATAAACAAAATTCCTTAAAGGAGACGTAAAACATTACTGTTTCCAGCTTCTCAAATCTGAAATATATTCTAGTTTTTCTTCTTGTTTCAGCATTTTAAGCTTTTGGGCTCATGACTATAACCACATTAAGTTGCAGCAGACTGTAAACTGAAACTCACAAGACGATGTTTAATAGGACAGTCTTAAAGGGACGTACCGTCTCCATTTTCCCAGCACAGTGCTGGATCCACTCCAGGTAAACGTTGCAGAAGCTGGCGCGCGTCACCCCCTGCAGGCAATGCACATAGTCCTCATCGATCTTCACGCTAAAGACCTGAGGGTCGCGCTCAATGTGGTGCCACTTGGTGTAGAACTGCAACGCCTCCTGAATGGTGGCATCCTTGAGCCATGTAGACAGTTTGGGAGAGTGGACCAAGTAGTAGATGATACTCTGAAAAGGAGATTGAGAAAGAACGGGTCAGTAAGTAAAAACATAATACTCACTCAAAAGGAAGACGTGCTCTTGTACGTACTGCACTGCTCACGATATCTAGAGTCCCTTATTGCCATGCTGCTATTTGTAATGGTGATTAATGCATAAGATGCTAATTAATTTGTCATTTAAACTGCTTAACCTTTGTGCAGGCAACTCTTTAAGAGCCTTTTGAGACGAGCTGAATGTTCAATTTTCAGCCTGCCTCTGAAGTGAGGCTGAGTGAATGCATCAGGGGTGAATGCATTATTAAACCGTGCAGGGTTCCCTTTAATAGCAGAGATTCATTTGAATTTATTTGACATGACAAAATATGATCTTAAGTGGAAAGCAAATTCCCATGTAAGAACAGTGACTGCAGGTTTCTCTGGAGCCAGTCATCGCTTTCTGTTGTCTTACATGAAAACATGTTGCTGTCAGCGAGCCGAGCCTTTTTGTCCATCATCAGTGTCTAACCTCACAAATATGCTTCTGGAAGAATGTTCAAAAATTTCCATAAACACACACTAAATCTTGTGGAAAGCCTTCCCAGAAGAGTTGAAGCTGTTTCAGCTGCAAAGAGCGGGCCAACACCATATTAAACCCTTTGGATTAAGAACAGGATGTCATTCAAGTTCGTGTGCGTGTGAACGCAGGCGAGCAAACACTTTTTTAGCAATATAGTTTGAAATGTTTTGATGCCCTGTAAACGCACATACTCTATGAATCTGGCAGCTTCAGGTTGGAGTGTAAATGTACCTTCAGGTAGTAGGTGATGAGCAGCTTTCGAAGATCGTACACTTGCAGCATGGTGGCAGCATTGTTCTCACTGATGCTGTAACCCTCCAGCAGGTACTTGGTGGCCATCACTTCCCAAGCCAGCCAGCGCAGGTTGAAAGCAGCGTTGCATGACAGCATGTGAGGCAAGTGGCCCGGCTCACAGCAGCAGCATGCGTCATCTTCCTCCACGCCCTCTGTGATGGCCTCCACCTCGCGCTGCTGACAGTACGTTCCTGGGATAGAGACATGGAGTCATAAGTAAAGCAACAAGATACCTTTGCCAGGGAAGCGATGTGATGGCTGTACTTTACCTCTGAACTCTAAACCCCTCAGCTGGAAGGTGACCAAACCATTGCCAATCTCTATGAGGTGGACCAGGGCGTTGAGGTAGTCAGAAGCCAGGATGAAACAGTCCCCAGCGCTATAGTTGCCCCATCGGCCCAGCATGAGGTCACCACAAAGCGAATGCTGCAGTGACCGAGTCAGGTACTCATAAAAGATGGAGTTTAGGTTGTTATCGTCGCAACCTGCAAAAGAAGAGCCAGAAAAACAGATAAAATGTGCTTGCTGCCTTATCTGGTACTAAAAGACAAGATGTTCTTTGTGTTGGGGGAATGAAATAAATTAAACTAATTTGATAGTCCAGTTAAAGCTCACCTGTCTCCTTGTCCACCTGGGACACCAGCCTGCTGTTGGAGTTATCAATACGTTTTGTGCTGCAAGGAACACACAAAGAAGCATATCTGTGCAATATTGACCAAATGTTTTTCCTGTATGTGCTTATACATCAGGTTAAAAGCTGATAAAATATATCATGCAATCCCGTATGAAGTGTCTCACTATAAAACTACTGTATGCTTTTTTGTTCACTTTATTCCAGGACCAAGCTGCTCTGCTGTGACTGTTCTGCTATACTTTCTGTGTCATGTTGCATTGCTGCTCATCTGAGCTTCACAGTGACAACTTGAGCAAACACTTCCTATTTCAACTGACTCCAGCTGAGGTGATGCTGTCAGTGATTTCAAGGTTTCAGGTCTAACACTGACAGTGTCACCTAAATATAGTCGTGGGGTAAGCTTGCACATGAAAGCTGTGGGAGTATTTCTGGCGTGCTCTCAGGGTGCTGAATGCGTGCAGTCTCTCACATCAATAAGTAAGAGGGAACAAAGACACTTTATTGTGTAAGCAGCTAAGTGTGAGACAGAAGGGGAGCTCAGTTCAAAAGACAAAGATTGATTGCTTCTTCAGTAAATAAAAAAACAGATGTGCAAATTACAAACTGGAGAAGGAAGTCACGACTCAGTATTTATCCTGTCACGTAATCAAAGACAACTTCTACAAAATGAGCTATAGGGCCTGGACACCTTGTAGTCATTGAGTTGATCATGTGCTCCTCTATATATCAAAGTATTGTGGAGTCAAATGTGAGGCCATGTGCTGTAGCGTTCCAAAGTGAAATGCTGTGGGGGCACTTTAACAGAGTGGGCCAAAATTCCTCCACAGCAATGTGAAAGACTGACAAAGTCATACAGAATATACTTCAAGTTATTGCTACTAAAGGTGGTACTATAAGCTATTGAAGCCTGAGGTACAATAAGCTTTTCAAAAAATCGCATAGACATGTGAAAAATTGTTTTTTCACAACTGCAAATCATTTTTTAACACAGCTGGGTATTGTAGTTTTTAATTAAAATTACTCTAACTAATAAGGACTATTTTTAGCCACATTTGCAGCTGGACTGTGCAATTCAAACTTGTAAAAAAGGACCATGCAACAGAATAAAAGTCTACCTCATTAGTTTGTTTTAATTAGAAACGACAGCTCTGCAGCACAGAGGAAAAAAAGGCTATTTTAGTAAAAGCTAAAAACATTTATTTTCATGAGCTTTACTGACAATGACCTGTTCTTTAATTTTCAAGAATTCCTTAATCTGGACCATTTGAGAGACTGACGGCACATTCACTTAATTTCCTCATCAGGCCCTTACTTGTAGTTTCTCTCCCAGAACTTAATGGGCCTCGGATAAGAGGAAATGAAGATGGCACTGCCCAGGAAGGGGGCGAGTGGAGTGTAGAAAACTGTGGTGAGCAGAGTCTGGAGCAGCAGCATGGCTGAGTCTAGACGCACACACACGTCAGTCAAGGAAAGAAAAAACAGGCACTGATACACTTTCACACACATGCAGGTCTTAGAGAAAGGATACGAGGCACAGCAAACGGCTGAGCAAAGGCATGAAAAGCGCTGCCCCAGGCGATCTGCCAGGGAGCGATGTAAACCAGGATGAAATGGAGTTTCAGCAGCAGCTCACGCATCTGGACAGAAAGGGAAGCACACAGTCAATCCTCTGAGAGCCGCACAGCAGCGACAGCCTTATTTAACTGCCTAGCTTCATATACGCTCTAATTATTCTGCAAGGTTCACGACAGGCACATATTAACAGAACACAAAAGGGAAGTCTGTTGATGGTTTCATATTTCAGTCACACTTTCTTTGGTTTCTGTCAACGGCTGCACATAAAACACACAAAAACACACCTTTCAATCGCAAATGAAAACATGTTTTTGTTGCTCTCAATCAGCTTGAAGTTAGTATTTTTACTATATTTTTAAGAATCACTTTCAAAAGGTTTGTCAGCAGATTTAATTTTGATTATTGTATTTTCTCAGACTTTATCAGAGCATGACTAGCACCCTCTGTGATGAGTAACTACCCTTTGCGAACTTGATGAGTAAATTAGCAGTTACCATTCAAGTCTCAGCTGTTGTGTATAAAACTTTCTTTGTGACCTTGTTTCTGCTTATCACAAATATCTGCTTATTTCTATACCCACTAAGTATTCTATACGTGTAAGATAACTGTGTTTCAACCGCCTGCATTCTCTCATGTGGTCCTCCAGAAATCATCAGTGGCTCTTTTACCTTGTGGAACACAATGGACATGATGAAGAAGTCCAGCAGGAAGCTCTCAGAGGCACGTGGACAGTCGAAGTGAAAGAAAATGAGTGTAAAGAGCAGAGTGAGGAACTGGAAGCTGGGGTTGCAGAAGGATGAGCGCAGGAGTTTCAGTCCAGCGACTGTCGTCAGGAGAACATCACAGCTGAAGGAGGCACAAACAAGGGCACAAAAAAACGATTAAATCCCCCTCCTTAATGGGCTCTGTACTATCTTTTCATTATCTAAGTGGATAAGCAGTCGCACCAAGCTGATTGCAAATTTTACCAGTTAACCCAGGACGTCACATAAAAGGATTGATGTTGGCAGAATCTGATCAATCAAAGATCTACTGTATAAATAAAGTAAATGCTGAACCTTGGCAATGTTTGCTCCAAGGATAGGTTTAACCCTTTGTATATTCCTTCATCAAGTGTCAAGATACAAGTGCATCTTCTTAAAAATGTTTGCTTTTATCTTCAGTGAGATATTGTGTGGCAATGGCTATCGTTTACGAACACTATTTAAGGCTGTGATGAATTGTGAAGAAAAATAACTTCTGTAGGTCTCATAGTGGACATCATGTTCAAAGAGTGCCGTGGTCCTTAGTACCTCTTAAAACCACAGAAAGCAGAAGCTCCATCATCAGTGCTGTAGTCAGGGACTGGGTGGTGTTGGTGTGATGCTGCTGTTCCATGATGAGTGTGTCTCAGAAAAATGTGATGCTTGAAAACAGAATGAGGGAAACCTGATCAATGCATTTCAGCCTGTTGACCCGGATGAAGGGCACAGGCCAAAATGCATTGGTCAAGTAATAAAGCTGTTCTTTATACAAGTGACGCTGGAGACGTGACTTCTTTAGGCATTTGTTTTTCTCTATGCACCTTGGAATTAGGTGAAGTTAAGCTAGAAGCCTCCATTCTGTTCACAAGCCAAAATGGTGAATGTGTAAGTTAACAGAGTTTTCACTGTTACAGCTACATCATTAAGATGTTGTTTTGACCTTGTCCTTT
Source organism: Pelmatolapia mariae (assembly GCF_036321145.2). Taxonomy (NCBI): domain Eukaryota; kingdom Metazoa; phylum Chordata; class Actinopteri; order Cichliformes; family Cichlidae; genus Pelmatolapia; species Pelmatolapia mariae. Next base: position 5,270,079 of record NC_086238.1, on the reverse strand, counting down.
TAATTTGGACTGTAAATTAATTCTCATACAGCAATAAAATTCCTATAAAACTGTTTGCAGCCAACAGGGGAAAAAAAAAAAATCAAGTTCCATCTAAGAATCTAGATTTATAATTGCTGCTCATCACGGAAACATAAAGGCATCAGACACTAAAACTTTAGACCCGCCTACTATCCACACACAGAGCTCTGTGGGGTCTTCCACGAAAGGTGATGTGATTTTTCAGAGAATTAATTGGTCAGTAGGTGGTGATTTCATACCTGTAGATCTCTCATCATGAAATTAACCTTCTCCGGAACAGGTTAGGTTTAGAGCATAAGTTACCATGGCAATATACCATGGACAGTAAGAAGTGAACCACCTTTGTAGTTCAGCAAACCCAGGGTTAACCCTGAAGTTACCTGGTTAAGATGAAATCTTAACCTTCCCAGTGCATCCTTCTGGATCCGGTCTATATTTGTTATAAAACACATTTGGCACATCCACTGAATAAACCAACTACTACTACTACGAGTATCATCACATTTTGTAGAGTCACAATTGAGAATTATTAGATTAGCTTCAATAACATCAGTGTTAGTCATTCATTGTTTTATGGCTGCTACTTGGTCTCCTATCTGCAATTTTAATTAGGTGGAATTGTCGAACAAATATTATTTGTAGCCATTTTTCAAATTCCACTGGACTTTCAATAAGCGAAAGGCGAATTATTATTTTTATTATTTTTATTATATCTGAGAAAACTGCAGCCGACTGTCTGCCTGTTCTGCAGAGCCATGTTTTGAACCGGTCACAATCATACACATGCATTCAGTGACTCCTAAAAGCTGTGCTCTTTTCTAAACAGCAACTTGGTGAATGCCTGCGTGTGACCTCTGTAAACTGTAGCTACAAAAACATAGGTTACACTAGAAAATAATGATAATTAAAATCCAGAATGTGGAATCTTAAATGTGATGCTGTATGTTTTCTGTGGTCCACTTACTGGATTCCCAGCTTCTTGCGGTGACTGAGAGCAAAACCATCATTAGTGAGCGCGCTCAGCACAATGGCGGGGTACACCACGTATTTCTCAAAGCACAGCAGTCCCACATACAGGCGCTCAAACCACATAAGCACCGCGTCCTCTGCAACACATGACAAAATTTAAAAACCCATGAACGGAGCAGAATCACAAGATTCCAGAGCATAGTTAGCGGGACACATTTTAAGTTTAGAGTCTGACCCGCTGGTGGCGCTACAGCAAAATCCATCCACTCCAACTCATTTCACAAAAACATAACGGCAAAGCAATACAGCAGTTATGTAGATATTTAACCAACAGACACAGCCATACTTTAGGTTTCACCACCATCATGAAAAATCAGCGTGACTGTGTATAAGCAGGCAGGGTGTAACAGTGCAGACCATTTCATTTATTCCCTCCATAAATTCAATTCAATGAATTTATATAGTGCCAAATCATAACAACAGTTGCCTCATGGAGCCATCATTTAAAACCCATGTATAGCAAAGGATATGACATAGTACTGGTTCTGTTATTTCTCTTGTAAACACAAACTGCTGACTGAAAATAAAGAATAAAAAACATGAAACAATACCAAAAAGCTACCTTTGTCTGCTTTCTTATTCAGCAGAGGTCATCACAGCGAGTAGCTCCATGTTTGGCATGGCAGTTTTTTTACACCCGTCTCAAAAATATTTCAAAAAAGTGTCAACTGCTTTTGATTTTTAAACAAATTTTCCTTTTTTTCCTTTCCTTTTTGCCTGTTCAAGTCATGCCTGGACTTGCACCACCTTACTTATCTGAGCTAATTGTGCCATATAGACCAGCAGGCCCTCTTCACTCTCCCAGTGCTGATATACTTCCCTAAAGTGCTCTTATCTCCAGAGTGGCTTCCCATTACATGATTAAGAAGCAAGTTCAGTAGAAATCTTTAAAAAGACTGAAAACCTGCCTTTATTTAATTCATTACAAGCCATTACTCCTGGGCCCATCAGATTTCCACTTAGCTGATGTTTTTTAATGTGGTTGTGATATTATTTTAGCGGTATATTTATCCCATGTACTTGCATTAATTATGTAGTGGGACCATGCTGCACACAGTGATTGTGCACTTTTATAACTGAGTGACTGATTGCTGTTACGCTAACTGTATGGTTTTGTTGTTTGCACGCACATACTTCATTATTAACTACATGCAGTAGGGACACTGACCTCTGGGTTCAAACTGGTAGTACTCCTTGGTCTTGAGGACTGGGTGGGAGATCCACAACCAAGGGTGATGCTTCCTGAGCTGGGGGATCAGGTAGTGGGTTACAAACCCCACAGTCCCCGCCAGAGCATACAGCACTATGGTCACAAAGGGCTGCACACATGGGTATATAATAAAAGAGACATAAGATGAAATTATTGTGCCAGTAGTAAAGATCAAATTTAGAATGCAGTGTAAAAAGCAGAAAACAAGTTGGGCCACCTTGAGAGACAGAAACACGGTACTCGCGGTGATGGCGAAGGTTAGGATGTAGGCAACGGAGCACACAATGATGTCCGACAGCAGAATTTCTTTCTGCAGAGCACAAAAGGGAGGGACAGCTGCAGTCATTCATAATCCACATGAAAACGCATATCCAGCTCATTTAGGTGTGCGATTATTCCTGACTATCTGCGCTGAGCCGCCAGTTTTTGGAGATCAAAGGCGCAGGAGCACGGGAAGAGTTAAGAGCTTTACAATCTCCATTAATGCTGTAAAAGGCGACGGGAGGTTTGCGTTCTCTGATGCATAATTCCCTTTAATCACACACAGTGATCGCCAGCAAACACTGATTCATCATCTCACCTTTATGCAGTTTATGCCTTCTCACGCTGTATAAATTCAGAGATGCACAGAGATAATGAGGATTGATTTTCTGATAATTATTATCGCAGATTAACCTGAGCTAACAGGGACAGTCTTGTAATCCCGGGGCTGATAATAACCTGAACCTCACCATCTTCCACTAATATGAAGATAAATATTGTTACCATGGAATTCTGCAGTTTCTCAGGTAGAGGATCTTTGATGTTTGTATCATCCTCTTCCTCTTCGTCACTCTCCACAAGCGCAGGCATTATCTTTGACTTGATTAGAGATCTGAGAATTAGTATTTTACACGTTTAGATTAGTAATGACCGATGATAATAGACAGCTAATAATAACAGAATTTATTTAGGAAGCTTTTTAACAGCTTCAAATAAAACTTCTGAAGAATACAAATAAAGTGAGTCAGTGACAGTTTTTTAAATAGTATAAGTAGTATCAACATGTTCCATCTGAGTTATCAATCAGCCTGCCTCCAGTTCCTTGTGTCAATGATTTCAGCTTTTTCAGCTTTTTTTAAATAAAGAACAAGAGGCTGCTCGCACGCAAACACACACCCACACACGCACACACACACACACCGCGTGATACTTACAGAAGTACAGAAGGGTCACTGCTTTGTCGGCTGAGGTGATAGGAAAGCACCACTAAAAGGCCACAAAAACCAGAGAACAGGGCTGGGGTGTGCTGCTCATCCCATGGTTCCTATAAACACCAACAAACACACACACAGCAATGTGAATTGTGAGTGTGTGTGACATGTGCTTGACTAGCAACACTTTCTGTGTGTTACAGTCTTGGGTCATGCAACCCAGTGTTTTGAGTTTCACTGTATTTTGTTATTCATTTATGTTCTAGCTTAGCTTATCCAGTTATTTCAATTATGCCTAGATTGCTGTTATAGTTCATTGTTTTGTAGATTCCCCTTGTGTTTTCACCCTGTGTTGGTCTCCCTTACCCTTCATATTGTCATGTCTGTGTCATCATTTTTCCTGTTTTATTTTGAAAGAGTCTGGTGTTCTTTGTTCATTGTATTTAGTTTCACCTCCCCTGTCCCGTCATCAGGTTCATGTGTGTCAGCTGTGTCCTCATGTGTCTCCACTTCTCCTGATCACCTCATGTGTGTATTTAAGTCCTCGTTCATTGTTCGTTGTCGCGTTGTCTGTGACTCTGTGCTGGTCATGTTGCTCATTCGTGTATATGTTTCATAGTTCCTTCATGTTCCAGCACAGAGTCCTGTTCATAGTTGGTTCAGTCATAGTATTCATAGTCACCTATTCATAACCTTCCTAGTTGTCTTAGTTAAGTCTCAGTTTCTAGTTTTCTGTTTTCCCAGTTCAGCTTCTAGTTTAGTTTTGCCTCTGTGCTTTCTGCTTTGTTTGCCACCTTTAATCCAGCCAAAATAAAGGCTCGCTTTTTGTTTCAAGTTCAGTGCTGTCTCCTCGACTGTGTTTGTGCCTGGGTCCTCACACTTCCACACACGCTCTGACCCCCCCACCCCCACCCCCCCCTCGCAGACCGTGACACTTTGTTTTACTGAAGATTATTTTAAAAATTCCTGTACCTGTACTACATGCTTCCCTCTACTCCTTTAACCATTTAGGTGACCGTGAACACAGCATTAGTTCAAAAGGAAAGGAAAAAAGCACCAAAGAAGAAGATAAGTAATGTTACGTCCTCTAAGTGCTCTTCCTCTGTTTCCTACCTTGAGAGCGCCGAAGCAGAAACCGTAAAGCAGAGACAGAGCAACCAGACTACGTAAGATGCTGTATACTGCAGAGATGAGACTGGTGGCAGCTGAGACACACAAGTTAGAAAGGTTAAAAATACATACGGTGGTTTAAAATGGCAACAAACTAAGCTCAGAAGATACTTTTTCTCGATGGCCCTGAAAGGCTGTTCTGTCTTTGTATGTATGTTTATGAATAAACAGACAAAAGTTACAGTTTATAGTGAAAATAGGAACTAGGATCTGAATTAGCTAACACGAACAATGCTAAAATCAAGAGATTAGAAACCTGTTCCTCCAAAAAAGTGCATGTCAATCTGCTCCAGCAGGTAGATGGTAAAGGTGTTGATCTGAGGGAAAAGGCCCACCAGGAAGGTGATTGGGAAGCAGTAGGTAAAACCTGTTTAATGCATAAAACAAAAGACATTTTTATGTATTTATCAAAGGAAAGAAATACTGTTAGCATACTGCAAGCAACTGCATCTGCATGTTTTCTCCTGTTATATTTATCCCTACCCACTAGGATGTCTCGTAAGAAGCGCAGTACATCATAGCAGACGATGGTGACTCCATACAGGCTGGAGACCGGCAGATCCTTCCTCCTCAGCAGCTGCTCCAGCACCCAGATCAGAGCACAGAAAATGCAGAAGTAGGCCGCTCGGCTGTAGGCCACCATTTGGTTGTGACCCTGGAGACATAGAGGGATGTCACCTGTAGGGGTTTACCCTGATTTCCATCACATCAAGATAACACCTACACCTAAACACCTTCCTGTGTTTTCACAGTAATATGACACAACTACCATAGCGTCAAGTAAGACAGATCCTCTGTAGCCACTCTGCATGTTCACCAGTCAAAGCTCAGCAAAATTATTCACATGGAAAAAAGGAACTGTTTTGAAATTCATAACATCATATATCAAAAACTGCAACACTGAAGAGGAAGAGAAGTCACACGCACACACAACAAGGATGCACGTGTTTCCAAATTATTAGTGATTATTATACAACCTTTTCAGTATTTTTTTCAGTGACACATAAACAAACTTACATGGGTTGGTGAAGCTGCATCAGGTTGAACACTCTGCAAAACAAACCCATAAAAGCCAGTTTGAAAACAGCAGCGATAAATCCAACTTTAGTCTGATAACATCCATCCACCAATCCATTCATCTACCCATTCATCCATTTTCTGCTGCTTATCTGGGTCATTGGGATATCTGTGTAAGTATCCACTGTAAAAGCTAAGATTTAGAACCTTGACTTCACTTCAGATCAATCCTTGACTGTTGTTGAACTGGAGATGGCTGTTCATGCCTTCATCTCCTCCTACTTAAATTATTGCGATTCACTATTTTCTTATCTGTCTAAAGCATTTACCAATTTCCTTCATCTGTCCAAAATGCGGCTGCAAAGCTTTTAACTCACACACACAAATTTTGATCATATCAGCCCATTGTTAAAGCACCTGCAGTGGCTTCCACTCAGGTTTAGGTTTCAGTTACAAACCTTGGTTCTTACTTTTACGGCCTTGGGTGAAGCCCCCACCTATATCATCAAATTACTCCACCCCTATTCACAATGCTGGATCCTTAGGTCCTCAGATAGAGGTCTTCTTGTGATCCCACATACTAGTCTGAAAACTAAGACGGATTGTGCATTTCAAATCTTAGTACCAAGACTGTGGAATAGCTTAACACTCTCTCTTCATGTTAGGGTCATGTTTTTGTGTTCTCTGTTGTTTTATTTGGTTCATGTGTGCTCATTTTGACCTCACATTAGCTGTCTTTTTTACCGATTGTCTGTAAAGCACTTTATGACTGCTTTCTTGCCTTAAAAAGGGCTCAATAAATACATTTTACTTTTACTTTACTTTACCCCCAGACCTTCCTCTCACTAGCCAACTCCTCTAGCCTTTCTATAGAGATCCTATGAATCACAGTTAATCTGGCCTTTCACTCAGGGCCTGTTTGCCTTGGGAGATCCTATATAGCACATAACTCCAGGGATCACCAGGACATACAAATCTCTCCATTTGATTCATGGACGAGAAAATATGCTGGAAAACAATTATGACAGCAGCATAACATAGTAGGAGTTTAGTGTCTGAGGTAGGTCATCATTTCCTTGTTTCTGTATATATCATATTTCGTTATACTTGGCTAAATATTCTCTCTGGAGGCTGGACTGGTGGGGGGGGGGGGGGGGGGGGGTGTCTATAAAGCAGTGACTGATTAAATTAGCGTGTGGGCTTTGCTGCATTTCAGCAGAGAGGAAGTGAGTGGGAGCAAACAGGAACTGGCAAGTCTGAGCTCAGTTTTACTTTTTGTCTATATTTAGTGCCCATGGCTAACATTTTGACCTCACAGTTTATTCCTTAAACGTAGCACAAGCTGTACCTATTAATGTGGCAATTACATCGTGTTGGATTTTGCCCTCAGTTTGATATACAGTATCTTTATCCTGGACTGAAGACTTTTTTACCTTCAGTAATGAATAGTGGCAGCTGGCAATGACCAGACAGAACTGGAAGATCCAGAAGTCTTTGAAGCACCCATGGTTGAGAAGCACAAAACCCAGAAAGGAAACCAGGAAGGCCATGAAGACTGCAACTAGATTCTCCAGAACATCCTGGTTTCTATTATAAAAAAAAGCAGCACATGCAAAAGGCAGAGACAGGTCACAGCAGAGCCTCTAATACCTTATTAGGAAGGAAGAGTGCAAAGAAAAGAAGTGACTCAAGAGAGACCTGCTGCTGAACAATGTTCTTCACCACATAGTGAAGGATACAGGAGATATAAATACTAATGCGACATACAAAAACTCATCTGTAAAATTTTGTATGTAAACTAGATTTTATTTTCAAAGTGTGAACAGCTGGAAGATCTTACAGCAGGTTTTGTGTGTTACCTGTCCAAAAGGGCGAGCAGCGTAAGTCGGTCATATAAAATGTTGATCCACTTCCCAGGAAACAGTTTGAGTTTGTAATAAATTTTCCTGGCTGGCTTCTCCTGAGTGGACGTCTCTGATGAGTCATCCAAAGAATCCTCTTCCTGACACATACGCACACACATGCACACAGACATAAGCAGCTTACACTGACTGGAATTTCAGTGCAATAATACAGAAAACAAAAACAGTCTGCTGTTTGAAACCTACATGATCCCGCATAATTCAAAATGCAGTCTTTTTATAATCAGACCTCTGAAAATGAGGTGCAGTACCGATTCATTCGCAAATCATAATTTGATGTTTCGGCTTCAATAACTGATCCAGACAGTTTATGTCACTCTTGCTCGTCTGGGTCCAGATGCAATAAAGACTGATTCAGGATTGATCTTCTTGCTACTACTACAGCCTGACAGAGACAAGACATTAATTGGATTTAGCTAAGTTAAGTGGGCCATTCTAATGTGCATTTAGAATGTATGTTTTTTAAAATATATGCTGTTTTATATGCGATTTTAGCAAACTGGCAACCTGTCCAGGGTGTAACCGCTTCTCACTCTATTACAGCGGACAGGCTCCTCCTCCTAAGTTGAGCATGGCAGAAAGAAAATGGATGGATGACTGACTATTACTAGTAACCACACTGAGAAAAGTGTAACAACAGTGGTGGCAAATAGCATATAAATATGGGACTGTTTATGTTTATGTACAACAAACTTAATTTAGATGTATGTATGATTAAGGGATCACGTCAACCATCTATTTTCTAAAAATGAGTGTACGCACGAAGTGTAATGAAAAACTGGTATGGACGATTTTGTTCAATTGTATATACACCCATGGAGTAACAGGGGACTTTATAACTTTCATAATGGTTGCAAATTTACATCTATTATGTGTTATCTATGCATGTAAATAACACGTACGTGACAAGAACGCATACAATTACATGCTGGAAAAAAGCTACTCATCCAACATTAAACTTTTGATGTAGTCCGTAAATACACGACACTTGACTTCATAAGTTAAAATGTCTAATGTGGTAATAAAAATCAGAATTTGGAGACATCAAAACTGGTTGCATATTCAATTCAATATCTGCTAAATTAGATGCTATTCTCATGTAATTACAATTATGCTTTTATATGTGCATAAATGTTACAAATGGGTCATTTTAGCCTGCTGGTAGGTGGTTGCTAAGCAACGTGATGACATCCCAATAGTTAACATAGATATGAACTTTCAAGGATTTAAGTTGTGACTGTGCGCTAACTGTGACTGCTCGACTCCTGATGGTATAGGAGGAGTTTATAGTGAAACAGGCAGACAGATTTCGTGTGTTATATTAAGAGTTACTGTAAATTAAGTACTTGGATAAAAAAAAAAAAACTCACAAATTTATCAATGCATTCATTTCTTCACCTGGTTAAAGTACCTCAGGAGTTTTTTTAAAGAAGGAAGCAGATATGTTGTCAATCTCACATCATTTGGTTTCCTAATAAAACATTTGCAAACCCCTTTTGCAGCCTTGTTTATTCTCATTTTTGCTTGCTAGAGGCTTCTTGTTGACTCCCGTTACAACATTTCTTGAGATTATTTTCATATCAGATTTATTATAAATTTGATGCTACTGGGTTGCAAAGCAAAAATATATATATGTATATACAAAAAGGTGACAGACACCTGGAAGATCTCGGGGTGCGTCCTTCGTGGCCGAAGCCTGTGTGCAGGGATGATGCGTCGCTGGAAAGGGCAGTCACTGTGACCGCCCACAAGGCCGTCCTGACACTCTGAGTTGGAGGAAGTTGACAGCAGGTCACTGAAGACACACACAGTGGAAGTTGATGTGAGTATGTGGAATATACTTGATTATACAGGCAGAGATTACGGTTTAGCAGAGGATGGAAACAAGCACTGACGTAAGATGATGTTTAGAAAAGCTCATGGGAGCAGTTACAGACAGCATGCAGGTAGAGAAAGCAGGGAAAAAACAACCGAAAAATAAAAATTATTTATAATAGACAACTTGTTGCAGGCAGATGAAGAGGGGGACGAGTGGAGCGTGGAATGAAGATATAACAGCAGTACCACATGTTGCCGGTAATGAGCTCTGCTCCTAGCGGCAGATTGAGAGCTCTCTCTGCATACAGCTTACGAGGCCTGTCTCCTGGTGACACAAACAGACACATTGAACTAGTCAGACACGTTCTATTTTGATAATAATAGCTTGGATTTGTTTAGCATTGCAGCCATCTGAGACTGAAGGGCTGAAAATCTTGGAGCCATTCCAGGAAATTGTCATATAATCTACAAGCTGCTATCATTGTGTGTGTGGGAAGCTGCTGGCAATGCTTCCCACACACACAATGTATTTGCACAGAAGATCATAATATTATTAGACCCCCCCAGATACTGACTGAGGGTATTAACAGCACATGGTTGTTGATTGTGACTACAGGCAAATCACTTGTCTCCTGCATAAAACACATGAAATTTCTAAGAACTAACAAAAAGATAAGGCAGTCTAAATGCTAGACAAGACTAGCTACTTACGGTGTACAGTATGAAAGGTGTAAGCCTCTTCTTTGTTGGTAGCCTCTGGTCTGCAAATGACCTGCAGCATGGAGCTCTCAGATTGAGACGTTTGCGAAGGAAGGGAATCGTAATCCGGATCCTTTTCTCTGTCTGTCTGTGGACTGCAGACAAGAAACAGAATCAGCCAGAGATCCTGGATGCTATTAGATTATATAAGTGATGTAAACATGTGCTTATATCTGTGTGTGTGAAATCAGCTGAAACATGTGAGAAGTTAATGGAACGCTTACCTGTCAGGAGAGACTATTGGGATCTGTGTAGGTGGTATAGCCTGTAGTGTGTTGGTAGGCAGACTGGTGGGTGGTTTGGGTCTCTCTGGTTTGTTGTCAGTGTTGCTATCGGTTACTGTTTCATCTTGTTTTGAAGTTGCACTTTGATTTTCTGTACATGGATTAAAGGAAATCATTTTAATCAAATGCACCTTTCCAACCTTTTTCTTCTATCTGTCTTTCTTTACCTTCGTCTGTAGCTTCAACTTCCTCCGTGCGCTCTGGCTTCTCCTCTTCTTGTGTACTGCCACCTCCCCCTCTGGTACTCAGGGATCCCAACAAGGAAACAAACTCCAAGAAGTTTGATTCATTGGGAATCTGGCCCTCCTTTGCCTCCAGGTCTGATTTGGAACTGGTCATGGTAGCCTGACAGACAATGAGAAATATTTGTGAGATTTATGGGTGGTCATTTCCAAAATGGACACAGAAATACAAAGGGGCAAATCTATCAACATACCGTGTTGTGTGAGCGGTCTGAAAGCAGAACTGCATCTTTCCCGCTGTCCATGCTCAGCCCTCGGATGTGAGTCCTCCCACCAGGTCCGTAGCGACCCAGAGTTTGGGGCAGGCGCAGGAACCCTTGTGAGTCCACGTTTGCTTCCAGAGGGTCCGTGTCATCTGGGTGGGAGTGGACGTCGATACCCGACGAGCTGTTATCATTTGTCAGCTGTGGACTAGGTGTGCTGTCAGTGGTGATTTGCAGACTAAGACGTTTCTGCTCTGGATCTGGGCACTCGAGCATGGTGGACTCAGAGCTGGTGGTTTCTCTGCATAAGTGGAACTCTTCACTTTGGCTTGTAGTCATGTGCTGTTTCGGGGTGGGGTCGTCCTCTGAGCAGATCACTTCCTCTCCCTCTTCCGAGTCCTGCTTCTCCTCCTCGGGGGAGTCGAAGGTGATGACGGGAATTTTGATGTGACTTTCTCCTGCATCCTTCTGAGCCTTGCAGGGTACACAGAGACATGTCACTTGTACTTTCCCTCGAACGTAACAACACCTCTGACATAAATCAGCCGGCATTTAACAGCCGACAAACTGAACACTATAACACACACAGAATACAAAATCTGATCTTCCGCATATATTTGGAGACTTAGAAATATGTCTACCTAACAAACACTGTCAAATTCTTTTGCACTTTGAGTTTCATACAGCAGCTAATAACCAAACAAACAGACATTTAGATGCTGAATCAAATTTGAATAAAGGTCTGATTTCACTGGGAAAAAATGAGCTTTTATACTGTTTACTGCTATCTTTGGTCATCTACAGCATGAACCTGAGAGCACTGAAGGAGATTGGTTTAAAACAAACCACTAAGGAAATTACTTAGACTACTAAAACTGGGTTAAGAACTGTCCAACACATTATTAAAACCTGGGAGCAAAGCAGTGAACCACGATCTTCTGGAAAGAAATATGTTGGAAAAACATCTTCAATGATGAACAGAGATCACTTCAAAGTTTAGTGAAATCACATTGTGAAAAAAATCAACAGCAGCGCTCAGGATTAGTTTAATCGTGAAAGTAAGAGCATTTCCACACAAAGATAACTCGGGGATTGGGACTAAATAGCTGTGGAGCATTAAAGAAACCACTTATCAGAGAGGCTAGTCAGAAAGAAAGGTTTCAGTTTGCTAGGGAGCATAAAAATGTGACCCTGACTGGGTGCATCAGGGTAAGAAGAGGTGGATGAAGTGATGATGGGGGCTGTGTTATGATCTAGGGTTGGTCAAATCCAGGTCAAAGCCTGCATTTATATAGCGCTTTACCTAGTCCCTAAGGACCCCAAAGCATTCAGTCATCCACCCACACACTGGTGATGGCAAGCTACATTGTAGCTGCCCTGGGGCGCACTGACAGAGGTGAGGCCGCCGGACACTGGCGCCACCAGGCCCTCTGACCACCACCAGTAGGCAAACATGGGGTTAGCATCTTGCCCAAGGCATGCAGCCAGGAGGCAGCCTGGGATCGAACCACCGACCTTCTGATTAGTGGCTGACCTGCTCTGCCACCTGAGCTACAGCCAATTGTGAAAGAGTGGTTCAAGGCGCATGAGACATCATTTTCACGTATATCTGAAAATCTTTTGGATCTACAGGCGAACACTTAATCTCTACATCTGACCTCAGTTCAGCTCTAGTGACATCTGTTATTACAGTTCTCTTCAGCTGACCAAAAATGTATTTAACACTTAGGAGAGATGCCAAGGTTTCTACAGGTCAAAAATATTGCTGGTGTTCAATGACCTGTGTGCCTGTGACATTTAAAATGATGAAGTCACTGTGATGCAACTACAGTTGGGTAGTGGAATGAGATCATTTTAACATTTTAAAAGCTATGTAAATAGGGACAACACCAAGAAACAAACATTATGTGTTTAAAAATAACTGAGTAATTGATTCTGACCTGTGCATTCTCCAAAAGGCTCTGCTTGACGCTCTCTTCCAACTGAGCAGCAGTCTGAGGATCGCAGCTCATAGTGATGATGATCTTGACTGTGTCGCTGTCGTCCAAGTGAGCTGGCACAGGTCCGGGGCCAGAGTTGTCTACCAGAACCACTTCAATCTCATCAGAACAGTATGTCTCCTCCATAGCCTACTCATAAAGAAAAATACTCGTAATAAACCCGGCCCTTCAAATTCAAATTGATCAAACATGTCTTCCTACTCTTTTATGAGGTCTACCTGTGTAGGAGGTTCTGGGATATCAATGACATGCTCCTGGTCCTCATGGGGAGCCTCCAGTGAGTTGTTGTTGGCATCTGAGGGCTCTTTATGCCCCTCACTCTCCTCCTCACTCTCCTCCTCACTCTCATCTTCACTTCCCTTGGAAGAAGGCAAACCTTCATCAGCTATTTCTCTGTCTGCAGTCTCTTTATCCTCAGAGTCTTTTTCCTCTATTCTGTCTTGCTCTGACTCTTTCTCCGCTGTCCTTTCCTGCTCCGACTGCTCTTTGTTAATCCCTGTCAAAGATCCCTTAATGTCTATCCCTTCTTTCACAGGTTCAGTTTCAATTGTTTCTGTATCAGTTTTCTCTATCCCACCCGCAGATTCAGACTGGAGCTCCTCTTTTTCAGCTTGGGATGGGGGCCTCTGCTGGGCCTGCAGCAGGGGGGCAGCCTGATCGGGATTGGGGCTAGAGAGATCATCAGGAGATGGCTCTGGGCTTGGCTGCAAGCCTCCCTCCACAGGCCTCTCCTCTGCAGCAGTTCTGTCTTTCTCTGGAATGAAATGCAAATTCAATTTGTTGATTTAAAGCGTAATATTAATAAAAACCACAATAAAGCTTTAAATCCTACAGTAGAAATAGTATAATACCCATATTATTTGGCTGCAGCAATAACACACGATTACAGTAGATATCTTTCCATTGGGGAGGAAATCAACTGCAGAAGCTATAGATTCATCCTTCTACTATTAAAAACAAATGGCACCATTTTTGCACAATAATCTGGTGCATTGCACCCGAGGATTTGGATTTCTCTTTTTTCTTCTTCCTTTTTCAACCAGCTGACTGGGCTCTTACTAATCACCAGCCCATTAGGTCATAACTTTACTGAAAGCAGTCAGCTGCTCTTGTTGGCTGGCTGCTAACTCTGTGTTTCCTTGGGAGGAAGTTGTCGGCCTGGATTGTGTAAGAAGCCATCCAATACAGTAGGGAAGAGGAACAGCTTTCTTTCAGCACAGACTGATTTTGACAACACGCTAAACAGGAAACGGGTCTGTTACAATGAACCTGTCATGAGGGTTAAATGTGGAACTGCAGTTTTAAACTGCTGCATCCTGTCTTCACACAGTTTTTGCATGCTTATCTCTTAGTCATATTGTTTGTGCCATTTTTAACATCCCAAATAGCCACAAGGTAGTCTATTGGCATTGCTTCATACTTAGTGTCAGTCTGACTGAAGTTTCTCTAGCTTAAAAAAAATGAAACACTACAATTTGAGATGACTCGATCATTCCAAAACACAAAATCAATCTGCAGTTTACAAATAGTCACCATGGGGATGAATACAGTGCTATATAAGAACCAGTCCATTTGTCATGTTTTTT